>NC_134275.1:68704712-69304712 GCF_031893055.1 Leptodactylus fuscus
ATTATCTGAAAGAATTGCAGGGGTGCCAATACTTTTGGCCAACACTGTATATATATATATATATATATATATATATATATATATATATATATATATATATATATATATAGTATCTTTTTTTTTATTCCTTACATATTTTCCTTTGTTCCTAAATTATTTAAAGGAGCCCATCACCTCTTCCAAGAATAATTAACCATCCACCACCGCAATACGTGGCACATTACAGTACAAATAGTGTAGACTTGTAGAAAAACAACAATTAATTCATAAGGAAATGAGACAGTTGGTGTCCTGGTGCGGGTCCTCAGTTCTCTTGCTTCTTAGGGTGATGGGTAGGGTTGAGCGATCGGGATCGGAAAAGATCGGATTCGGATCGCCGATAGAATCTGCTTAATTTGTTTAAGACTTCAAGGTTGTTTTTCTCCATATCTACAAAACGTCCTATATAAGGTTATATAATGTGCACTGTACTAGGGTGCTGACAATTGGGGATGCTTGAAGGAGGTGATAGACTCCCTTTATGCTGAATCCCACACTATCCCTTATTTAATGTAGCATAGAGATATATAATTGACTTGCCGGCAGTTGATGAATGTAACAAGGCAATTGTCAGCTATAGACTCCACTGTCTTATGATTGGGGCATCAATCTTATCCTCAGACATGAAAGATTTCAACAAGGTTTCCTTGTATCCTGGTGGCAAAGCAAATTAAACACATGGCAGTACACATTACTTCCATGTAACCAAGTTGTTGGACGACACAAGTTTTGGAGTTATGACAACACAACAAGGAAACTGTAACATCACTGGGACTACTTTATGACTAATGTTCATGACAGATCAATATTAATGAAGCTTTGGTTTCTAGTGAATTCACCAAGTGATTTATGCATACTAGTTGTGCCAGTGAAATATGTTGTGTTGAGCCAGGGTCATGTGAATCTCATGTATTACCCCCAAAGGAATAAATACTCAATAGTAAATGAGCTATTGCTTCTGTGTTCTTTATAGGTATCCTCATATATGGCCCCGTATGACCAGTAAATTTAAAGGAAATGCATCTCTAGTATATATATTTTTTTGATTATGGGGGTGACCATCTTACCTGAGCTTCTCTTCTGGTCTGTAAACAGTCATATGCTTTACAGCGGGCTCATATCCTGGAGCCAACTCATTGGGAGAAGTTAATCATGACTTGTATGCCAGTTTTTTGGGCTCTACTCTTGGCTGCTGTTCTTCTTCATCATGCCAATCTGCTTGGGGGTCACATGTATGCAATGGTTTTGGCTTCTTAAAGCATCCCAACTTCAGCCAATGCTCATGTGCCTCAGGATTTATAAGGGTCCTCCACTTTTTGCCTGAGCAATAATATTTGTCCTGTTCCAACCTCCTTCAGTGTGTATTTCTTTCAGATGTTTAAAGGGATTCTACCATTAAACCCCTTTTTTTTCTGTGGCTAACACGTCGGAATAGCCTTTAGAAATGCTATTCGTCTCCTACCTTTAGATGGGATCTCTGCCGCGCTGTTCCTTAGTAATACCGGTTTTTACCGGTATGTAAATTAGTTCTCTGGCAGCGATGGGGGCGGGCCCCAGCGCTGAAAATGCGATGAGGGCGTACTCGCCGCTGCCCGAGAACAGGATCCTGCGCCGCCTCTATCTTCTGCTGGATCCTCCCCTTCTTTCTTCGGCTTTCTTCTGACGCCTGCGCAGTTGGCTCTGCCACTGAGACACTAGTAGAGCCGACTGCGCATGCGCGCAATTCCAGGCTCGGAACTATGGCCACGCATGCGCAGTCAGCTCTACTAGTGTCAGAGCCGACAGAGGTGAAGCCGCCGAAGAAAGAAGGGGAGGATCCAGTAGAAGATAGAGGCGGTGCAGGATCCTGTTCTCGGGCAGCGGTGGGGACGCCTTCATCGCATTTTCAGCACTGGGGCCCGCCCCCATTGCTTCCAGAGAACTAATTTACATACCGGTAAAAACCGGTATTACTAAGGAACAGCGCGGCGGAGATCCCATCTAAAGGTAGGAGACGAATAGCCTTTCTAAAGGCTATTCTGACGTGTTAGCCACAGAAAAAAGGGTTTTAATGGTAGAATCCCTTTAAGGTTTCGATTTGGCTTAAAAATCCTGAGTACAATTTCCTGTCTGCTGCCAGTCTTTCAGGGCTTTCTGCTCTCTGCCCATGGTCCTTGACACTCCCGCCCTTGAACCTAGGCCTCGAGGTTGTTGCTTTGGTACTCTAATTTGGGAGTACCATTCTATCTTCATATTGGAAACCCTGAGCAGGCCCAAAAGAGTTAGAGTTATGTAATGGAAAATATTTATCCTCTTTTCATAGGATCATTTGCTGATCAGTGGGGGTCTGAACACTGAGATCCCCGCCGATCCTGAGAAGTATTTTACTGTAGCTTTGAAACCAACTACGTTGAATACAGCCAAACCCTTTGTGGACTCACCTTTGCTCCCATTCACTTCAATGGGAGTAAGGGAGGAAGAAGAAGTAGAGCTCTCATCTATCTCCAGCGCTCTCATTATGATGAATTTGCGTGGAGGTTTGTTGGCGTCCACCATGGCCTTCATATTTTAGGATCGTTGGTGGTTAAATTTTCACATATCACCAAGTTATCCTATATCTGAGGAACAGAGAATAACTATTTTTATGACATAAGTGAAAATCTCACAGTCTGCTCCCTAGTTTATCCCTATGCAAAATCTGTTAGTGACCTAATGGGTCGATGTCTAAAGTTGGCCACCATGACATTTCCATGCCTATAGGAATGAGATGTTTCCAGTATCACACAGTTTAACAAGAGAAAGCAGTTTACCTGTAAGAGTCGGTGGAGGTCATTCACTAATATTTCAGTCTGTGCAATAAACCATCCCCACCAGCCATGACCTTGGAAGTCCCAAGCGTCTGCAGCTTCACTGGACTTTGCAGAATTTGATAGCTTAGTGTATTAGAATATTTGGCATTTTGCATTTATTTTAAAATAATTAAAGTAATTTAATGGTGTCATCCATAACGCTCTTCAGACTGTTCACATTTATGTATTGCTTATTACAGTAATTGTAGAAAAGGACATCGGTGTCTAGCAGCTTGTCTAGCACACACTGAAAGTGCCAATGTTCATTTCTGTACAGAATTTCACATCACAGATTCTCTTTATTTGTCATGGAGATTTTTATTACAACAGCATTAGCACTATACAGTATGTTCTCTATGGATGTGCAACCTAAAAACACGCAAAACATGCGAAGATTAAGAGATATATTATTATAGTCATCTTATGTAAATTCTATGCATTCTGTTTGTTGTAAAGTAAAAAAAGTAAAACTAAGGCCCCACATAACAAGCTGCAGCAAAAAAGCGGCGCGGGGAAAAAACGCACAATGCATCGCTGTTTTTCCCACAGAGTTTTTCACAGAAAGACTTTCTGCTTCCATTATACCTATAGGGAAACCCCTAGCATTTCCATAGGTATAATGGACATGTTGATATTTCCAAAATTGCAGCGGCTTTGGAAATCGCAGGATGTCCGCTGCCCATATTTTGCTGCAGTATGTGGATAGGATTTGCTAGGGGTATACCGTATATACTCGAGTATAAGCCAAATTTTTCAGCCCAGTTTTTGTGCTGAAAAAGCTTCCCTCGGCTTATACTCGAGTCAGCAAAAAAAAAAAAAAAACATTATTATTATTATTTTTTTTTTAGGAGAGTGGGGGGAAGTCTATGACTATAATCTTAATATATAGAATCTCCCATAAAATAGTGCAAATTTTTTTTTTAAAAAAATAAAGAAAATAAAAGTACTTAATCTCTCCTTTCCCTAGAATACATACAAAAGTAGAAAATGACTGTGAAACACAAACACATTAGGTATCCCTGTGTCTGACAGTGCCCGGTCTACTGAATATAGGGTTTCTGCAGTGCTCCTGTTCCATCGGGAAGGGGTTAATAGGAGCACTGCAGATCCCCTATATTCAGCCAGACTGAATTCCACGTGGGGAAAAAAAAAACAGTCCTCCAGCTCAGGGAAGGGGCAGACAGACAACCAAAACACCCCCTCCCCTTCCCCAGCAACTACTGCACCCAAAAACTCCGACCATTTTAATTTTTTAAATTTTCCAGTAGCTGCTGCATTTCCCCCCTCGGCTTATACTCGAGTCAATAAGTTTTCCCAGTTTTTTGTGGTAAAATTAGCGGCCTCGGCTTATATTCGGGTCGGCTTATACTCAAGTATATACGGTAATTTCCCTGTAGGTATAATTGAAGCAGAAAGTCCACAGAGGCCCTCTGCAGAATTTCTGTGAAAAGGACTGCGGAAAAAATGCCATGCTTTGCCGTCGCAGTTTTTCCCACAGCACTTTTTTGCTGCAGTATGTTCCCTCATATTCACCGTTAGTCCAGTCGGACACCTGTAGGGGTCTTTTTCTGTATCTTACCTCTCTTTTATAAATGTGAAACAAGTCAGGTTTTCTATTTCCCTTGTAGGTGAGTTACTTCTCCGGCTGTGTTTGCGCCCACTCACGTTAGTTAGTCAGGCCCATGGCCATTTCTAATGTGCAAGGCAGGGATTAGGGGATTAGGAGTATCACACACTAGATATTCCAAACTGTTCATACTCTTTTTTTGTTTTTCCTTTGTGTTTTTCCTTAAATTTGACGGAGAGGTTATCAGTCAAGGGCCAGTTCATGGTCAGAGATCCCCAAACCATAACATTGACAGGCAGAGTGCCAGAGCCCCGGTATATCTCCCCTAGATTCCTGATATATGTGTGGTCCAGGGCAGGTCTTGAGTAGGCTTCAGACTAGGTTTTGGTCCTAGGCTTGTTACTAAGCCATAAAAGACTGTATAGCCTGCACTTCACGGCAAATCCTGGGAATGGGAAGAGGTGCCTGGGTCTGTTGGACAGTTGAATTTCGGTGAGACCAAATTGGTACTTTTGCTTTGTTTGATTGTGTAGTCAGAAGTGAGCCACATGTACCATTAATAGAGATGAGCGAACAGTAAAATGTTCGAGATTCGATATTCGTTTCGAGTAGTCCCTCAATATTCGACTACTCGAATCGAATATCGAACCCTATTATACTCTATGGGGGGAAAATGCTCGTTTCAGAGGTAGGCAACGTTCAATCAAATTATACTTACCAAGTCCACGAGTGAGGGTCGGGCTGGATCCTACGAGAAGTCTTCTCTGTGCAGCGTCCCCGCAGAGTGAATTCAGAGCCGGAAGACGCCGCGGGGAAGCTGCACGGAGAAGACTTCTAAAGGTAGGAGAAGAACCAGCGTTGATTGGCCGACTGTATAGCATTCGGCCAATCAATTCTGGTTCTGCATTGAACTTTTCCATTCGAATAGCGAGTGGTACTCGATCGAGTACAAGTATTTCGAATACCGTAGTATTCGATCGAATACCTACTCAATCGAATACTACTCGCTTATCTCTAACCGTTAGCCTAATTCTGTATTAGTTAGAGCTCGGACGAGCAGGAGTTTTATTTTCTCCTTTGCCTGAAGTTAAAGCTGTATTTCATTTTGCTTATTTTTTTGTGCCTGATGTGAAGGCTTATTTATTTTGCTGTTTTTCGAAATAAACCTGTTTACACCACATGTTCCTGTCTCTGACTGGTTGGGTCCGCACCATTGCTGCTACCAAGTTATGTTCCTCACACTTGCTAGTCTTCATTGACTTTATCTGTAGTGATGACATGCTGTACATGCACATGACCTCTGCAGCAGTCATACATATGTACAGCACATCATCTTAGCAAGTGCGGCCACTGGAGCAATGATGGGTTTATCAGGTAAGTAATACCTGTAGACGTAATGGTGCATCTATGATTGATATTTCTTTTTGTTGTGGACCTTTCCATAAGATGATATATTCTGCAATCTATTAAGGAGATAGTAGTAGTAGTAGTAGTAGTAGTAGTAGTAGAGTACTGTAGATGTAACTGTTTGGTTTGGCAAAGAATCTAACTTTTTTCATTCTATTTCTGATATTCTAAACCTTCCTATAAATACTTTTATTGACTTTTCTTGGCTTCGTTCACACACACAGCAAACAATTACATGCCATTGCTTTGAATCGTATTGAACATGTTTAATGTGATTTTTAATGTCATTTTTTAAGTCCACCACGTTGCTGATTTCCACATTTTCGAAAGATCTCATCACAAAATTCCAGACCAAAAGCAAACAAATCGCTTCTCAGGACAAAATCTGCTGAAGGGTCTGTTTTCCGGATTTTGTGTAACATTTGTAAATTCCCAGCAATGCTCCTATTCCTTCAGTAGTAAAGGAGTTAATTAAGTCTGAAAACATTAAGCCCAGCAGTTCTAAGAATCCACTGAGAGTATTAAAACCACTCACTGTTTATTCTGCCACAAACAGTAAAGAAAATGGGATCAGAAATGCAATTTCTTCCTTTTTGATGCAATGCACCATATAACATGGTCTACGGGGAAGTTGTACGATCTCTTGTTAACCTCTCTATCTAGGAGAGGTGTATCCATAGCTGTAAGATGCACCAACTGTATCATATCAGCACAAAGGCAGGTCATTATCAGCAATAGCATTGATATTCAGGGACAAACATCCCATATAAAGACTCTTTGGAGAATTCTTAGAATAAGCCTTGGCTTGTTAAGTGTTACTTACCATATATTTTAATAGTCTACATTTTGTAGGAAGAGACTCTTCATATAATTCAATACTAGAGATGAGTGAGTAGTACTAGATGTTCGAAGTCAAGATTCGATGCAGAACCAGCGTTGATTGGCAGAATGCTATACATTGCCAATCAACGCTGGTTCTTCTCCTACCTTTAGAAGTCTTGTCCCTGCGCAGCGTCCCCGCGTCCTCTTCCGGCTCTGAATTCACTCTGCCAGGCATCGGGCCTGGGCAGAGCCGACTGTGCATGTCGGCTTGTAGTGCGGGCATGCGCAGTCAGCTCTGCCCAGGCCCGATGCCTAGCAGAGTGAATTCAAGGCCGGAAGAGGACGTGGGGACACTGCGCAGGGAGAAGAATCCAGCCCGACCCTCACTCATGGACTTGGTAAGTAGAATTTGATCGAATGTTGCCTACCCCTGAAATGAGCATTTACCCCCATAGACTATAATGGGGTTCGAAACCCGTTCGAACAGTGTGCGGCTGTTCGAATCGGATTTCGAACCCCGAACATTTTAGCGTTCGCTCATCTCTATTCAATACCAAAATATAATGGCATTCATCAGAGAATCTAATGGCCAGTGGCGTCACTAGAGGCTAAAGGGTCCTGGTGCAAAAGTCCAGGTTGCCCCCCCCCCCCCCCCGGCAATTTTTTTCCTTTTTGTACTACAACCTTCCCCCCCCAGAATCTGTTCTTAACTATACTCTGACCAGTTGCTCCATTTGGCATCAAATGTTAATGTTCTCTTTACTAACAGTGGAAGGCTAAGTATCATAAATCATCTCGCTCTAGTTCACCAGAGGGCAGGGGGAATAAATTTCCAATGAACAAACTGCCAGTGGTCAAAGGGATTTAGAAAAGTAATCAAAGATGTTTAATCAGTCTTCGTGTGGTGAGGGTGACTTATGGACCCAGTGGTAGATGAGACCACTGTGAACCATTTAAGTTATACCAGTGCTTATGGGCCCCCTAAGGCTCCTGGGACCGGGTGTGAGTGTACCCGCTGCAGCCCCTCAAGTTACACACCTGCTAATGGTTGTTAAAAACAGATGTACATGTCCATTTTTAACGTCCATTTTCCATCCATTCGTTTTTTCCGGTTTTCATGGCCAATCATCTGTTTTGCAATGGAGATGAGCGAATAGTATTCGATCGAATACCTCCCTTTGCATAGTTATTGGTGTACTCGGTCCAATACCATGTGGTAAATATTGGAATCCCCTCCTACCTTCCCTGGCGCTTTATTTTTACAACGATAACTATGCAGGGGAGGTATTCGATAGAAACTACTCGCTCATCTCTATTTTGCATTCATTTTTAATTTTGTCAGTGTAAAAAAATGTATGAATTTCATTGATTGTTGTTTTTTAAATTTTTTAATAGAGGATTTTCAAATGTGTTGGTGTCTAACTGCTTCTGAAAAGTAAAATTCCCCAGCCTTGGGTACACTTACTTTGGCAATTTTCTACATATACTACAGCACCAGCTAAGGTGGTTTAAGGGTTGGTGGCAAAATTCATATAATATCCCTGGGGGTCTAGAGTGACTTAGCATATAATACTTGCAATTACTTTCAAAAATTCCCAGTTTGGTAGTATTTTGTATCAAACTTTCTTCTTCTACTTGTAGGAAAATCCAGAGGTAACTGTGCATGTTAAATGTTTAGCAATATATAATCTGTTAGCAGAGAAGAAACGCGTTTCTGCAATTTTTTTCCCGCAGCACTTTTTTTGCTGTGGTCCGCTACGTGGGGTCTTAGCCAAACACAGCATTTATTTTTCTGCTCTGTTTCTGCAGTAGCCAAAAATGCTAAATTTCACAACATGGACCCTTAGCCTTAAAAATTAGAGATGAGCGAGTAGTATTCTGGCTCTGAATTCACTCTGCTAGCTGACTGCGCATGCCCGCGCTACAAGAAAATGGCTGCTTTGACTGTAAGTGTAGTGAGGGCATGCGCAGTCGGCTCTGCCCAGGCCCAATGCCTGGCAGAGTGAATTCATTGCCGGATGACGACGCGGGGACGCTGCACGGAGAAGACTTCTCGGAGAATCCAGCCCGACCCTCACTCGTGGACTTGGTAAGTTCAGTTTGATTGAATGTTGCCTACTCCTGAAACGAACATTTTCCCCCCATAGACAATAATGGGATTCGATATTCGATTCGAGTAGTCGAATATTGAGGGGCTACTCGAAATGAATATCGAATATCAAGTATTTAACTACTCGCTCATCTCTATTAAAAATGCTACAACAAGGTGTTGCAAGTCATTCAATAAGAAATTGTGAAAGCCATACATACATGAAAGGTGGATGTGGGAATACGCTGCGGACTTTCTGTGAAAAGCTCTACGCCAAAAAATGTGATACGTTTCGGCAACGTTGTTTTCCACAGCGCGTTTTGGCAGTGTCTCGCTACATGGTGCCTTAGCCTAAATGGTACTGCTGTGCTGAACCAAAGTCTGCCAGTCTTTATCATACTTTATAATTGTATAGAATTATTCCATGATTAGTTTTACACTTGTCTGTTTGTTTTCTATTGTGCAGGATAATCGAACCTTCATTGTCATGCAAAACTGGGCTTATGTTTTTTTATCATACAAATTACTTTTGCATTAAAAATACAGCAAACATTCCTCCGTATTTGATTTTCTTCCTGCTGTATATTCATCTTGCCTTGTGTAATAATACAGTATGCGACTGAGCTTTTGTTACATTGACTCTGCTTTGGAGGAAAAGATATGAATCTGTGTTCAAGGAAAGCAAAATCTCAAAATGTAAGTGTTACGGTACATAACATTGTCGTCTTCTATTGAATAATGGCTGATAATATACAGTCCTATGAAAAAAAGTTTGGGCACCCCTATTAATCTTAATCATTTTTAGTTCTAAATATTTTGGTGTTTGCAACAGCCATTTCAGTTTGATATATCTAATAACTGATGGACACAGTAATATTTCAGGATTGAAATGAGGTTTATTGTACTAACAGAAAATGTGCAATATGCATTAAACCAAAATTTGACCGGTGCAAAAATATGGGCACCTCAACAGAAAAGTGACATTAATATTAAGTACATCCTCCTTTTGCAAAGATAACAGCCTCTAGTCGCTTCCTGTAGCTTTTAATCAGTTCTTGGACCCTGGATGAAGGGATTTTGGACCATTTCTTTCTACAAAACAATTCAAGTTCAGTTAAGTTTGATGGTCGCCGAACATGGACAGCCCGCTCTCAAATGATCTGAAAACAAAGATTGTTCAACATAGTTGTTCAGGGGAAGGATACAAAACGTTGTCTCAGAGATTTAACCTGTCAGTTTCCACTGTGAGGAACATAGTAAGGAAATGGAAGAGCACAGGGACAGTTCTTGTTAAGCCCAGAAGTGGCAGGCCAAGAAAAATATCAGAAAGGCAGAGAAGAAGAATGGTGAGAACAGTCAAGGACAATCCACAGACCACCTCCAAAGAGCTGCAGCATCATCTTGCTGCAGATGGTGTCACTGTGCATCGGTCAACTATACAGCGCACTTTGCACAAATAGAAGCTGTATGGGAGAGTGATGAGAAAGAAGCCGTTTCTGCACGTACGCCACAAATAGAGTTGCCTGAGGTATGAAAAAGCACATTTGGACAAGGCAGCTTCATTTTGGAAACAAAAATTGAGTTGTTTGGTTATAAAAAAAGGCGTTATGCATGGCGTCCAAAAAGAAACAGCATTCCAAGAAAAACACATGCTACCCACTGTAAAATTTGGTGGAGGTTCCATCATGCTTTGGGGCTGTGTGGCCAATGCCGGCATCGGGAATCTTGTTAAAGTTGAGGGTCGCATGGATTTCACTCAGTATCAGCAGATTCTTGAGAATAATGTTCAAGAATCAGTGACGAAGTTGAAGTTACGTCAGGGATGGATATTTCAGCAAGACAATGATCCAAAACACCGCTCCAAATCCTCAGGCATTCATGCAGAGGAACAATTACAATGTTCTGGAATGGCCATCCCAGTCCCCAGACCTGAATATCATTGAACATCTGTGGGATGATTTGAAGCGGGCTGTCCATGCTCGGCGACCATCTAACTTAACTGAACTTGAATTGTTTGTCCAAAATACCTTTATCCAGGAACTGATTAAAAGCTACAAGAAGCGACTAGAGGTTGTTATATTTGCAAAAGGAGGATGTACTAAATATTAATGTCACTTTTCTGTTGAGGTGCCCATACTTTTGCACCGGTCAAATTTTGGTTTAATGCATATTGCACATTTTCTGTTAGTACAATAAACCTCATTTCAATCCTGAAATATTACTGTGTCCATCAGTTATTAGATATATCAAACTGAAATGGCTGTTGCAAATACCAAAATATTTAGAACTAAAAATGATTAAGATTAATAGGGGTGCCCAAACTTTTTCATAGGACTGTATTAACATATGCTGAATACTTGAATTATTTAATCTATGTATCTATTTTATTTAACATGAATAGTAACTAGTCACATCATTGTATACTCTGCTTTTGTTACACATACAGTATACAGTCAGGAGGCATATTTTTCAGCATCATGACAATCCTTAGATGTCAGGCAGCCAGTCCTTCTGACCAAACCCCATATACGTGCAAGCTTGTGTTGGCTAAGCATGCAGATTTTGTCCATGTTCCTTCTGTCACCTTGCCACTCTGTGGCCTCCTCGTGCTGCTTCCACCTCCCCACTGTGTCACCAGGTCATTCTAAGGCTGCTGTCCCCACCACCACATTATGTCACCTTGCCACTCTGTGGCCACCTTTGGCTGCTGCCACCTTCACATTATGTCACCTTGCCACTCTGTGGCCTTCTTATGCTGCTGCCACCTCCACCTCATGTTACCTTGCCACTCTGTGGCCACCTAAGAATTCTGCCAATTTCACATTGTGTCACCTTGCCACTCCGTGGCAACCTAAGGCTGCTGCCACCTCCACATTATGTCATTTTGCCACTCTGTGGCCTCCTCATGCTGCTGCCACCTCCACATTATGTCACCTTTTCACTCTGTGGCCACCTAAGACTGCTTCCACCTCCACATTGTGTCACCTTTTCACTCTGTGGCCACCTAAGACTGCTGCCACCTCCACATTATGTCACCTTGCCACACTGTGGCCTCCTCATGCAGCTTCCACCTCCACATTGTGTCACCTTTTCACTCTGTGGCCACCTAAGACTGCTGCCACCTCCACATTATGTCACCTTGACACTCTGTGGTCTCCTAAGGCTGTCACGTGCGTGTCATACTGACTCACTGTATTGTTTCACTACCACAGCAGACTCCCTATGCGTGTTACTACAAGGTTACTACTGTTCTACACCACTATACAGGCTCTCCGCAGCCAGGAAATAGCGGGGTTTTAATATTATTCGCCGCAAATCAATTTAGATCAAATTTTTTTGTAAAATTCTGCAGAGTGGTCGAATTGAATTTTTGAAAAATTTGTTCATCTCTAGTTATAGCACATAGTAATTTAATAATATCTACAGCAGTAATACGGCAGTTTTGTCATTTTCTAAATCTGCTGCTTTAAAGAGGACCTTTCATGTGCTTATGCATATGTGGCTTTATATACCACTAGAAAGTCGGCACCGATATCTCCCTACTGTCAGAAGGGCGTTCCTTATAGCCTGGTGTCATCACTGGGCTGTGAGGAACGTCCCCCCGCCTACCGGGAAAGCCGACAGTGCTCTTAATTCAGTGCACTGTCAGTAATCTAGTGGTATATTATACCGCATATGCATGAGGGCTGGAAAGGTCCCCTTTAAGAAAAAAATTGTGCTGCTCATCCCAGCAATAGTGTGTGCAACAGTTTTTACTAGTGACACATGGTACATCTTACTGAACAGTCAGTGTACACCAGTGCTGCTTTACTCTTCCATATATATTTGGTAAGTATTACATACCTCCCAACCGTCCCGATTTCCGCGGGACAGTCACGATTTGGGTGACATGTCCCGCGGTCCCGGTTGGAGGGAGGTATGTCCCGATTTCAACTCAGATCTGCATCCAGAGGACGCTCCCTCGCCGCTCTCTGCCCGCCTCTCTCGCTGATACATGCGGCTGAAGCGAGGAGCTGACACAGGTCAGCTCCTCGCTTCGCCGCTGCCCGCCTCTCTCCCTGACACATGCGGCTGAAGCTGCTTGCGTGCTTGCTTCGCCGCTGCGTCTCTCTCTCACAGACACATGCGGCTGAAGCGAGGAGCTGACCTGTGTCAGCTCCTCCCTTCGCCGCTGTCGCCGGCTCCTGGCTTGTACATCGCGTCTACAAGCCAGGAGCTGGCGGCAGCGAGGAGCTGACACAGGTCAGCTCCTCGCTTCAGCCGCATGTGTCAGCGAGAGAGAGACGCAGCGGCGAAGCTAGCACGCGAGCAGCTTCAGCCGCATGTGTCAGGGAGAGAGGCGGGGTAGCGGCGAAGCGAGGAGCTGACCTGTGTCAGCTCCTCGCTTCAGCCGCATGTGTCAGCGAGAGAGGCGGGCAGAGAGCGGCGAGGGAGCGGAGGAGAAGGTAAGTTTAATGTGGAGGTGGAACGTGAATCTGGGGGCAGATGAAGGAGAGGACGGCATGACACGGGGGGGGGGGCAGAGATGGAGAGGACATGAATCTGGGGGCAGAGATGTGGGACATGAATCTGGGGCAGAGATGGAGAGGACATGAATCTGAGGGCAGAGATGGGGGACATGAATCTGGGGGCAGAGATGTGGGGACATGAATCTGGGGGCAGATATGGAGGGACATGAATCTGGGGGCAGAGATGGAGTGGACATGAAACTGGGGGCAGAGATGGAGAGGACATGAATCTGAGGGCAGAGATGGGGGACATGAATCTGGGGGCAGAGATGGGGGACATGAATCTGGGGGCAGAGATGGAGAGGACATGAATTTGGGGGCAGAGATGGAGGGACATGAATCTGGGGGCAGAGATGGAGAGACATGAATCTGGGGGCAGAGATGTGGGACATGAATCTGGGGGCAGAGATGTGGGGACATGAATCTGGGGGCAGAGATGGAGAGGACATGAATCTGAGGGCAGAGATGGGGGACATGAATCTGGGGGCAGAGATGGAGTGGACATGAAACTGTGGGCAGAGATGGGGGACATGAATCTGGGGGCAGAGATGGAGAGGACATGAATCTGAGGGCAGAGATGGGGGACATGAATCTGGGGGCAGAGATGGGGGACATGAATCTGGGGGCAGAGATGGAGGGACATGATTCTGGGGGCAGAGATGGAGGGGACATAAATCTAAGGGCAGAGATGGGAGGACATGAATCTGGGGGCATAGATGGAGGGGAAATGAATCTGGGGGCAGAGATGGAGGGACATGATTCTGAGGGCAGAGATGGAGGGGACATGAATCTAAGGTTAGAGATGAGGGGACATGAATCTAAGGGCAGAGATGGAGAGGACATGATTCTAGGGGCAGAGATGGAGGGACATGATTCTGGGGGCAGAGATGGAGGGGACATGAATCTGGGGGCAGAGATGAGGGGACATGAATCTAAGGGCAGAGATGGAGGGACATGAATCTGGGGGCCGAGATGGAGGGAACATGAATCTGGGGGCCGAGATGGAGGGACATGATTCTGGAGGCAGAGATTGAGGGACATGATTCTGGGGGCAGAGATGGAGAGGACATGATTCTGAGGGCAGAGATGGAGGGACAAATCTGGGGGCAGAGATGTGGGGACATGAATCTGGGGGCAGAGATGGAGAGGACATGAATCTGAGGGCAGAGATGGGGGACATGAATCTGGGGGCAGAGATGGAGTGGACATGAAACTGGGGGCAGAGATGGGGGACATGAATCTGGGGGCAGAGATGGAGAGGACATGAATCTGAGGGCAGAGATGGGGGACATGAATCTGGGGGCAGAGATGGAGGGACATGAATCTGAGGGCAGAGATGTGGGACATGAATCTGGAGGCAGAGATGTGGGGACATGAATCTGGGGGCAGAGATGGGGGACATGAATCTGGGGGCAGAGATGGAGAGGACATGAAACTGTGGGCAGAGATGGAAGAGGGACATGATTCTGAGGGCAGAGATGGAGGGACAAATCTGGGGGCAGAGATGTGGGGACATGAATCTGGGGTCAGAGATGGAGAGGACATGAATCTGAGGGCAGAGATGGGGGACATGAATCTGGGGGCAGAGATGGAGTGGACATGAAACTGGGGGCAGAGATGGGGGACATGAATCTGGGGGCAGAGATGGAGAGGACATGAATCTGAGGGCAGAGATGGGGGACATGAATCTGGGGGCAGAGATGGAGGGACATGAATCTGAGGGCAGAGATGTGGGACATGAATCTGGAGGCAGAGATGTGGGGACATGAATCTGGGGGCAGAGATGAAGGGACATGAATCTGGGGGCAGAGATGGAAGAGGGACATGAAACTGGGGGCAGATGAAGGGTGTATATGAAACTGGGGGAGAGATAGAGGGGGGCATATAATTTACGGGTGACTGTAGGAGGATTATACTGTGTGCGGGCACATGAAAAATTAATGAGTGGGCGGAGTCAACACAAAAGTGGGCGGGGCTAAATTTGCAGCGGCGCGCTACGCACGCCGCACATTTTGTCCCTCTTTCGGTTCTTAAAAAGTTGGGAGGTATGGTATTATAGAATGACTATTATGCCTGTACAGGTTACCTACGTTGTACATAAGATGTCACTCGTACACCCATTATAAAGCCTTGTCCTTGCCACTGTTATTGTTATTGGAAGAACAATTTTGGCTTCCATTTACCATGATGCTTTGCACAGATCCAGTTGCATTGGACATTGGAGAAACTATTTTAAACACTTTAAATAATTAATTGATGCTAGAAACTGGATGAATTAAGATTTGGATGAATGATTCCATTTTAATGCATCTTCACTGGCAGTGTGAGACCGATATGCAAACACAAGCTGAGTGAATGCAGGCATTTCATTCTACAAGATCTCCCTCCTGTACTTTAACCCTTCTGCTACTAGATGAGTTCGCTATCTATAGTCTGCCATATTTGCAGACATTAAATGGATTCCCTATGTTGCCTGATCACTCACGGCCAATGCCCTTCACAATGACCTCAAAAGACCTTGCACGATAAGGAATAAATATGGATATCACTATCACACTACCGTCAGCTGTCTGTTGTTCTGGTCCATCGGAGGAACGGAGTAATAGGTGTCACTTATTGTTGCGTCAGCTGGGGCGGGGCTTGAACCTTTGACATGGGCTTGGTAATGGTTTTTGTGTTATACTGCACATTGTGCCCTATATAAGGCCATAATAGAATGTATAACTGATACATTTAGCTCCGGTTACAATAGGACCGCTGCCTCCTACGCTGTACTCCAGAGCTGATCTGGGTCCTCTTACTCATGGAGTTCCTTGCCCCCGTTGTCATCTCAGAGGGGAGCTGTATCATGGTGTATACGTAGCTGTATACAGAGTGATGGAGAAGGCAGGGACGGTAATAAACCATCTCCCTCTTCTGCAGCTGCACAATTTCTTAACACAACAAGGTAGTACAGGTATGTCCGTGCAGGGCCAGGCATGGACACCCAGACATATATAGTCAAATGTTGTCTGGGAGCCGATAAACTGAAAGCAGCAGACTAATAAACCATGCATGCAGGATTTTATTTTACGCCAATTTCAGGCAGATATTACGATGGAGTCTCCAATGGAGACTTTGATGCAAATGTGAATGTAGCCTATGGCAGGTTCAATTTTAATATATGTTCAGTATATGAAATATTTACATTTTACATTTTAAGTTGTTGGCTAGAAAACGGTACATCAGCTATGGCTATGAGAAAATGTACGATGTAGGAGAGGTTATATATCTGACTAGTCATAGCTGTTGGTAAGTAGTGATAGTAGAACTAGACAATATATATATATATATATATATATATATATATATATATATATATATGTGTGTTCTCTATGATAATTCTCAGATACAAGTATTAGTAGTAATGTAATGGTAATATACATTAAATGCTTACAACCAAAGCATGCACATACCGTATTGTGTTATACATAGGTCTTTGATCACACGAATCCTGGCCGCGTAACATCAGTTTATTTGATAACAGACGCAACTTGGCAGCATTAATTTCACTGTCAATGAATGGGGGATATGCACATGACTGTTATTTTGCTAGTCTGTTACCAAATACAGGTCATGTCTTATTTTTGGCTGTTTTCACGGATCCCTCAATACACTGAAATGCATGGAGGATCTGTGAAAACGGGTGCAAGATGGCCATGAAAAATGGATGTGTGAATTTAACCTTGTTGCAAGGTAACAGACTTTATTGCCCTGTAAAAGTTCAGCTAGGGTGTATCTTGCCGATTGGTGGGAGTCTGCCATTGGGATCCAGACCAATCGCAAGAACTGTTTTTTTTTGGTCACTCCCTTGAAGTGCCTGGTTGGAAGTGTGCTCCATTGGGTATTTCATTTCAATAGGAACCATCTGATCTATATTGCTATGTTTTTGCTATCTCTGGTGGTTCGCATTGAAATGAATGTGGCGGCAGAGCACATTTATGACTCACTACTCCATTGAAACCTGGATAATAATACGTTTTTATAATACAGTGCTGACATATTCCATAGCACTACTGGGATGCAAAAACACCTCCAGTGTTTAGGGGGGAACTTGTGAACAGAATATCCTTCTTTATATTACTAAGGCTAAGTTGACATCTGCACTGGGCTCTCTATCATTTGGGTTCGCCAGAAGACCCGAATGATGGAGAGCCGGGCAGCTAAGACAACAGTTACACACAGACATCGGCGGACTATAATGATATCCAACATTTTTATACAAGACTGCAGAACTCTTTGTGAACTTAGCCTTGGGAACAATGAAAATTGCCAAGTAATTAGTTGTTTTGGGCAGGGAATGAATAACTTGACTTATAGACAGTTCAGCATTAGACTTAAGTATTACTATCAGAGAAGGAGCTCATGCATTTTATAGGTAAGGGTCCAGATTGCAAAAATCTAAATGCCTCAGATGGGTTTGGTGTTGGATTCCGCTCCATATTTGGGACAATTATCTGCTCCATTTCTAGTAGAAAATTAAATGGGACCAACCAGTCTAGGCCCTTTTCCCCCAAGACTCTCAGAGCAGCTGTTGGTTAGACTTATTCTATGTAAGTCCTTGTGTGGGGGGAATGCATGGTATTCCACATGTGATAGGACTGCAGATATGTTAATGGGATGTTCTGGGCCAAAAATAGAACACCCATAGAAATGATTATGGAGATTTACTCAAGCATGACCACCTTTCAATTTACAGCGGCCAAAGGTTTAGGGTCTCTTACCCCATTTCTCGAGGTAGTTGTAGGTCCAAATGTGGGTATGCCTAAGGCCTATCCCATGGCTATGCCATACATTTCTAAGAAGGGAATACTCCTTTAATTCTTGTACAGTATACAGTTGAGCTGAATTTATGCTGTAGACCAAGTTGAAGCAGAAATTTTTAGTACTGCTGATCCAAAATTTGTACATGTAAATCCCAGGAGAACTGGATGGCAGCAGATTCTAAAGTCCAGTAGATACAAAATTGTGGCATTGGACACCATTAGGGTTGAGCCAATCTTGACTTTTCAGGATCGATTTTAAAATCCGATTTCCGATCATTTTTCATTCGAACCCGATCTCGATCCCAATTCCAATCCCAATGCAAGCCAATGGGATTTTTTTATTAATCGGAGATCGGATTTTAAAAGCAATCCTATTCACTATACAGCATGGAATCTAACAATTGAACACTTTAATTGTTAGAATCCACGCTGTGTAGTGAATCACTAAGTAGCCAGAGGATGTTTTTTTAATCCTCTGGCTACTTAGTCCCCCCTGGTGTCCACTTACCTGCAGAGATGGCTGCTTCTCCTTCTTCTTCGCCTCGCTTCCGCTCCATGCTGCTCTTCTCGCCTCGCTGCCCCCTGCCTCCCAGGTTAGGAGAGTGTGGGTGGGTTAGGAGAGTGTGGTCGGGTACTGGAAGGGTAGACGTCACGTCTCCCCACCCTGTACCCGCCCACACTCTCCTAAGCCACAAGCCCCGCCTTCCTAGCTCTTTAAACACTAACCTGGGAGGTGGCGGCAGCGAGGCGAGAAGAGCAGCGTGGAGCGGCAGCGAGGCAAAGAAGAACACCAGGCGCTGCTGACCAGCCATCTCTGGAGGTAAGTAGCTACTACAGATGTTAGTTTAGTCTCCCATTAGAATGAATGGAGGCAGCCGGTGTGCAGGGGGTTAAGGCTGTGTGCCAACTGCTTCCATTCATTCCTATGGAACCGCAGTGGAGCCTTCACACTGAGTATACACTATATACTCAGTGTGAAGGCTAATCAAAGCATTGTGGGAAATACTACCGATCTCGATCCCACCTAAAAAGATCGTGTTCGGAATTCCGATCGCGATCGTGAAATTTTCTCGATCGCCGATCGGAATCCGATATTTTCCGAACACGATCGCTCAACCCTAGACACCATATTTACAGAGGTTTTCCCCTATAGAGACATTGTTGAATTTATCAAGAGTGGTTCTTCCTACATCATCCTTGATCTCCTCTGCGGTGGAATGAGACGCTCCTAATGTATTAATTGTCACACTCCTCTTAATAAACTATGTGTATCTCCAGCCAGGAAGTCTACGCCAGCTAGGAACTCCTGGCGTCAATGTGCGTTATAATTTATGCCAATCGCCGTCAAAAATTACAACAAATTTGCCAGGCTGTTGTGGCCACATCCCCTCCATATTTGATGGCATGAAGTCTGTAAAAAGTCATACATTGTACGCAAACATAGGTTTGGCGTGTTCCTTTAAATTCTTCGTTACATCAACAGCTGCTGTCACTACTGAAACGGTTCCAGGTAAATGTAAAGCGCGGATTAATTTACCTGTTCTTTGTCAGCTTGTAGCTTTTCTGTTAATTAATAATGTGTTAATGATGTTCTTTATGTTATTTGTGCTGGATTTACACAGAATGCTTATTAGAGAAGAAACTCCAGCTGGCAGTAAAAGAATAGCAATCGAGCAACTGAATAACAATTTCAATTCATTTTCTCTCGAGTCCAAATCCATTTGGAGCCAGGATGCTATACCCTCCAATGACCATTTAACAGCATTCCATTCTTTCATTGAAAAAGAATTAGACGGAGGAAGTTTCTAGCACTCTCCATGATTTCGGATCCCTCAGGTCCCTCATGTACGAAAAGATTAAGCCAAAGCAAGTATTTTATTGCTAATTTTAACTTTCTAATTTAGCTGTAAATTGGAAAGTCACTAGAGAAAATAAATACTGAAAGAAGACAAACATTTTAAGGTCAAACTCGCATCCAATGAGACTGTAGCTAAAATTTATTATAGTGTTAATTGGAACGCCTGCCCATCTCCGCAGCTCAACTATTTTACATGATTTATGGGTGCAAATGAGCATCCATTGTAACCCCTTCAAAACCAAGACATTTTTGGGCTTAATATGACTCTCTGAGTTCCCATAAAATTTTAACATGGCATAGAAAGTATATGGTTAGGGTACCTCCAGGTTCTGCCATGAATCTACTGATTCCCAGGCTCCTCTGTAGTATTTAAGGGGCCGCCAGCTTTTCAGAGTACCTTATACACATGGCGCTTAGGAATTCTGAGACATTTCCCTCTGGCCAATAATATAGCAGGTGGCCCTCGTAGATCATACTGTATATGTCTTAATTTGTAGGTCTTGAACTCCTGTCCACGTTGTCTATTAGGGCATCTGGAACTTATAGACAGAGGTCCACCAAGTCAGTATTGACCTCTATAAGCCAGAAATAACAGCCACTCTGTAGTGGTAGTATGTATTTCTACCGTTTTCCTATAGTGATTGTTGTGGTGGAAAGCATGACCAAATGTGAATTCTCCAAGTGATAAAAGAAGCCAGAACCCATGGTATTTGGCTGATCTATGGTGTTACATTCTTTTAGTCATGATCATTCCTGGCCAACTAATAGATAATATGCAGATGGAAGGTTTTCCAGGCAGAAGGTGCAAAGCCAGTCGCGAGAGATCACTTCACACTTCATGATGGTGGAGGAAGCATGGCAGCCAGGTGGACAAGAGTTCCAGGGTGCCATTCTTGGGTTGGATCAGGCTAACCTGAAATACATAATTTAAAGTATCTGTACTTTATCCTTAACCTCCATGAGAAGGTGTGGTCTTTGCCAAGTCCTTAAGATAGCCAGTAGATGTTTGGAGAGAAAGTGGTAGAATAGGATAAAGGCATAGACAGGATAGATTTAAGTCAGACACTGATATGTGAACATCATTGTCACGGGATGGTTGGAGTCCGGCAGTGGGCAATGTGTAATATATATTTCATGTGGAATGTATTCTCTAACCTGTTGTATACATCAATGTGTAGTTGGCTGATTAGGTTCTAGTGTGTTAGCACATTGTATGCAAATACCTCTAACTAGTGAGGACCAGTGAGGACAATGGGTGGAGATAATCTGATCAGTGTCTCCAAGAAGATGTTGGATGGTGCATTGTCCATAGTAGACAGGGAGTCTGCTCTCCTTGGTATAGGTGAGGGGGGAAGGATCTGTGACTCAGCCCTTCCCCCCCACAGATATAGGAAGTAACAGTCTTAGTATATAGTATATAGCTAGCAGTTAGTATGTGTTAGCCGGCCTGTGCACAGCTCTGTAGAGAGCCAGGATTTAGTTACAGGACCAAGGAGCCAAAGCTATCATTGGATTGTGACTTCTGTGGACTTATTGTTATTACGGTTGATGTGACCGCCGCCGGCTACTAACTTTGTGGATTACAATAAATTGCTGTTGTCTCCTGACCTCTTGCGTCCGTGTTGATTCAAGATATCCTCCGGAGGAAGACGTATACCTTTGCTCCGTGACAACTGGTTGGCAGCGGTGGGATCAACAGCGGACAGCGAGATGGACTACAGCAGCTCAGCGATTAATGGAGCCACAACCTCAGAATACAGGAACTGGACTATGGCAAGTCTACAAGTAAGGGCCCGGGAACTAAACCTGAGTTACCAGGGAAGAACGAAAGATCAACTGATCGAGGCACTGGAGGAGATGACCCTGCAAAGCGACCATGAGGAGGGCTGCCACCAGGAGACAGTAGAGATACGGGAGTGGCAGGTACAGACCCAAAAGAGCAGATGGGTTGTTTTGTATGAGGAGGAATTGGCAGTGCTGGGGCTAGGAGCAACTGCAGAGCAAAGGAGTAGAGCATTACAGAGGGCTCAGGAAACGGAGAAGGAGGAACAGAGAATGGCGCATGAAAAGGAAAGAATGGCGCATGAAATGCGAATGGCTGAGATAACTACGAGGAATTATAATCAAACGTCGACCCCCAGCCCAACAGTGAGAGAACCACCATATGTCTCCCATAAACACTTCAAGACCTTTGATGAAGCGGCTGGGGATGTTGATGGATATTTTCAGGACTTCGAACACCAGTGCCACCTGATGGAAGTCCCAGAGAAGGATTGGGTCCGGTATCTGGTGGGGCACCTACGAGATGGGGCTGCGGAAGCTCTCAGAGCCATGGACCCTAGTGATCAGTGGGACTATGAGGCCATTAAAAGAGCGGTGCAGAAGTATTATGCAGTCACTCCAGAGACCTACCGAGTTCAGTTCCGCTCTTTGTCTTACAATGGGGGAAGCTCCTTCCACATGTTCGCCCACAAGTTGAAGCAAGCATGCAAGCGCTGGCTAGAAGGAGAGGAGGCTGTCACAGTCGATAAGATCCTACAAGTTATACTTAAGGAACAGTTCTTTTCCCAGTGCCCCGCTGAGATCCGTGAGTGGGTGCTGGAACGGAACCCAGCCACAGTGGAGCAAGCTGCTTCTCTTGCAGATGAGGGCCTGACCATCAAGCCGCAGTGGAAGAGGTTGTTTGCAGAGGAGCAGAAAACTACCACAGTCCGCCAGACACCCTTCAGCCAGCCACCCACCTTTCGTGCCCGGCCTCAGGATTACAATTCCCCCTCTACCCCTGCCCCAGCCCATCGGCCTCCAGCTATGAACAACCCTGTCCCTAGACAACGACCTACTGGAAGAATGCTAGAGCGCAGATGTTTTGGGTGCGGGCGGCCTGGACATTTGCAAGCTAGTTGCCCTGCTAACATGGGGGCACGGGCCACCGTGGCATCCCGGCCTATTCACTACCTGGGAACCACCCCTAGGACAGAAAGTTTGGCCCCATTTCCAGGTGACTCCATGAATGACCCATCTGTTCCACCTCCAGGGGTCTATGGGATTCAGCCTTCCGCCACACATCCCGCAAACCTTCAGCGGAAGCACTTGCAGGAGGTCCTACTGGATGGCCGAACAGTTGTTGGATTCCGGGACTCGGGAGCTTTCCTAACGGTAGCGGACCCCCGAGTGGTTCGACCCGAGGCCCTAGAGGAGGGCCCTGGCCTTTCTATCGAGTTGGCAGGAGGTACTCGGAAACGTATTCCTAAAGCTACCGTGGAACTCGACTATGGTTATGGACCAAAACGATGCACAATTGGTGTGATGAGCGGGCTGCCGGCCGATGTTCTGTTAGGCAACGATGTTGGAAATCTACAGTGCCACTTTGTGGGAGCAGTGACCCGAAGCCAAGCTCAGAGAGACGCCAACATGGATCCACCGGATTTTCTGCCAGATGCCAGCCCTTCAACCCTACAACTTTACCATTCAGTACCGCCGAGGGAACCAACACCAGAACGCAGATGGGTTATCCCGGCAGGAGGACATATGAGCTATAGAGACTGATGTGCATTCCCCAATTTACCTGTGTAGGCCAATTGTGTCATGCACATGTTTTGAGAGGGGGAGGGGTTGTCACGGGATGGTTGGAGTCCGGCAGTGGGCAATGTGTAATATATATTTCATGTGGAATGTATTCTCTAACCTGTTGTATACATCAATGTGTAGTTGGCTGATTAGGTTCTAGTGTGTTAGCACATTGTATGCAAATACCTCTAACTAGTGAGGACCAGTGAGGACAATGGGTGGAGATAATCTGATCAGTGTCTCCAAGAAGATGTTGGATGGTGCATTGTCCATAGTAGACAGGGAGTCTGCTCTCCTTGGTATAGGTGAGGGGGGAAGGATCTGTGACTCAGCCCTTCCCCCCCACAGATATAGGAAGTAACAGTCTTAGTATATAGTATATAGCTAGCAGTTAGTATGTGTTAGCCGGCCTGTGCACAGCTCTGTAGAGAGCCAGGATTTAGTTACAGGACCAAGGAGCCAAAGCTATCATTGGATTGTGACTTCTGTGGACTTATTGTTATTACGGTTGATGTGACCGCCGCCGGCTACTAACTTTGTGGATTACAATAAATTGCTGTTGTCTCCTGACCTCTTGCGTCCGTGTTGATTCAAGATATCCTCCGGAGGAAGACGTATACCTTTGCTCTGTGACAATCATGTCCAAAATAGACTTCAAAAATAGACAGCCTAAAGAGGACCTTTCATGTCCTCTGGCACATGTGGTTTTATATACTGCTAGAAAGCCGACAATGCCCTGAATTATGTTCACTGTCGACTTTCCCATTATTTGCCCCAGGGCCGGAGATTAGGGTTGAGCGATCGTGTTCAGAAAAAATCGGATTCCGATCAGCGATCGAGAAAATTTCACTATCGCGATCGGAATTCCGAACACGATCTTTTTAGGTGGGATCGAGATCGGTAGTATTTCCCACAATGCCTTCACACTGAGTATATAGTGTATACTCAGTGTGAAGACTCCGCTGCAGTTCCATAGGAATGAATGGAAGCAGCCGGCACACAGCCTTAACCCCCTGCGTGCCGGCTGCCTCCATTCATTGGAATGGGAGGCTAAACTAACATTTCTAGCAGGTACTTACCTCTAGAGATGGCTGCTCCGGTGCCCTCCTTCTTCTTGCCTCGCTGCCTCGCCTCCCAGGTTAGTGTTGTGACGTCTCACCTCCCAGTACCCGCCCACACTCTCCTAACCCGCCCACACTCTCCTAACCTGGCAGGGAGGGGGCAGGGAGCAGCGTGGAGCGGCAGCGAAGCAAAGAAGATGGAAGGACCAGGTACCGGACCAGCCATCTCTGCAGTTAAGTGGACACCAGGGGGGACTAAGTAGCCAGAGGATTAAAAAAAAATCCTCTGGCTACTTAGTGATTCACTACACAGCGTGGATTATAACAATTGTTAGATTCCATGCTGTATAGTGAATAGGATTGCTTTTAAAATCTGATCTCCGATTAATAAAAAAATCCCATTGACTTGCATTGGGATTGAAATTGGGATCGAGATCGGGTTCGAATGAAAAATGATCGGAAATCGGATTTTAAAATCGATCCTGAAAAGTCAAGATCGGCTCAACCCTACCGGAGATATATCTGTGCTTTTGTAATGTCAATGATATCAGAATGGCATTCCTGAGAGTCTTCCTGGGCTGTGAGGAACGCCCCTCCTGACAGTTTTCGTCCATAGCTCTATACTGTCAGAGGGGGTGTTACCGCCCAGTCATGACACTATACTGACTATACTCATCCCTACATTAGTACTGGGGGTTGGGTGGGCATTCCTTACAGCTCAGCATCATTCCTGGTCCCGCCCCCTCTGACAGTACAGTGCTATGAACAAATACAGTCGCGGGGAGGGGCTGGAGTAATTCCTCATAGCCCAGCTAGACTATCATGGATGCCCTTCTGATAGTGGACAGACATCAGTAACAACACCAATATCTCTTGCCCCGGGGCACATAATGGGAAAGTTGAATTCAGCGCACCATCAGCTTTCTAGCGATATATAAAACCGCATGTGCCTGAGGACATAAAAGGTCCTCTTTAAGTGGTCAAAAAAACTGAGTGAAACACAGGAAACAAAAATCCAAACAGTAAAATAGCCAAGAAACTCACCACAGAGTGGGACAACCAAGCACTATAAAACTGGAATGATCCAATTGGAAGATCACCTTATAGCTCCATCTAAAATCTAAAGCCCATCATTTTCACTGGAAGACAGTAGGGGACACTTTTTTCTTTCTGGATCCTGAAAAAAACAAGCACCCTGTGTGATCTTCCCATGGATTCAGCCTTTGGCAAAAGATTACCACTGATTTGCCCCATTCTGCTTGAGGCTAATAGATGAGTGCACTGATGACTTTCCAACACGGGTCACACAGGGTTGAAACTTGTAGACAATTCTGAGATTCAAATTCCTTTCCAAATTCTGTCATGTGAAGTTACAAGTTTCAAGAAAAGTGACATCACATGCCATACCAGGTCCCAATACTCTGTTCTGAGCCACGCATCCGAACGACCTGCTGAAGCAGAGAGCCATGGGGTCTAGAGATGAGCGAGTAGTAGTCAATTGAGTAGGTATTCGATCGAATACTACGGTATTCGAAATACTCGTACTCGATCGAGTACCACTCTCTGTTCGAATGGAAAAGTTTGATGCAGAACCAGCATTGATTGGCCGAATGCTATACAGTCGGCCAATCAATACTGGTTATTCTCCTACCTTTAGAAGTCTTCTCCCTGCAGCTTCCCGTGGCGTCTTCCAGCTCTTCATTCACTCTGCCAGGCATCGGGCCTGGGCAGAGCCGACTGCGCATGTCTGCTTGTAGTGCGGGCATGCGCAGTTGGCTCTGCCCAGGCCCGATGCCTGGCAGAGTGAATGAAGAGCCGGAAGACGCCACGGGGACGTTGCACGGAGAAAACTTCTCGGAGGATCCAGCCCGACCCTCACTCGTGGACTTGGTAAGTATAATTTGATCGAACTACTGATTGTTGCCTACCCCTGAAATGAGCATTTTCCCCCCATAGACTATAATAGGGTTCGATATTCGATTCGAGTAGTAGAATATTGAGGGGCTACTTGAAACGAATATCGAACCTCGAACACTTTACTGTTCGCTCATCTCTAATGGGGTCCTGTCATAATGGAGACAATATTGTTCCAGGTACATCCACCAGCTAGATGAAACGTTCTCGAGCTGAAAAGGGTTACTGAATGGATTATTGGAATGTGTTTTTTTTTTAATGACACAAACTTTTTAATTCTATATCTCAGTAGAGTTCATCTGGACGTTGAGCATCACATAGCTCCAGCATACCCTTTACAATAACGATTATCCAATTATTTAGCATTTTCGGTGTCAGCGGAGGGAAATAATTGAGAGATCCGAAGAAACTGACTTATTATAACCCGCATTAACACAGAACTATTACTATTACGTCTCCAATATTTCACAGTTAAATAAAAAGCAAACAAACCTAAGAATATAAATTTGATGTCTTCTATGTTGCTATGCCCAGGGGCTCTCCCACAGAAAACAAATAAAATCTGGAGGTAGCAAGGCCTTTATTTATTTAACAATTATATTTATTTGTGTTGGGAAGGAGATGGTGATATATCTAGTGGATGCGCTATAGGATAGGGGCACCTTAAAATTGCAATATGAGCTTGTACGCCGGAGCATATTTTGTTGGTAGAATTTATATGTTTTCATAAACGTTTAATGTTTTTTTCCCTCATGAATTTGAGTCTGATGCCTAATGGCTGCATCCACACAGTAACATCGAGCCAAGGAAAATAAAGACAAAAGTACATTTTCTGAAAATATTTCCATTTTCATGGCAGAGTTCAGCATTTCCAGAGAGAGGCAATGAAATATCTGTCAACAGCAAAGTAGAAGGAGTAGATTTTAATTTTTAAATGTCTCTGTAATGAAAGTGTTGGGCTATGTTTGATGGCGTTGCTCGGCAAGGTGATCTATTTAAGTCATTCAACAACACCGCTTTTATGTAGGATTACAAATCCTATTCCCTCTTTCCCTTAACTAACATATGGGGGATTTAATCCTAGCTTCGCTCTTGCTATGATCTCCATCAGTCATCCAAACTTTTTCGCTACAAGCAAGTCTTGTGGCTGTGCTGTCCTGCAGAGGTAAGAAACAACGCTGTGCCAATTATAGCCAAGTCCATGCTGAAGGTGAAGTAGTCCATCATTACGCCATGCTAGGGGACCCCTATGGGTTGAAATGCAGTATAATTGGGGCACCTGCGATAGACACGATGAGTAGTGTTGTAGTGCTTGGAATAAAAAATACCGTAGACATGGCATAGCAATTTAATGCATTGGTAGCTGTAGGGAACAAAGGAGATGGTTTAGATAAAGAGAAACAGCAAAGGAAAAAAACCCACAGATTTAGAGGATTTTATTGCCGGTAGGGGTAGAGTTGTCCTTGATATTTATATACCGTACAAGGGATTGAGAACATTCACTTAATTACTAGAGATGAGCGAACAGTGTTCTATCGAACTCATGTTCGATCGGATATTAGGCTGTTCGGCATGTTCGAATCGAATCGAACACCGCGTGGTAAAGTGCGCCATTACTCGATTCCCCTCCCACCTTCCCTGGCGCCTTTTTTGCTCCAATAACAGCGCAGGGTAGGTGGGACAGGAACTACGACACCGGTGACGTTGAAAAAAGTAGGCAAAACCCATTGGCTGCCGAAAACATGTGACCTCTAATTTAAAAGAACAGCGACGCCCAGCTTCGCGTCATTCTGAGCTTGCAATTCACCGAGGACGGAGGTTTCCGTCCAGCTAGCTAGGGCTTAGATTCTGGGTAGGCAGGGACAGGCTAGGATAGGAAGGAGAAGACAACCAACAGCTCTTGTAAGAGCTAAATTCCAGGGAGAAGCTTGTCAGTGTAACGTGGCACTGACGGGCTCAATCGCCGCAACCCAGCTTTCCCAGGATCCTGAATGGAATACACTGTCAGTGTATTCCCGTATACCCGATATATACCCCGATACCCGTTCCAACGGTGTGCCCCCCCACCTTCACCCCAGAAATACCCTGCAAGTCCCCTAGCAATAGAATTGGGGCTATATACACCCACAATTTTTACTACTGGTATACAGTGCCATTGTCTGACTGGGAATTCAAAGAATATATTGGGAATACAAATACCCTCATTTCTTGCTACTGCCATATAGTGCCAGTTTCTGACTGGTAATTCAAAGAATATATTGGGGTTACGTGCACCCACAATTTTTACTACTGGTATACAGTGCCATTGTCTGACTGGGAATTCAAAGAATATATTGGGAATACAAATACCCTCATTTCTTGCTACTGCCATATAGTGCCAGTGTCTGACTGGGAATTCAAAGAATATATTGGGGTTACGTGCACCCACAATTTTTACTACTGGTATACAGTGCCATTGTCTGACTGGGAATTCAAAGAGTATATTGGGAATACAAATACCCTCATTTCTTGCTACTGCCATATAGTGCCAGTTTCTGACTGGGAATTCAAAGAATATATTGGGGTTACGTGCACCCACAATTTTTACTACTGGTATACAGTGCCATTGTCTGACTGGGAATTCAAAGAATATATTGGGGTTATAAATACCCTCATTTCTTGCTACTGCCATATAGTGCCAGTTTCTGACTGGTAATTCAAAGAATATATTGGGGTTACGTGCACCCACAATTTTTACTACTGGTATACAGTGCCATTGTCTGACTGGGAATTCAAAGAGTATATTGGGAATACAAATACCCTCATTTCTTGCTACTGCCATATAGTGCCAGTTTCTGACTGGTAATTCAAAGAATATATTGGGGTTACGTGCACCCACAATTTTTACTACTGGTATACAGTGCCATTGTCTGACTGGGAATTCAAAGAGTATATTGGGAATACAAATACCCTCATTTCTTGCTACTGCCATATAGTGCCAGTTTCTGACTGGGAATTCAAAGAATATATTGGGGTTACGTGCACCCACAATTTTTACTACTGGTATACAGTGCCATTGTCTGACTGGGAATTCAAAGAGTATATTGGGAATACAAATACCCTCATTTCTTGCTACTGCCATATAGTGCCAGTTTCTGACTGGGAATTCAAAGAATATATTGGGGTTACGTGCACCCACAATTTTTACTACTGGTATACAGTGCCATTGTCTGACTGGGAATTCAAAGAATATATTGGGGTTATAAATACCCTCATTTCTTGCTACTGCCATATAGTGCCAGTGTCTGACTGGTAATTCAAAGAATATATTGGGGTTACGTGCACCCACAATTTTTACTACTGGTATACAGTGCCATTGTCTGACTGGGAATTCAAAGAGTATATTGGGAATACAAATACCCTCATTTCTTGCTACTGCCATATAGTGCCAGTTTCTGACTGGGAATTCAAAGAATATATTGGGGTTACGTGCACCCACAATTTTTACTACTGGTATACAGTGCCATTGTCTGACTGGGAATTCAAAGAGTATATTGGGAATACAAATACCCTCATTTCTTGCTACTGCCATATAGTGCCAGTTTCTGACTGGGAATTCAAAGAATATATTGGGGTTACGTGCACCCACAATTTTTACTACTGGTATACAGTGCCATTGTCTGACTGGGAATTCAAAGAGTATATTGGGAATACAAATACCCTCATTTCTTGCTACTGCCATATAGTGCCAGTTTCTGACTGGGAATTCAAAGAATATATTGGGGTTACGTGCACCCACAATTTTTACTACTGGTATACAGTGCCATTGTCTGACTGGGAATTCAAAGAGTATATTGGGAATACAAATACCCTCATTTCTTGCTACTGCCATATAGTGCCAGTTTCTGACTGGGAATTCAAAGAATATATTGGGGTTACGTGCACCCACAATTTTTACTACTGGTATACAGTGCCATTGTCTGACTGGGAATTCAAAGAGTATATTGGGAATACAAATACCCTCATTTCTTGCTACTGCCATATAGTGCCAGTTTCTGACTGGGAATTCAAAGAATATATTGGGGTTACGTGCACCCACAATTTTTACTACTGGTATACAGTGCCATTGTCTGACTGGGAATTCAAAGAGTATATTGGGAATACAAATACCCTCATTTCTTGCTACTGCCATATAGTGCCAGTTTCTGACTGGGAATTCAAAGAATATATTGGGGTTACGTGCACCCACAATTTTTACTACTGGTATACAGTGCCAATTTCTAACTAGGAATTCAAAATGCGCAAGGCTCCCGGAAAGGGACGTGGACGAGGCCGTGGGCGAGGTCGGGGGAATGGTTCTGGGGAGCAAGGTAGCAGTGAAGCCACAGGGCGTCCCGTGCCTACTCCTGTGGGGCAGCAAGCATTGCGCCACTCCACAGTGCCAGGGTTGCTTGCCACATTAACTAAACTGCAGGGTACAAACCTTAGTAGGCCCGAGAACCAGGAACAGGTCTTGCAATGGCTGTCAGAGAACGCTTACAGCACATTGTCCAGCAGCCAGTCAGACTCTGCCTCCTCTCCTCCTATTACCCAACAGTCTTGTCTTCCTTCCTCCCAAAATTCCGAAGCTTTACAGAACAATAACCCAAACTGTCCCTGCTCCCCAGAGCTGTTCTCCGCTCCTTTCATTGTCCCTCAACCTGCCTCTCCACGTCACGATTCCACGAACCTAACAGAGGAGCATCTGTGTCCAGATGCTCAAACACTAGAGTCTCCTCCATCTCCGTTCGATTTGGTGGTGGATGACCAGCAACCCACCCTCATCGACGATGATGTGACGCAGTTGCCGTCAGGGCATCCAGTTGACCGGCGCATTGTGCGGGAGGAGGAGATGAGACAGGAGTTGGAAGAGGAAGTGGTGGATGATGAGGACACTGACCCGACCTGGACAGGGGGGATGTCAAGCGGGGAAAGTAGTGTGGATGTTGAGGCAGGTGCAGCACCAAAAAGGGTAGCTAGAGGCAGAGGCAGAGGTCAGCAGCTTAGGCGAAGCCAGGCCACACCCGGAATCTCCCAAGATGTTCCAGTTCGTACCCAGCCCCGAAAAACTCCCACCTCGAGGGCACGTTTCTCGAAGGTGTGGAGTTTTTTCAAGGAATGCGCCGAGGACAGATATAGTGTTGTCTGCACAATTTGCCTCTCGAAATTGATTAGGGGCTCTGAGAAGAGCAACCTGTCCACCACTTCAATGCGCCGTCATTTGGAATCCAAGCACTGGAATCAGTGGCAGGCAGCAACGGCAGGACAAAGGCCGCCTGCCGTTCACGCCACTGCCACTGCCTCTGCCTCTGCCACTGCCACTGCTGACTGTGCTGGCGATGCACTCCAGAGGACGAGCCAGGACACCACTTCATCTGCCTCCGCCACTTTGTTGACTTCTACCTCATCCTCCCCTGGTCCTGTCTTATCTCCTTCTCCTGCACCATCAAAGGCACCATCAGGCGTTTCTTTACAACAACCCACCATCTCTCAGACATTGGAGCGGCGGCAGAAATACACTGCTAACCACCCACACGCGCAAGCCTTGAACGCCAACATCGCTAAACTGCTGGCCCAGGAGATGTTGGCGTTCCGGCTTGTTGAAACTCCCGCCTTCCTGGACCTGATGGCAACTGCGGCACCTCGCTATGCCGTCCCTAGCCGTCACTACTTCTCCCGGTGTGCCGTCCCCGCCTTGCACCAGCACGTGTCACTCAACATCAGGCGGGCCCTTAGTTCCGCGCTTTGCACAAAGGTCCACTTGACCACCGACGCGTGGACAAGTGCATGCGGACAGGGACGCTACATTTCACTGACGGCACACTGGGTGAATGTAGTTGAGGCTGGGACTGCTTCCCAAACTGGCCCGGTGTACCTCGTCTCCCCGCCTAACATTCCTGGCAGGGACACGAGAAGAACACCCCCCTCCTCCTCCTCCTCTACCGCCTCCTCCTCCGCCACCGCCTCCTCCTCCGCCACCGCCTCCTCCTCCGCTGTTAGATTGACCCCAGCTACGAGTTGGAAACGTTGCAGCACTGGCGTTGGTAGACGTCAGCAGGCTGTGCTGAAGCTGATCAGCTTGGGGGACAGACAGCACACTGCCTCCGAGGTGAGGGATGCCCTCCTCGATGAGACGGCAATATGGTTTGAGCCGCTGCACCTGGGCCCAGGCATGGTCGTTTGTGATAACGGCCGGAACCTGGTAGCAGCTCTGGAGCTTGCCGGACTCCAACATGTTCCATGCCTGGCCCACGTCTTCAACCTAGTGGTGCAACGTTTCCTAAAGAGCTACCCCAATGTTCCAGAGCTACTGGTGAAAGTGCGGCGCATGTGCGCCCACTTTCGCAAGTCGACAGTAGCCGCTGCTAGCTTAAAATCTCTCCAGCAACGCCTGCATGTGCCACAACACCGGCTTTTGTGCGACGTCCCCACACGCTGGAACTCAACGTTTCAGATGTTGAATAGAGTGGTTGAGCAGCAGAGACCTTTGATGGAATACCAGCTACAAAACCCTAGGGTGCCACAAAGTCAGCTGCCTCAGTTTCACATCCATGAGTGGCCATGGATGAGAGACCTTTGTGACATCCTACGGGTCTTTGAGGAGTCCACAAGGAGGGTGAGCTCTGAGGATGCGATGGTGAGCCTTACAATCCCGCTCTTGTGTGTTCTGAGAGAATCCCTGATTGACATCAGGGATAACTCAGATCACACAGAGGAGTTAGGGATAGCATCCGATCCATCACAGCTGGAGAGTAGGTCCACACATCTGTCCGCTTCACTGCGTTTAATGGAGGAGGAGGAGGAGGAAGAAGAGTTGTCCGATGATGTGATGGTGATACAGGAGGCTTCCGGGCAACTTCGAATCGTCCCATTGTTGCAGCGCGGATGGGTAGACATGGAGGATGAGGAGGAAATGGAGATTGAACTTTCCGGTGGGGCCAGAGGAGTCATGCCAACTAACACTGTGGCAGACATGGCTGAGTTCATGTTGGGGTGCTTTACAACCGACAAGCGTATTGTCAAAATCATGGAGGACAACCAGTACTGGATCTTTGCTATCCTTGACCCCCGGTATAAAAACAACATCTCGTCTTTTATTCCGGTAGAGGGGAGGGCCAATCGCATCAATGCTTGCCACAGGCAATTGGTGCAGAATATGATGGAGATGTTTCCAGCATGTGACGTTGGCGGCAGGGAGGGCAGTTCCTCCAGTAGGCAACCAAGTTCTCACCGGTCCACACAAACGAGGGGCACACTGTCTAAGGTCTGGGACACCTTGATGGCACCCCCTCGCCAAAGTGCCGCCACGGAGGGTCCTAGTGTCACCAGGCGTGAGAAGTATAGGCGCATGTTGCGGGAATACCTTTCCGACCACAGCCCTGTCCTCTCCGACCCCTCTGCGCCCTACACGTATTGGGTGTCGAAGTTGGACCTGTGGCTTGAACTTGCCCTATATGCCTTGGAGGTGCTGTCCTGTCCTGCCGCCAGCGTCCTATCTGAGAGGGTGTTCAGTGCAGCCGGTGGCATCATCACTGACAAGCGCACCCGTCTGTCAGCTGAGAGTGCCGACCGGCTCACTTTGATAAAAATGAACCACCACTGGATAGAGCCTTCATTTTTGTGCCCACCTGTGTAAAGCACCCCAACATGAAACTCCATGTCTGTACTCAACCTCTCCAATTCCTCCGCATCCTCATACTCATCCACCATAAGCGTTGCACAATTCTGCTAATACTAGGCTCCCTCCAACATGATTTCCCCCAACTCTGCTGGTTAGAGGCTCCCTCCACCCTGATTTCCACCAACTCTGCTGGTTAGAGGCTCCCTCCACCCTGCTTTCCCACAACTCTGCTGGTTAGAGGCTCCTTCCACCATGAATTTGCCCAAACTGGGCTGTTTAGAGGCTCCCTCCACCATGAATTGGTCCAAACTGGGTTTTTTAGAGGCTCCCTCCACCATGAATTGGTCCAAACTGGGCTGGTTAGAGGCTCCCTCCACCATGAATTGGTCCAAACTGGGCTGGTTAGAGGCTCCCTCCACCATGAATTTGCCCAAACTGGGCTGGTTAGAGGCTCCCTCCACAATTAATTGGTCCAAACTGGGCTAATTAGAGGCTCCCTCCACCATGAATTGGTCCAAACTGGGTTTTTTAGAGGCTCCCTCCACCATGAATTTGCCCAAACTGGGCTGTTTAGAGGCTCCCTCCACCATGAATTGGTCCAAACTGGGCTGGTTAGAGGCTCCCTCCACCATGAATTTCCCAAAACTTGCTGTTTAGAGGCTCCCTCCACCATTAATTGGTCCAAACTGGGCTGGTTAGAGGCTCCCTCCACCATGAATTTGCCCAAACTGGGGTGGTTAGAGGCTCCCTCCACCATTAATTGGTCCAAACTGGGCTGGTTAGAGGCTCCCTCCACAATTAATTGGTCCAAACTGGGCTAATTAGAGGCTCCCTCCACCATGAATTGGTCCAAACTGGGTTTTTTAGAGGCTCCCTCCACCATGAATTTGCCCAAACTGGGCTGTTTAGAGGCTCCCTCCACCATGAATTGGTCCAAACTGGGCTGGTTAGAGGCTCCCTCCACCATGAATTGGTCCAAACTGGGCTGGTTAGAGGCTCCCTCCACCATGAATTTCCCAAAACTTGGCTGTTTAGAGGCTCCCTCCACCATTAATTGGTCCAAACTGGGCTGGTTAGAGGCTCCCTCCACCATGAATTTGCCCAAACTGGGCTGTTTAGAGGCTCCCTCCACCATGAATTTGCCCAAACTGGGCTGGTTAGAGGCTCCCTCCACCATGAATTGGTCCAAACTGGGCTGGTTAGAGGCTCCCTCCACCATGAATTTGCCCAAACTGGGCTGTTTAGAGGCTCCCTCCACCATGAATTTGCCCAAACTGGGCTGGTTAGAGGCTCCCTCCACCATGAATTGGTCCAAACGGGTTTTTAGAGGCTCCCTTCACCATGAATTGGTCCAAACTTGGCTGTTTAGAGGCTCCCTCCACCATGAATTTGCCCAAACTGGGCTGTTTAGAGGCTCCCTCCACCATGAATTGGTCCAAACTGGGCTGGTTAGAGGCTCCCTCCACCATGAATTTCCCAAAACTTGGCTGTTTAGAGGCTCCCTCCACCATTAATTGGTCCAAACTGGGCTGGTTAGAGGCTCCCTCCACCATGAATTTGCCCAAACTGGGCTGTTTAGAGGCTCCCTCCACCATGAATTTGCCCAAACTGGGCTGGTTAGAGGCTCCCTCCACCATGAATTGGTCCAAACTGGGCTGGTTAGAGGCTCCCTCCACCATGAATTTGCCCAAACTGGGCTGTTTAGAGGCTCCCTCCACCATGAATTTGCCCAAACTGGGCTGGTTAGAGGCTCCCTCCACCATTAATTGGTCCAAACTGGGCTGGTTAGAGGCTCCCTCCACCATGAATTTGCCCAAACTGGGCTGTTTAGAGGCTCCCTCCACCATGAATTTGCCCAAACTGGGCTGGTTAGAGGCTCCCTCCACCATGAATTGGTCCAAACTGGGCTGGTTAGAGGCTCCCTCCACCATGAATTTGCCCAAACTGGGCTGTTTAGAGGCTCCCTCCACCATGAATTTGCCCAAACTGGGCTGGTTAGAGGCTCCCTCCACCATGAATTGGTCCAAACGGGTTTTTAGAGGCTCCCTTCACCATGAATTGGTCCAAACTTGGCTGGTTAGAGGCTCCCTCCACCATGAATTTGCCCAAACTGGGCTGTTTAGAGGCTCCCTCCACCATGAATTGGTCCAAACTGGGCTGGTTAGAGGCTCCCTCCACCATGAATTTCCCAAAACTTGGCTGTTTAGAGGCTCCCTCCACCATTAATTGGTCCAAACTGGGCTGGTTAGAGGCTCCCTCCACCATGAATTTGCCTAAACTGGGGTGGTTAGAGGCTCCCTCCACCATTAATTGGTCCAAACTGGGCTGGTTAGAGGCTCCCTCCACAATTAATTGGTCCAAACTGGGCTAATTAGAGGCTCCCTCCACCATGAATTGGTCCAAACTGGGTTTTTTAGAGGCTCCCTCCACCATGAATTTGCCCAAACTGGGCTGTTTAGAGGCTCCCTCCACCATGAATTGGTCCAAACTGGGCTGGTTAGAGGCTCCCTCCACCATGAATTGGTCCAAACTGGGCTGGTTAGAGGCTCCCTCCACCATGAATTTCCCAAAACTTGGCTGTTTAGAGGCTCCCTCCACCATTAATTGGTCCAAACTGGGCTGGTTAGAGGCTCCCTCCACCATGAATTTGCCCAAACTGGGCTGTTTAGAGGCTCCCTCCACCATGAATTTGCCCAAACTGGGCTGGTTAGAGGCTCCCTCCACCATGAATTGGTCCAAACTGGGCTGGTTAGAGGCTCCCTCCACCATGAATTTGCCCAAACTGGGCTGTTTAGAGGCTCCCTCCACCATGAATTTGCCCAAACTGGGCTGGTTAGAGGCTCCCTCCACCATGAATTGGTCCAAACTGGGCTGGTTAGAGGCTCCCTCCACCATGAATTTGCCCAAACTGGGCTGTTTAGAGGCTCCCTCCACCATGAATTTGCCCAAACTGGGCTGGTTAGAGGCTCCCTCCACCATGAATTGGTCCAAACGGGTTTTTAGAGGCTCCCTTCACCATGAATTGGTCCAAACTTGGCTGTTTAGAGGCTCCCTCCACCATGAATTGGTCCAAACTGGGGTGGTTAGAGGCTCCCTCCACCATGAATTTGCCCAAACTGGGCTGTTTAGAGGCTCCCTCCACCATGAATTGGTCCAAACTGGGTTTTTTAGAGGCTCCCTCCACCATGAATTGGTCCAAACTGGGCTGGTTAGAGGCTCCCTCCACCATGAATTGGTCCAAACTGGGGTGGTTAGAGGCTCCCTCCACCATTAATTGGTCCAAACTGGGCTGGTTAGAGGCTCCCTCCACCATTAATTGGTCCAAACTGGGCTGGTTAGAGGCTCCCTCCACCATGAATTTGCCCAAACTGGGCTGGTTAGAGGCTCCCTCCACCATGAATTGGTCCAAACTGGGGTTTTTAGAGGCTCCCTCCACCATGAATTGGTCCAAACGGGTTTTTAGAGGCTCCCTTCACCATGAATTGGTCCAAACTTGGCTGTTTAGAGGCTCCCTCCACCATGAATTGGTCCAAACTGGGGTGGTTAGAGGCTCCCTCCACCATGAATTTGCCCAAACTGGGCTGTTTAGAGGCTCCCTCCACCATGAATTGGTCCAAACTGGGTTTTTTAGAGGCTCCCTCCACCATGAATTGGTCCAAACTGGGCTGGTTAGAGGCTCCCTCCACCATGAATTGGTCCAAACTGGGGTGGTTAGAGGCTCCCTCCACCATTAATTGGTCCAAACTGGGCTGGTTAGAGGCTCCCTCCACCATTAATTGGTCCAAACTGGGCTGGTTAGAGGCTCCCTCCACCATGAATTTGCCCAAACTGGGCTGGTTAGAGGCTCCCTCCACCATGAATTGGTCCAAACTGGGGTTTTTAGAGGCTCCCTCCACCATGAATTGGTCCAAACTGGGGTTTTTAGAGTCTCCCTCCACCATGAATTGGTCCAAACTGGGGTTTTTAGAGGCTCCCTCCACCATGAATTTGCCCAAACTCTGCTGGTTAGAGGCTCAATCCACCCTGATTTTCAAAACAAATGTTGGTGCCAACCTCAACTTACTACAAGGGCCAAATTCACTGCTGGTGACAAGCTCTCCTCACTGCAAGTGCCAAATACACATGTTTCAAGGTGTTTTCCTACTGTCAGAGAGGTGGTATTGAGTGTGTAAAGTGTGTAGTTGTTAGGCTGTGATGTTGGGGTAATAGAGGGTCTTTGGTGTGTTAGATGCCCCCAGACATGCTTCCCCTGCTGTCCCAGTGTGATTCCAGAGGTGTTGGCATCATTTCCTGGGGTGTCATAGTGGACTTGGTGACCCTCCAGACACGGATTTGGGTTTCCCCCTTAACGAGTATCTGTTCCCCATAGACTATAATGGGGTTCGAAACCCGTTCGAACACACGAACATTGAGCGGCTGTTCGAATCGAATTTCGAACCTCGAACATTTTAGTGTTCGCTCATCTCTATTAATTACCAGATATTTTGTTCACACAGTCGGTAACACAAGGAAAAGGAAGTCTAAGAACTGTTTATCATTTATCAGTCTCAGGTGGAGTTGTATGTTTAATTCCTTAAAGCTGTTACCTGTTGTCACAAGGCAATATAACATAGGGAAGGCAATACACCTATGGTGGTCTCATATGGACGTGAATGGCGAGAAGCGCACAGATGCTTGGTCACCTCTTCATTTGTTCTACATGGTGCCACCTTCAAAGGACATCTGGTCTGGAGATCGCTAATGGATAGAACCAACATCAGATATTCATGACATAACCCCAGGATTAACTATATAAGGTTAAGGCCCCACATAACGGTGTATGAGCACTTTCCGTAGATATAATTGACATGTTGTGATTTCCAAAACTGCAACAGTTTTGGAAACCACTGCATCTCCACTGCACATATTTTCCTGCAATGTGTGATTTGCAAGAATCCCATCCACTTTGCAGGGGCTATAACATGCAACATTTATTTTCCGCGGCGACCCAACCACATCGTTTTAGCCATGTAGGCCCCTGGCCTCATGTGGAAATTACTGTTACTATTGACACTAAACCTACAATAATCTAGTTATAGATTTATATTATAAATTATTTTTCTCTACTGTATCACTAGATTGATTTTATCGATTGGTCATCCAATACAAGGACCTAAAGTAGAAGACAGGGGAAGATAGTGAAAAACCTGGGATCTATGGAGACCCTGGACTACACATTATTGAAGAATGAATGACTAGGACTAAATGGATAAAAAATATGCAAATCTATTCTCCAGGATGTAATTAGGAGAACAGTGCCCCTGTATGCTGCCCTCTAGGGACTGACATGACACGGAGTTTATTGCCAAATTAGTATTTCTATTCCAAAAGGAACAGATTCCCAGCTATGGACAGCGCTGTTTCGGTCTTTTGGACCTCCTCAGCATAGCGCAGGGATACTGATTTGGCAGAGTGAGAGACTATAGACCAGGGTCAGGGATAATCAGGAGCAGGAATGACTTGTAAGTCTCTGTACGCCTATGTAGTCACACACTCTCCCTAATGTGTAAGATTATCCCCTGACCCTGGTCTATAGTCTCTCACTCTGCCAAATCAGTATCCCTGCGCTATGCTGAGGAGGTCCAAAAGACCGAAACAGCACTGTCCATAGCTGGGAATCTGTTCCTTTTGGAATAGAAATACTAATTTGGCAATAAACTCCGCGTCATGTCAGTAGGAGTTAAGGGGGCTGTCCCTAGAGGGCGGCATACAGAGGCACTGTTCTCCTAATTACATCCTGGAGAATAGATTTACATATTTTTTACCCAGAATCCCTAGTGGAGTGGGAATGACTTGTAAGTCTCACACACTCTCCCTAATGTGTATGATTATCCCCTAACCCTAGGACTAAATGAGGATAGCTGCTAAAAATAGTCGCTACCGCTTAGCTTGATCCTTGATCGAACTACAAGACAAACAGAAGGTCAGAAATTGACTGAAACTGGCGGCATTAGATTGTAAAAAGTACACTGTGATAAAAAAAGAGAGTCTCAGATCTACCTTGATTTTTGCACGAAAATTTAATAAAATTAGAAGATATTTATTGTTAGAAACACATTCAGTGCTAAGTACAGGAAATTCATTTTACATGACCATTTCCTTTGGCGTTGGTAAGTTTGGAGCAAAAATTGTACTGTTGACTTTTATGGTATTTTGGCTCAAAATTTTGGAAATTCTCTAGTTCCACACACTGCTTTTTTTTTTTTTTTAAAGGGTGCCAGTCATTAGACCTTCATCAGTCAATGCTTTTTCCCTATCCAGTGGACAGGGGATAACATATTTGTTATTAAAAGTGGTTTCCGAAATACAGCAAATTTATGGTATAGTTTGTATAATGAAAAGATTTTCTAATATACTTCCTGTATTCCTTATGGTTTTCTAAATCTCTGCTTGCTTTCTTGTATAAAAATCAGTCCATGGTCATGTGATGGACACGTAGGTGCACGGCGTGTTACACAACAGATGTTTGAGTATAGCGTTGCGACTTTTACAATCTGTGCAGCTGTGTGTCTATCATAAGACCATGGACAGAGCTTATTCATGGAAATAAAAAATCATAGCAAGCAGGATTGATACAAGAAGTATACCGGAACACTATATAACTTTTTATTATGCAAACTATAACATTTATTGCAACCGGACAACCCCAAAATCCTATTAGGATGAATTCCCATGTGGTAAGCCACAGTATAAACAACGCAGCAGAAATGCATTGCGTTTTTAATGCAGCATTTTTTATAGGAAGTCCACAGAGAACATTACCGTAGGTATAATTGACATGCTGCGATTTACAAAAATGGGAATTTTTTTGAAAATGCAGCTTTTCCTCTGCAGATTTTTGTGAAATGTGTGGATGGGATTAGCCAGAATTCCATCCGCTGTTCAGGTACTGTAAAACACTGAGTGTTTACCACATGGGACCCTGGGCTTAAGCTGAGGTCTACGTTGCAGAAACATTGCTTTTTTGTTGCAGGTTTTGTTGCTGCTTTTTGAGCCAAAGCCAGGAGTAGATTTGGCAGAAGGGAGAAGTATAAGAATTTCCTAGATATTTCCAATTTCTTCTGTTGCCACTACTAGATTTGGCTCATCAAAATCTGCAACAGAAAAAAGCTAAGTTTCCGCAACTTGGGCCTTTAGCCGTAAAGGAATTCTATCATTAGAATCCCTTTTTGAGGTAAGGCTATTCTTCCCCTATCTTTATAATTCTGCTCCTCGCCGCCGTTCTGTTGACATTCCATTTTTTCCTGTTATGCAATTGAGTCTCCAGACAGCACAGGGGGCGTTCCCTGTGATGCCTAAAGACTCTCCAGCGACACCTCCATCTTCTTCAGCTGCGTAGCTCCCCTGTGTCCTCCGTGTTGTCATCGCCGGGCCAAGCCTGCATTCAGGATGGAAATCTGTTTGGCCATTTTACTGTGGCCACTTATATGAGTGTACTGTTCCTGTAAGCGACCACAGTAAAATGGCTATACAGACATGCTCAGTCACCTCTGCCCAAAGTCTGATGGCAGAGCCGACTGAGCATGTGCAAGATTTCCATCCTGAACACAGGCTCGGTCCGGTGATGATGACACGGAGGACGCGGTTGAGAGGTGCAGCTGAAGAAGATGGAAGTGTTGCTCGAGAGTCTTCAGGCAGCACAAGGGATACCCCCTGTGCTGTCTGGAGACTCATTTGCATACCGGATAAAAGTGGAATATCAATGGAATGGCGGCACGGAGCAGAATTCTAAAGGTAGGGGACGAATAGCCTTTCTTAAAGGGGTATTCCCATAACTCTTGTTCTGTAGCCTGAAGGCTCTGTGCTCTTTTCACTTCCTGGATTTCTCGGCACATTGGTGGGCGGGGTTTCACTTGCTCTGCTATGCATTACCACAGTATGAAGCTGATGTGGAAACTGATGTAGCAGAGCTGGATTTAAGTCAGCTTGCATTACATACAGAGGTAGACTCCTTATCTCAGCCCTTATCAGCCAAATTCAATTAAACCAGCTGATAAGTGGAAAAGCTGAAGATAGACATCCCGGATCTCTCACCTCCGCCTCCCCTATCTGAGGAGCTCCGTTGCTTGTCAGCCACTCCCTCCCCTCCTGAGAGCAGGCAGCTATGTCACATGGGAAATGTGCCGATAAGCCCAGTGGCCATAGAAACGCAGTGTCAACAATGAAGTGAATAAATGAAGATAGCGGCCAAACAAAGCAGTTTTGATAAAGCAATGTATTTAGGAAAAGTCTTAAATCCACATAAACTACCAGTATAGATAGGATGCTTTTCATGGGACAACCCCTTTAAAGCTATTCCGACGTGGTATTACCTCAAAAAGGGATTCAATCCTAGAATCCCTTTAATGTATTTTTATGGTGAACAAAACAAACAGGTCCATATGTACAGACAAACAGATTAATGACTCCAGAGCGCCATCTAGTTTGCATAAGCAATGAATAAATGCCATTGTACATCACTGTATATGATTCATATGTCACTGTATCATAAACCAGTTTTATAGAGGAGACGCCGCACTAGTTATTAACGTGGTTCATTTGAGAATGACTTGTACATTTTTCTCTGACAAGAAATGTAACCTTTTTAACAAATCCTATAATCCGCCTATTGCTGGACAAATAAATATTCTTGCTGGCGAGGTTTTGTGAAGAGCTCACCTAATATAATTTCTCTGGCAAAACACAGACTTGTTTTATGTTTCCCTTCCAACAAATGCTTCATTCTGTTATTGCAGCTATCTTGACATAAAACATGAAGTTAGAGGAAGTTTAAAATCACGGAGCTTCACACTCCGACCTTAACATGGGATGGATTCCAGATCCAACAGCCTTTCTCTAACTTTGCTTCGAGAAGTTTACACAATCTCCAAAAACAGGAAGCCACGCCTTCATTTCCAAGAGGAAAGGTCACCGTTGGGTATTTGGAAATATTAATTGAATCCCAAGCAAGCGTCTCCGCAGCCAAGTCCTCACGTAGTTAATCTAATAAATAAAACTGAGGCTTAATGTGCAGAAATAGGATGACTGCTTGCAACATGGATTGTTCACCGGAGATTTCAAGACGAAACATATACAATAAAACCTGACTATATAAAAAAGAAATTAGAATATAATTCTATTTGCTTATGTAATGCTTGGTACAAGGATCATAATCATCCACTTCAGCGCATATCTCTACCGGGACTAGTAGTCTCATTGAATGCTCATGAACAAGGCTGAGCCATGTGCGGAGTCTGTGCAGAATACAGAGGCTGCTCCACTTGTTATTATGGGACGACTTGCAATGCATGTATTGCTGTATAAGATGGCAGATGTTCTACCCTATGAACAATTCATCTGTACATAGGGCATGAAAGAGGACCTTTTATCTCCCCCACCTACTCAAATTATTTTCATCCTCTAATATGTGCCAATTCCACTGATTCAGGTGCAGGTGGGAATTTTCTCTTTGATTCCACCATTTCCAAGCAAGTAGCACAGTGAATTTTGGTGCCTCCTGATACTAGGTTGTGTCAGCTATGAGCAGGCAAGGAGGTGTGACTTTGAGCTCTAATAATGCCCACACCCCTACTTATTTCTGCCTGACACCACCCACTAGCCAATAGAGAATCTTGTTAGCATATCAGGCAGTGGCTTGACACCACCCATTTGATATTAGGGAATCTTATTAGCATATCAGGCTCCAAAATTAACTGCACTGATTGCTCGGGAATCTGGCATTGCAGTGTATGTCTGTATTGTATAGTATGGACAATATATGGCATTGTTAAATGGGTATTATTTTAATAGTGTATGAAGCTATATTTTCAGCATTATATGGTGATATTATTTGGGCATGACATGGCCATTCATTATAAGTAGAGATGAATGAACACAATTCGAAACTACCGTTTCGAATAGCATGCACCCATAGGAATGAATGGAAGCAGCCGGCACGCTGAGGGTTCAGCGGCCGGCCGCCGCCGCTTCCGTTCATTCCTACAGGAGCGTGCTATTTGAAACAGCAGTTTCGAATAGTGTTCGCTCATCTCTAATTATGAGCATTACATAGAACTATTATCTGACACTATATTTTATGTCTGTATTGTATTGTATGGACTATAAATGGCAATGTTAAGTAGGCATTATTTGCAAAGTATATGTATCTATTATTAGAGATGAGCGAACAATAAAATGTTCGAGGTTCGAAATCCGATCGAAAAACTGTTCGACTGTTCGAAAGGGTTTAGAACCCCATTATAGTCTATGGGGGGAAATGCTCGTTTCAGGGGTAGGCAACATTCGATCAAATTCTACTTACTAAGTCCATGAGTGAGGGTCGGGCTGGATTCTTCTCCCTGCGCAGCGTCCCCACGTCCTCTTCCGGCCTTGAATTCACTCTGCTAGGCATCGGGCCTAGGAAGAGCCGATTGCGCATGCGCGGGCATGCGCTGTCGGCTCTGCCCAGGCCCGATGCCTAAGCAGAGTGAATTTAAGGCCGGAAGAGGACGCAGGAACACTGCGCAGGGAGAAGACTTCTAAAGGTAAGAGAAGAACCAGCGTTGATTGGCAATGTATATCATTCTACCAATCAACGCTGGTTCTGCATCGAATCCTAACTTCGAAGAGCTGGTAGTACTCGATCGAGTACAAGTATTTCGAATACCGTAGTATTCGATCGAATACCTACTCGATCGAATACTACTCGCTCATCTCTATCTATTATTAAGGCATTGTATGATATTATTTATGCATTGCATGGTGGTATTATTTGGGCATGGTGTGGCCATTCGGTATAAGTATTATCTAGCACTGTATTTTATATCTGCATTGAATTGTATAGACAACATATGACAATGTTATGTGGGCATTATTTGAATAGTATATGAAGCTATAATTTATGTATTATATGATGGTATAATTTGGGCACAGTGTGGTCATTCAGTATATATGTTATATAGAAGTATTACCTGGCACACTGTATTGTATATGTGCATGGACAATATATGATGTTAAGGAGGCATTATTTGGATAGTATATACAGTAATGTGTGCACTGTTCAGTGGTATTATTTAGGCATGGTGTGACCATTCAGTATAAGCATTATCTGGCACTGTATTGTTTGTCTTCATTGTATAGTATGGACAACATATGACAATGTTAAGTGAGCATTATTTGGATAGTGTGTGAAACTATAATGCATGCTCTATATGGTGGTATTATTTGGGCATGGTGTGACCATTCGGTATAAGTATTATCTGGCACTGTATTGTATATCTGCACTGAATATTATAGACAACATATGATGAAGTTAAGTGAGCATTATTTGGATAGTGTGTGAAACTATAATGCATGCTCTATATGGTGGTATTATTTGGGCATGGTGTGACCATTCAGTATAAGTATTATCTGGCACTGTATTGTTTGTCTTCATTGTATAGTATGGACAACATATGACAATGTTAAGTGAGCATTATTTGGATAGTGTGTGAAACTATAATGCATGCTCTATATGGTGGTATTATTTGGGCATGGTGTGACCATTCAGTATAAGTATTATCTGGCACTGTTGTTTGTCTTCATTGTATAGTATGGACAATATATGACAATGTTAAGTGAGCATTATTTGGATAGTGTGTGAAACTATAATGTATGCTCTATATGGTGGTATTATTTGGGTATGCTGTGGCCATTCACTATGAGCATTATATGGAAGTCTTATTTAGCACTGTATTGTATGTCTGTATTTGCTGTAATGAAGCCATTGGCGTTCCATTTACTCATATTTCCTTATAATTTTCCTAAACTATATTGTAAGGGAATTGCTAAGACAGCAATTCCCAGAACTGTTAAACCCTGAGAGGGGCACAAGAGACAGTGAGCCCTAAGCTGAAGCCCCCCGCTTTCCCTTCCTATTGCCAGGCCCTATCCTAGGTAATAGGCGACAACCACGAGGACAATCCCTCCCTGAATATGTGACACACAAAACGCAGACAAGACGTACAACAACAAAGGGAGGTCAGCTAGCCAGGGTTCGGTAACAAGAGAGCGATGCAGTGCCAAATCGGAGTCAAGAGAATAGTCAATGAGAAAAGCCAAAGGTCAAGTATAATAGTATAAGCAAACAGGGACAGTAAGAGCAGGTATGCGCACGGCAATAACAAGCACTGGTGTGAATGGGAACCAAGGCTAAATAGGGAGGAAGAACCCGCCCATGGAGTTCACAGGAAGGCAGCTGTCAATCACAGGGCAAGGCCAGATAACCACTTAATGGACAGAGGAAACCTTGGCAGAAGACGGGTGTGGTGCAAATCCAATTAAGGACTAGAGCCGTGTTCACACAGTGCAACTAAAAACTTTAAGCAGATTCTCAATCTGCACACGCCTCCTGCGCCGCAGCACGCGAGCAGAGGGTGGCGCAGAGGCCCGAACAGGCAGAGATGTTACAGTACCCCCCCTTTTATGAGGGGCCACCGGACCCTCACCAGACAAACCAGTTCTAGAGGGATTCTGAGTTTTCCCTGCCTTGTATTTTGGTTCTGCTTGAACCACAGATGCTTGAGAACCAGGCAAACATTTTTTATTCATCCGGCGTTTCTGATACCACCAGGTTTTAATACCGGAGGGGCGCTGCCAACTTTTAGTAGCTGAGACCTTGTCCTCATTGACACAATCTACAGAATGTAAAGCAATAGAGTGGGATGAGCACTGATCTCCCCACTTTACCAACTCCTTTTTACCCCAATCCAAAATAGGGTTATGGAGCTTCAGCCAGGGGAACCCCAAAATAACATCAGCAGAGAGATTCTCCATAACAAAAAGGCTTATGACCTCTGAATGTGAAGAACCCACTTGCAAAGAGATCAAGGGGGTTTTAAAACTGACTTTACCCCTGGCCAGTGGAGTAGAATCCGCTCCAGTAACAGACATAGGCGAGTCCAGTGGCAAAAGCTCAATGCCCAAAGATTCAACAACTGAATATTTAATAAAATTTGCTGCAGACCCAGAGTCAACTAGGGCCTTGCCAGAAACAGATCTGTCCCCAGAGGACAGAGACACAGATAATATCATCTTATTGTTATTCCCACCAAATACCTGGTTGCCCGAGTGGTTCTTCCGATTACCACTCAGGCACTGAAGTTTATTCGCAGGTGAAAAGGGTCTGATAGAGCAGTCTCGGATGACATGACCAGAGGAACCACAGTACAGGCACAGGTTATTCCTGAGATGATGCTCTCGTCGTGTCTTGGCGTCCATAGCTCCCAGTTGCATGGGTTCCTCACCAGAAGTGATGGGAGGAAAAGTAGGTTTTTCAGAGGAGAGAGAGGAAGAGACAGAAAACTTGGAGGCAACAGACCCTACTCTCTCTTTTAAATTTTCTCGGATCTTGCGGTCAATACGGACCGCCAAAGTCATGGCTTTCTCAAGCGTAGGGGGATCTGGGTGACCAACCCACAGCTCCTTAACACGGTCACACAAACCTTTTTTAAAGTGAGCCTTTAGAGCTGACTCACACCAACCTGCAGTTACACTGTACTTACGGAACTCTGCGCAATACTCCTCTGCAGAGCGTTTTCCCTGCCGCATGGTGAGGAGTTGAGATTCCGCAAGCGCAATGTGGTCTGGCTCAGCATAGATAGAGCCCAGAGACTTAAAAAATTTTTCCACATCAGACCACTCATCAGCATCAGGAGGGAGTTTAAGGGCCCAAGCTTGTGGATCCCCCTGTAGCAGAGATATAACCACTCCCACCATTTGGGCCTGAGTCACATGTGGATTAATCCGAAAATACAAGCGACAAGACTCCCTGAACGTCTCAAATTTTTCACGGTCCCCTGAGAAACGATCCGGGAGTAACATCTTGACCTTGTAAGGTGCCAAAACAGCTGGGGATGATGCAGCAGCGTCAGTTAGGGTCTGAACCTGTTTAGCAAGCTCAGCTACCAGGCCTGTCAATCCCTTCAACTTGGCTGCAAAGCACTGAATAGGATCCATGCTGTCTGTAGGGAAGCAATGGATGTAGGTTTTTGGGCTTGTTATTATGTAAGGGAATTGCTAAGACAGCAATTCCCAGAACTGTTAAACCCTGAGAGGGGCACAAGAGACAGTGAGCCCTAAGCTGAAGCCCCCCGCTTTCCCTTCCTATTGCCAGGCCCTATCCTAGGTAATAGGCGACAACCACGAGGACAATCCCTCCCTGAATATGTGACACACAAAACGCAGACAAGACGTACAACAACAAAGGGAGGTCAGCTAGCCAGGGTTCGGTAACAAGAGAGCGATGCAGTGCCAAATCGGAGTCAAGAGAATAGTCAATGAGAAAAGCCAAAGGTCAAGTATAATAGTATAAGCAAACAGGGACAGTAAGGGCAGGTATGCGCATGGCAATAACAAGCACTGGTGTGAATGGGAACCAAGGCTAAATAGGGAGGAAGAACCCGCCCATGGAGTTCACAGGAAGGCAGCTGTCAATCACAGGGCAAGGCCAGATAACCACTTAATGGACAGAGGAAACCTTGGCAGAAGACGGGTGTGGTGCAAATCCAATTAAGGACTAGAGCCGTGTTCACACAGTGCAACTAAAAACTTTAAGCAGATTTTCAATCTGCACACGCCTCCTGCGCCGCAGCACGCAAGCAGAGGGTGGCGCAGAGGCCCGAACAGGCAGAGATGTTACATATATCTCATGTGAGATTTTTACAGCTCGCCCCGATTAGCAGGATTAACTGTTATATAAACATTGTATTACAGTCCCGATTCCTTGACAAATGATCCCTATAACCCATAATATGATAATTGATAATACTAGGGAGAGATAATAAGGGCCGGGGTGATTTACCCCTCTGGCTGTTAGGAAGGAGATTAAATAAATACATACGTATGCTCGAGTTAGACCTAAACCCAAGGCTGCCAAACTAAAACAAGAATTCATTAATACATTAAATTATAGTCAACTGGCTTACTGTTCCCTGTGACTGTGAAAAATGACCTGTCACAGGTCTCAACACTATGATTTACACAGCGAGCAGTGTGTAACCCGTTGTTCAGGGCATACAGGCCTATACACAGCTATGCAGAGAATTAGGCTCCTGAAATCTTTGTTAAAGGGGGATAGACTTCTAAAAGGAAAGACTGTGACTTTATCTGGCACTTAAGAAATCTTTTGCGAATATAAAACCTAACAGTCCCGTAACCAGTTTAATTGAAAACTACTGCAAGTGGTAATAAAATATTACTAGCATGGTGAAAAAAAGACATAATACCCGACTTTTATATAGTACGGCTCTTGTGCACAGTAGCCCAGGCATGAAGACTTCTGCCATAATATTTTTTTATAATACAGCTATTATTAAATCTCAAGGCCATTAAGTGACTATTTAACCTGGGACTTTTTTTTCTAAGAAAGCGAAAATTTCTTCTCACTTATTAACAAGTCTGTGCATACAGAGGCGTTCATTGTTACAACGGAGGTCTGTGATTGGCTGATGTTTCCCCGGAATCGTTTTAAAGGGATCCTATCATACAAACATTTTTTTTTTCTGAGTAAAACATCGGAATAGCTTTAAGAAAGGCTATTCTTCTCCTACCCTTCGTTGTCTTCTCCGTGCCGCTGTTTCATTATAATCCCAGTTTTTATCGGCATGCAAATGAGTTATCTCGCAGCACTGGGGGCGGTCTCCAGTACTCAAACAGCACTGGGGGCGTCCCCAATTCTCCATCTTCTTCATGAACGGCCTCTCCCTGTGTCTTCTTCCAGCGCAGGTTTCAGACTTCTAGGCCTCGGGCAGAGCGGACTGCACATGCCCACAGGCCACAAGAAAATGGCCGCTTAAAATACTATGTATGTGAAACCTGCGCCGGAAGAAGACAGGTGAAGAGGACGTCCCTGAAGAAGATGGAGGCGGCGCTGGAGAGAGTTCTCTCACAGCATTGGGTATGCCCCCAGTGCTGTTTGAGTGCTGGGGCCCGCCCCCACTGCTGCAAAAGAACTAATTTGCATACTGAAATGGGCCGGGATTCCTACAGAATGGCGGCACTGAGAAGACGAAAGGTAGGAGAAGAATAGACTTTCTTAAAGCTATTCCGACGTATTACTCAGAAAAAAATGTGTTTGAAAGATAGGATCCCTTTAAGGAGATATATAAGATTTGATTGTTTGATTACTTCCAGTAGATAAAAATCAGTTCATGGACATGTGATGTACTGTCCATGGTCATGTGATGGGCAAACAGGTGCACAGCTCATTATAGTCACAACACAGTAATCAGACATCTGTATTGTAACAAGCTGTGCACCTGTGTGTACACCAAATGACCATGGATTGTACATCATATGATCATGGACCGTACATCACATCATCATATGACCATGCACTGTACATCGTATTACCATGAATCATACATCACATGACTATGGACTGTACATCCTATGATCATGGACCTTACATCCTATGACCATGAACCATACATCGCATGACCATGGACTGTACCTCACATGATCATGAACTGTACATCACATGACCATGAACTGTACATCACATGACCATGGACTGTACATTCTACGACCATGGACTATACATCACATGACCATGGACTGATTTTTATCCAATGGAAGCAAATAAAGTATGACAGCAAGCAGAGATTGACATCAAGCAAAATTGGTATAGAAAGTTTATTGGAAAATTATAAGACTTTTCATCAATCCCTTTAAATAATATATGTTCCATCCGTCAGCCCACAATTCCCACAATGAAAGTTACACATAATACTTGTAACAGCTTTATTAACTAATTAATTAACTTACATTTATAATTGTATTGTGATTGTTATGTTTGTCACTTTTGTAGATTTGGAGAAAAAAACTTTGATGTTTTATGTAAATGAAGCAGTTGGTGCACTGGGGGCGGGCCTTTATCCCCTTGGCGCTACTATCTTCTGCCTCTGCCACCCTATGCAGTGAGAGTTGATCTTTCCATTGCTATGACACAAAGTCAGACATGCAGGACTTTGTGTCCGGTTAGAAAAAAAACGGTTTTGCCATGGAGACCACAAAACGTTCATGGGTGGACACTGGGTGGACGGAAACTCACAAAGCGGAGACCAGGCACAGGTGTGAACCTGCCCTTACATGTTTATGAAATATGTGTATTGAAGTCCTAAAGATCATCACGCCATGTTTCTCCATTGGTAATATATAAGCACAAGGCAAGATTATAATTTTATTATAGTTGGTGATGAGTTAAAGAGGTCCTTTCACACCCTCATGCATATGTGGTTTTGTATACCTCTAGAGAGGTTGGAGATATCGGCGCTGTTAATTTCGGCACTGATATCTCCCCACTGTCAGAAGAACATCCTTGATAGTCTAGCGTCATCACTGGGCTGTGAGGAATGCCACCCTGACAGTGCTCTAACATCGCCCTTTACTTTCAGAGGGGATGTTCCCTACCACCCAAAAATGATGCTGAGCTCAGGAATGCCACCCATTACAAGTCTATGGATGAGTACTGTCAGATGGGGGGGGGGGACATTCCTCACAGCTCAGCAATGATGCTAGATTGTCAGGAACGCCCTTCTGACAGTGAGGAGAGATCGGTGCCGAAATCCACAGCACCGATATCTCCATCCCCGGGGCACATGACCGGATAATCATTGAAAAGACCCCAGAGTATAATAATGTCACTTTCGCTGTGTTTGCCTAACAGAGCCAGAAACTGCATTGGTTCCTAGGAGGTTTCTGAGAGTAATCTGCACTATATTTTAGGCCATTTTAGGCTGGAGCCCTACGTTGCAAAAATAACAAGCTTTGGCCGTTGCGATAATGCCATGTCAAAAAATGATGCATTTTACAGTACCAGCAAAATGGATGGGATTCCAGCGAATCCCATCCACTCATTGGAATAAAAAAATCGCTCAAAGAAAATTGCAGCATGTCAATTATACCTATGTCAATGCTGGCGTTTTTCACATTCATATAACAGAGACAGAAAAGTCAGCAGAAATAAACTCTGCAGACTTTCTGTGAATAAGGATGCCAAAAAAAAATGCTATTCTTCCTTGGCCTTTTCCGAAGCATTTTTTGGCTACAGTTCTCTACTAGGGTTGAGCGATCAGGATTGGCGATCAAGCAAATTTCACAATCGGGATCAGCAGGAAAATGATCAAAAATCGGATTTTGAAATCTCAAGATCGGCTCAACCCTACTGTATATATAATATACAATTAGGGTTGAGCGATTGGGATTGGGAAAGATCGGATTCCGATCGGTGATCGAGCAAATTTCATGATCGCGATCAGCTGGGAAATGATCGGAAATTGGATTTTAAAATCAATCCTGAAATCTCAAGATCGGCTCAACCCTATTCTCTACGTGAAGCCTAAGCCTAAAGTTGTAGTTCGTACGGAACTTGTTCAACCTGAAATAAATCTTGAACCCGAGCTACCTGGACCTAAAACAAAACGAAACCTGCGAGGTTCGTCATCTCTATATATATAACACCAATTAAATGTAAATTTTAGTTGATAAAACAATTTGATATTAAATTTGGAATAGGAACATTTCTCACATGCCAGAGCAATCATACATCACCAAATCCTCGTAAATGGAGGTGTTTTTTTGGTATCGCTTACTAAGCAATCCTGTGGTCTGTGCTATCTCTTGGAATTTCTTTATCATTATGTACATTATTGTACAGGGCGGGTTAAAATTGAGTTTTCCGACTTCTCCCTCTTGTTGCTGAGGATTTCAGTGCACCCAGACAAGCATTTTCCCCCTGATTAAATTATTCTGCATGGGTAGTGTCAGGGAATGTTCACACTGACACAGTCATTATTTTTTATTCCATTTGTCCCTGTGCATTTCATTCAGTAAATACTTTTTGCAGACTCTTTTATCTATAATGTATAAGTGGTCTTACTCTTGCAATCATCAATTGTAATCCCAACATGATCAATGGAAATGTCACTTGCAGTATAATTCCTGACAGTAAGCACGGTCGGCTCATTATTCTGCTTTGGATTAGGAGGTGATACATAAAATACAATGATTATTATATATGATTAATTACTTAAGAGTGATTACATGTATACTCATTGCATCCACATGTGCTAATAATAAGCGGGCAGAAGTTTAAGCTGAAATTTACTTGTGTCACGCACAACCTCTTCCTGTGATAGAGCTCTCTCTCTGCAAGACCCATACAAGCTCCGAGATACAGGGACCTATGATATAGCTCAATCTCTGTGTACAAGACTAGGGATCAGCGAGTAGTACTCGATCGAGTAGGTATTCGATCGAATACTACGGTATTCGAAATACTCATACTCGATCGAGTACCACTTGCTATTCGAATGTAAAAGTTTGATGCAGAACCAGCATTGATTGGCCGAATGCTATACAGTCGGCCAATCAACGCTGGTTCTTCTCCTACCTTTAGAAGTTTTCTCCGTGCAGCGTCCCCACGGCGTCTTCCAGCTCTGAATTCACTCTGCCAGGCATCGGGCCTAGGCAGAGACGACTATGCATGTCCGCTTGTAGTGCGGACATGCGCAGTCGGCTCTGCCCAGGCCCGATGCCTGGCAGAGTGAATTCAGAGCCGGAAGATTCCGCGGGGATGCTGCACGGGGAAGACTTCTCGGAGGATCCAGCCCGACTCTCACTCGTGGACTTGGTAAGTATAATTTGATTGAACATTGCCTACCCCTGAAACGAGCATTTTCCCCCCATAGACTATAATAGGGTTCGATATTCGATTCGAGTAGTCAAATATTGAGAGGCTACTCGAAACGAATATCGAACCTCGAACATTTTACTGTTCGCTCATCTCTATACAAGACCCATACAAGCTTGAAGATACAGGGCTCTATGATATGGCTCAGTCTCTCTTTGCAAGGCCCATACAAGCTCGGACATACAGGGACCTATGATATGGCTCTGTCTCTCTCTGTAGGACCCATACAAGTTCGCAGATACAGGGACCTATGATATGGCTCTGTTTCTCTGTGCAAGACCCATACAAGCTTGGAGATACAGGGACCTATGATATTGCTCTTTTTGAAATCTATAGGCCATAAAATATTTAGATCTATTGTGGCATATTGCAATATTCCCCTTTTAAATCATAGCCATCATACAGTGCTATGAAGAGCCAACATATGGTTGTATATGGGGTGTCAATAGTAACATAATACTGTATAAAACCTTGGATCAACTTGTCATCTAAAACTGTAACCTGAAAATTTTTTCCTTTCAAAAAAAGTAATTCTAGAATAAATAAGACTGATTTGCACATCCTCAATTTGTGGACACATGATGCCTATGACAATGACAAACAGCTCCCTTCCCTAATTAATTTACGTGAAAAATAGTTCAACTTTCTGTTTTTAAACACTTCCTGTTCTCTTCAAAGTCTCTAGATACGTAAAAATGGATGACATATGGAGAACATCCATCTTAATTCATGGGCCCATGGACTTGCATTGATGTGAACCATTTGTGACACAGCCAAATCGGTGAATCAGACGCAAAAGACCAGAATAAAAAAGAGATATCTGAATTAATACATTAAGGCCCAGTTCACATCTACATTCAGGTTTTCATTCAGGGAGTCCGCTTGGGCACCTCCGAATGGAAACCTATCAGCATTAACAAGTGGTTACCTAAGGAAACCTACGGACTCCATAGACTATAATGGGGTCCATGGTGTGCCATCCATGGTTGATCCATTTTTCACATCTGTAAAACAGAATAACTTTTTTTTAATTTCATTTCTTATACTTCCTAAGTTTCTGGGTCCATAAAACAGAGGACATACATGTGTTGACCATTATCATCATGGACCAATAGACTGGCGTTGATGTGTTGCATTGATGGTTCCTTGGGCATCTTTGAAAAAAAAAATCTGCTTCTGTTTTCATTTTGTGCACCGTGGGCCTGCAGAAAAAACGGACTTCTGAATGACCTGTATATTTGACTTATATATACGTGGACGGCATATATATGTGAAATGCAATGTGTGTCTAAGACTGGTCAACGTGTGGTTGACTGAAGACTCGGAATAGCATCTGCAGCTGATATACAAGGCTACAGGCTTTCTCTTGTATTTTGTAGCACTCATGTAATCATGAAATGCAGCATGAACAGATGTTGTAAGTAGCTAGTTTGGCTTTAGTACACTAAGACAAAACACATCTTTATCTTAAGAGCGGTTAGATCTCAAGTATCTCCTGGGGAATATGACTTGACACAAGCTGTTTATACGGAGTTTTTTTTTTTTCCAACGTTAACCATCACTTTGTATTCTACATAAGGAAAGGACAAATACTCTAACAGAATCTTTATTTAAGAAGAAACTTATGACTTGAGCCTACAAACCGGCAAGTGAAGCGTGCCCCCTTAAGACTTTAGGAGACTTTTTTAATTTAAAGGAAATGAGCTGAATATTTAATACATACAGCTGGCGTCTTTGTGTACCGGGTATGTTTTATATTCCTAGTTGTCCTTTCCTTTTTGACTCGTGAGTTGGATAGTGGAAGTCAGAACAATCGGCACAACTCACATGCAGCATATCTCGCCATGATCCGTAACTGCCTGCACTTGAATGTTGAATGCATGGCATTCATCTGAAGCCTCTAGGGAGAAGATGTTCTGAAGGAAGTGGGAAAATATTCACAATATTTTAATTTGACGGCATTGCAACATTACGCTCTGTGCCAAAGTCTCATTTTAATGCTAAAGCGAAAGAGAGGTTTGGGCGAAAAAAATCTCTTCAAATGCAATACATTATTCATGGTATTGTAGTTTGTTTGTACAGTAAGCATTCTGTATTTAATGTATATATACAATTATCTATAGTATGAAGAATTGTGGACTCACACCACCAGTGTGCTATGAGCATGCTCGAACACTTCATACACTTCTTTGGGACTCATTGTGGCAGCCCAGACGAGTGGTGGTGAGCGTGGCTACAAGTGCTCCATTCTCACGGGTAACTTGAGGATTCCTCTTTCTCACGTTTTTTGATCATTGGAGGTCCCAGCGATCAGACCCTGAGCAATCATACTTTTAACATAGCATATATGTCGGAAAAACTTCTTTAGGCTATGGCCCCACATAGCGGGCTACAGTAAAAAAAAGCACTGCAGGAAAAAACGTGGCAGGAACGCATTACGGTTTTTCCCGCAGTTTTCCTCTATGCACTTTCTATTTCAGTTATACCTATAGGGAAACCGCCATCATTTACGTAGGTGTAACGGACATACTACGATTTCCAAAAATGCTAAAGTTTTGGAAATTACAGTATTTCTGCTGCAGGTGTTTTTCTACAATGTGTGGATGGGATTCGCTAGAATCCTATCCACTTTGGATGGACTGTAAAACCACATATGGCCTTGGCCTTAAAGGGGTTTTCCGGGATAAATAGAAATTCCTAAACTAATCTGAACACCCCCCCATGCCTACTTTCTATATTACATAATTCAGGAAAAATTTATATTTATCCATATTCCTGGGGCAGTCAAGGACCACTCCAGGGACGTTTTTTTGATTATCCATTGACAATCCGTTTCTGTGCTTCTGGAAATGGAACGTTACTAATACTCCCCTCTCCACCCCATCATACTTACCTGTTTTCTTCCAAACTTCCTTCTGAGGAGAACGGCTCCTCCTTCTTCTGTGACTTTTGCCAGTACATGCGCAAAAGAGCAGGAGTTCCGGCTTTGCACTGTAGCCGACACTCCATCACTATTGCGCAAATGTAGGAGGCTGAAGGAGATGTAGTGCTGGCTACAGAGCAGTGTTGAGACTCCAGCTCTTTTACACACGCGTGGGTAGACATAACAGGAGAAGGAGGAGCCGTTCCCTGCTGAAGGAAGTCTGGAAGTTGACAAAGAAGAGGAAGAGCCGTTCCCCGCAGAAGGTCTGGACAGGAAGAAGATAGATAAGTATAATAGGGTCGGGGGAGGGGCTGAGTTAGTTGGGATAGGCTAGTAGTGGGTGGGATAGCTAGATATTTTAGATCTTAGGTCACATTTTTGGGAGTTACATAAACACTAGGGCTGTAGATAGAGGTGGTGCCATGGTAGCACTTGCTACTGGACCCTGGAGCTACGCTACAAAGGGCCTAAATGTCTATACAGCATAATAATATACCAGTATTATAGACAGCACGTAGTAACTGGGGTCATTACAAATTTTGCACTGGGGCCCAAGAGCTTCAAGCTATGCCTCTAATGAATGGCACAGCTTGGTGAACTTGGCTGTTTCTGTAAACCTGTCCATGGATTTGCCAGTGGGATCGGCCACAGATATTGTTGGGGTCATTTCTGGAGATAGGTGTGGAACTTGTATCTCTCACACACTAATAAGATAAGATAATCCTTTAATAGTCCCACATTGGGGAAATTTCAGCATGTTACAGCAGCATAGTAATACAGATACAGGATAATACAGAGTAATATAATACAGACGTAGGCACACATATGCTGAGAAGAGAAGATATATAGCATATAGATATGCCATATCTGTTGTAGGACAACCCCTTTACTCTTGGTATAGGAGATCAATAGTCAGGAACAGGAGATTTGGGGTTATGTAGGGTTATCTGTTATTATTAGAGATGAGCGAACAGTGTTCTATCGAACACATGTTCGATCGGATATCAGGGTGTTTGCCATGTTCGAATCGAATCGAACACCACGTGGTAAAGTGCGCCAAAATTCGATTCCCCTCCCACCTTCCCTGGCGCCTTTTTTGCACCAATAACAGCGCAGGGGAGGTGGGACAGGAACTACGACACTGGGGGCATTGAAAAAAATTGGAAAAAGTCATTGGCTGCCGAAATCAGGTGACCTCCATTTTAGACGAATAGTGGATTTCAAATCCGGGTCATATGAGAATGTGAACTTTGTGACTATGAGACAGGGATAGCTGTACAGGCAGGGATAGCTAGGGATAACCTTTATTTAGGGGGGAATGTTATTAAAAATAACTTTTTGGGGCTCTATCGGGTGTGTAATTGTGATTTTTGTGAGATAAACTTTTTCCCATAGGGATGCATTGGCCAGCGCTGATTGGCCGAATTCCGTACTCTGGCCAATCAGTGCTGGCCAATGCATTCTATTAGCTTGATGAAGCAGAGTGTGCACAAGGGTTCAAGCGCACCCTCGGCTCTGATGTAGCAGAGCCGAGGCTGCACAAGGGTTCAAGCGCACCCTCGGCTCTGATGTAGGAGAGCCGAGGGTGCACTTGAACCCTTGTGCACCCTCAGCTCTGCTACATCAGAGCCGAGGGTGCGCTTGAACCCTTGTGCACACTCTGCTTCATCAAGCTAATAGAATGCATTGGCCAGCGCTGATTGGCCAATGTATTCTATTAGCCTGATGAAGTAGAGCTGAATGTGTGTGCTAAGCACACACATTCAGCTCTACTTCATCGGGCTAATAGAATGCATTGGCCAGCGCTGATTGGCCAGAGTACGGAACTCGACCAATCAGCGCTGGCTCTGCTGGAGGAGGCGGAGTCTAAGATCGCTCCACACCAGTCTCCATTCAGGTCCGACCTTAGACTCCGCCTCCTCCAGCAGAGCCAGCGCTGATTGGCCGAATTCCGTACTCTGGCCAATCAGCACTGGCTAATGCATTGTATTGGCTTGATGAAGCAGTGCTGAATGTGTGTGCTTAGCACACACATTCAGCTCTACTTCATCGGGCTAATAGAATGCATTGGCCAATCAGCGCTGGCCAATGCATTCTATTAGCGTGAACTGAGTTTGCACAGGGGTTCTAGTGCACCCTCGGCTCTGCTACATCAGATTGCTACATCTGATGTAGCAGTGCCGAGTGTGCATCAGATGTGTAGTTGAGCAAAACTGACTCAGCACTGCTAAGTCTGCATTCGCATAGGAATGCATTGGCCAGCCTTCGGCCAATCAGCGCTGGCTCTGCCGGAGGAGGCGGAGTCTAAGGTCGGACCTGAATGGAGACTGGTGTGGAGCTATCTTAGACTCCGCCTCCTCCAGCAGAGCCAGCGCTGATTGGTCGAGTTCCGTACTCTGGCCAATCAGCACTGGCCAATGCATTTCTATGGGGAAAAGTTAGCTTGCGAAAATCGCAAACTGACAGGGATTTCCATGAAATAAAGTGACTTTTATGCCCCCAGACATGCTTCCCCTGCTGTCCCAGTGTCATTCCAGGGTGTTGGTATCATTTCCTGGGGTGTCATAGTGGACTTGGTGACCCTCCAGACACGAATTTGGGTTTCCCCCTTAACGAGTTTATGTTCCCCATAGACTATAATGGGGTTCGAAACCCATTCGAACACTCGAACAGTGAGCGGCTGTTCGAATCGAATTTCGAACCTCGAACATTTTAGTGTTCGCTCATCTCTAGTTATTATATACTTTTTACTATACTACTCTTTTACTCTTTGGAATAAGAGATAAAACATTACAAAGAAACGGACCAAAAAACACTATAAAATCCTCTGTTCCATACTGAAAATACACTCACTGCTTCTACATTGGGGCCCACAGTCAGATACTCGTATGTTAAGTACTTATACATTTTAGAGTAGATGTTATAGAAAGCCATTTAACCTTTCCCTGCTTTTCGGAGTGTGGGAGGAAATCATACTTCCTGGAGAAAATTTATACAAACAGGATGAAAACTTATAACCTTCAAGTGGATGTTGACGGAGTTTGATGGAAACGTATTCTAACCACTAAGCCATTGCACACAAGATCCTAAATCCCTTTGTAGATTATCATCATGTCTGTCCCATGTAACTGGGGTGCCTGAGATGGTATACATAAAATCTACATATCTTATAAAAGTAATCTATCAGTAATATTAGATGGAGCGGTTGATCAACACCTGAAAATAAAAAAAACTTGATGGATCCATCACTCCAAGAACACCATCAGTTCTCCATGGACCCCCTGACTCAAAGGGACCACTGGCTTTGTCCCAGGTTGTGACGGGAAACATTATGGAATATGGAATGATGGAGGTTTTAAGCAGCGTCACCGAATGACTTTCAGTATGTTGTATAGGAATTGTAAATTGTTATATTTTTTTGGATTTTTACTACAAATGACCATGTTTGTGGTCTCTTTATGTAATCGGTTATTTGACTTGACATGGGTTAATACTTGCGACATTTTGGTAAAACAGAATTCAGCAAAGGCATATTAATCAGCATATGACTAATTTCCTTGAAACCAAATACCAATTCAGCTGGTTTGATGTTGTGGGAGGTTTGTTTGTAACCTTGGATTACAGCCTGCAGTTTTCTTACTAGAAAACATTACATAAAATAAATGCTACCTAAATGGATAAGAACATTATTAAAGTCAAGCAGACGCCATGAAATAAACTGTTCTAATTTATTGTCCATACATTTGACCTTATCCCACCATTAGTAGCTTTTCTTGGTGGTCATATCACACTCCTTTTATACAGAGGGATCCCAGTTCTTGTGGTCAAAGAGGGATACCAGTGGCGAGATCCAAGTGATCAGCATCTAATACCCTGTCCTATGTTCATGGGAGACCCCTTTAATTGGATTGAATAAGTAATTTACCAATGTCAAGACTGATCCTAGAGCTCTTCCTTAGGAATTCCCCTGGCCACTGTATTTCAGTACAGATCAGGACATTAGTATTATGGGGACTCTTCACACTTCAGAGAATAATAAGTGGGGGCCCAAGGGAAGTGCAGATAAAAAACATAGATGCTCACCTCTCCTGGGCATCAGTTTATCTCCCTTCAGTATCTTCCACGCTCTTAAAGTATCTTTGCCAGTGGCGGTCACTCCAGCGTCCTTCTGGGTTAAAGTGTCATGTGCTTCACCAATGATGGGCCTCAACAATGATCCTAGAATGGTTGACCTTGCAGAAGAATCTGGTAAAGGCCACAAGGAGAAAAGAAGATATTGGGGAAGAAGACCAGATACCCAAGACAGGCGAGGAGAAATGAGAATCTGTGTTTTCCCTTAATACATATTATCAACTCTGTGTAGTGCAGTTCCCTGTTTTCAGTCCTAGAAATGTGTGAATATATAGATTACTGGGTGTTACCATTCCAGTGGATAAAGTGGATAGTCCCTGCACAGTCTAACACTGCCAGTTCTTATTGTACAGTGTGAGGGAACGCAGTGCTATTCACAGCAGCTGGTAACTCCCATTTGTCATTATTAGAGATGAGCGAGTAGTATTCGATCGAGTAGGTATTCGATCGAATACTACAGTATTCCAAATACTCGTACTCGATCGAGTACCACTCGCTATTCGAATGGAAAAGTTCGGTGCAGAACCAGCATTGATTGGCCGAATGCTATACAGTCGGCCAATCAATGCTGGTTCTTCTCCTACCTTTAGAAGTCTTCTCCGTGTAGCTTCCCCGCGGTGTCTTCCGGCTCTGAATTCACTCTGCCAGGCATCGGGCCTGGGCAGAGCCGACTGCGCATGTGCGCTTGTAGTGCGGGCATGCACAGTCGGCTCTGCCCAGGCCCGATGCCTAGCAGAGTGAATTCAGAGCTGGAAGACGCCGCGGGGACGCTGCAAGGAGAAGACTTCTTGGAGGATCCAGCCCGACCCTCACTCGTGGACTTGGTAAGTATAATTTGATTGAATGTTGCCTACCCCTGAAACGAGTATTTTCCCCCCATAGACTATAATAGGGTTCAATATTTGATTTGAGTAGTCGAATATTGAGGGGCTACTCGAAACGAATATCGAACCTCGAACATTTTACTGTTCGCTCATCTCTAGTCATTATTATTATTATTATTATTATTATTATTATTATTATATACCTGGAATAAGGCTGTATTCAATGTGTGATGCACCTGAAAATCACAGACTACATGTAAATTGGTTCATGCAGATATCACCCTTTTCCATGGGCTGTTCCATAAAATCTATGGATGCATGGTATCTTGGGGTGCCATCTCTATGCCGTCCATTTTTCACAAACTCAGAAACATAAAAAACCTGACCTGCTGAAGAAGAGCCATCCAGGGTTGAGTTTAGTGGGGAGGCCCGGGATGTGTGTTCACACTTGAAAAAGGGGTTGACGTCGAAACACCTTTCTTTGCGTTGTGTGTTTTTTGGTGTCAATAAAGTTCCAAGTTTGGCTAGGATTTGGTGGGCACAGTGTCGTGCATCAGGATATTCTGGTTCGCCATAGGGTTGTTCAAGAGACCCAGGGTGCCGTTGTATTTTTTTTCTACTTCCATACGCCATTGTGGTAACATCAGCTGCTCCCAAGCCCTGTACCCGGAAAACAGGGTGTTTAAAATACATCTGGGGTTGTTGTGTCTATCACACAATCGACTAAGGTGAGAGTCTCACTTATTTCCCTTGTTTTGCCACCTCAATTGGGATGGTATCATGCTATGCACAGCTCGGTGCTTTCTTCTTTATTTTTAACACATTTTTTTTTTTTAGAGTTGATATGATTGAGCATGGACAGCCTCAATCCAGAAATAAGCAAGGTCATGTGTAGGGTTGAGCGATCTGTATCGGAAAAGATCAGATTCCGATCGTCGAGAGAGTAAATTTCACGATTGCGATCGGAATTCCGTCCCGATCTTTTGCAGCGGGATCGAGGTCAGAGATTATTTCAAGATCCGCTCAACCCTCAAGTGACTTTTCCCATAGAGAAGCATTGACTAGGGTTGAGGATCGGGATTGGAAAAGATTGTATTCCGATTGGCGATCAAGCAAATTTCATGATCGGGATCGGCTGGAAAATGATTGGAAATCGGATTTTGAAATCGATCCTGAAATCTCAAGATTGGCTCAACCCTAGTCATGTGTTGTCTGAGATTGTCATGGACTTTACACAATCATAATATGCAGATGTGGGATATAAATAAAACATGGGTAAATCTGTCCTAGTGACTTCATGTATCTCTTGATGGTACTTTTTATACTTGTATTGTATTGGATTGTATTAATTTGCCATCTTTCCATATTCCAAATCCTTTTTCCCTCAGTGAAAATTCTGGTTACACTTTTCTTCCCCTAGAAGTCTAAGACCAGTTCTGTCTTGTTTTGTTTAGTTGTGTGTAGGCAGCGTGAACTTCCCTCCCTGGAAATGATGTGTGATTCGGATGTTATGATTCCCACATCTGCACTAGTGGAGTCACTCAGAAAGCCCAGGAGTAACCAGTGCCAGGAATACTAAAATAGAATTTTCTTGCTGAATTGGTTGAAAACAGAATTCTCAGATTTATTGGAGACTTTTTCTCAATATATGGGCCGACATACTTCCAATTAATTAGAGAAGGTGGGATATACCATAGTTGTAGATTTATGTTCATTGGTTGAGTAGAACATAAACACAATGGCCTGTTCTTTATCATTCACCCCCCTCTGCCTCGGCTCTTGCGTATTCCAATTATCCCATTGAGTCATATGAGTGGGCGCAGTCACATGAATTATTTGGTCATGGTAAATGTGAAATATCATACATAGCATACAGATGGACAGATCAATTTATTTACAGCATAGCCTATTTATATATTGCACATATCTACCACTACGTCTTCTCACTCTTACTGTGTTGGCAAAGACTAGAGGCACTGTTAAAGGACACGCACTCTAAATATTTCAACAGCTTAATGTGAACGGCCTCCTACCACAACCCAAATGAAAATAATAAGGGGTAAACAGGTCCTCTAGATAATGCTAGGGGTTACCCGTCATACAGTATGCTATACATTAATAGTTAGGGAAGACATGGATAAAAGACTTTTTTAAAAGCCCCACTTTAGCCAAAATTATTATGCTGTAGCCCTGCAGAAGAGATGGACACTGACAGGTTAGGAGTAGAGATGAGTGAACAGTAAAATGTTCGAGGTTCGATATTCGTTTTGAGTAGCCCCTCAATATTCGACTACTCGAATCGAATATCGAACCCTATTATAGTCTATGGGGGAAAAATACTTGTTTCAGGGGTAGGCAACGTTCGATCAAATTATACTTACCAAGTCCACGAGTGAGGGTCGGGCTGGATCCTCCGAGCAGTCTTCTCTTTGCAGCGTCCCCGCGGCGTCTTCCGGCTCTGAATTCACTCTGCCAGGCATCGGGCCTAGGCAGAGCCGACTGCGCATGCCCGCACTACGAGCGGACATGCGCAGTCGGCTTTGCCCAGGCCCGATGCCTGGCAGAGTGAATTCAGAGCTGGAAGACGCCACGGGGAAGCTGCACGGAGAAGACTTCTAAAGGTAGGAGAAGAACCAGCATTGATTGGCCGTATGTATATAGAATGTATAGCATTCGGCCAATCAATGCTGGTTCTGCATCGAACTTTTACATTCGAACAGCGAGTGGTATTTGATCGAGTACGAGTATTTCGAATACCGTAGTATTCGATCGAATACCTACTCGATCGAGTACTACTTGCTCATCTCTAGTTAGGGGCCCTGTGTAAGAAAAGTTATGGGCCCCCTATTTTGTGATATCTTGGCATAGTGTTCCCATTTCACCTCTCTAATAATCCACCAATAATTATTTAGTGATGGAGTTGATTAGCTTAAGCCTTTACCCGCACTCTAATAGACATTGGAAAGCTGCTGTTAAGGCGAGCTGCGCAGGTTGTACCAGTGGGGTGTCCAAGGAGTACAAGTATAGTGCAAGACAGTACAAGGCATAGAAATGTAAAGTGAATGATGCACTCACTTACCAAGTGCATAGTTCACTTTATTCAGCCTATGAATGGTCCTCTAGGCTTGTCATGTGACCTGCCAATTTACATCCCAGCTATAAGTCCCTGATTTATATGTAAGTCTATGAGAGCATAACATGCAGGCTTTCATAGTAACTATGACTTCCAGCTGGTGTGTGAATCGGCAGATCAGCCTGTCGATCACTTGACCAGCCTAGGTTGGGATGATGCATAAAAAGCACCTTGTGACTCTTTAACTTTACATTAGCATGCTTTGTACTGCATAATAAATTTGACTAGAAAGCTAGAAAACTGGAGAGTCCCAGGTTTGAGACTCTTTAAATGCCATTGGTGCAAAATATTGGAGCCAATGGTATGTATAGTCTTTCCAAGAAGGGGACATGGTGTGAGTGTGAACCGAGATTTTTTGTGATCAAAATTTAGCAATTTTACAATTTAACATCTTGACTGCCAGGAGAGTCACACAATTTCTGAAAAATTTGCAGTTAGACCCTAGAGCAAGTACTGTATGGGATTTCAGGCATCAACATATTTTAATACTGTAGTATGACTATCTTTGTTGCCTATAGCAATCCACCAATCTCATAGTTTTTTCAGTACTATAATATTGATGACACCTGAAAAACCTTGTTGACCGACTGTTTGAAGAGATTGTGGGGTTTTGGTGAGATCCAATTAAGATGAATAGGATTGAACCTCAGTATGGCCAAGTGACCAATGGGCGTGATGTAACTAGTAGAGATGAGCGAACACTAAAATGTCCGAGGTTCGAAATCTGATTCAAACAGCCGCACACTGTTCGACTGTTCGAACGGATTTCGATCCCCATTATAGTTTATGGTGGGAAATGCTCATTTCAGGGGTAGGCAACATTCAATAAAGTTATACTTACCAAGTCCATGAGTGACGGTCGGGCTGGATTCTCCTTGAATTCTTCTCCATGCAGCGTCCCCGCGGCGTCTTCTGGCTGGAATTCACTCTCCCTAGGCATCGAGGTCTAGGCAGAGCCGACTGCGCATGCATGCCCACGCATGCGCAGTCGGCTCTGCCTAGGCCGGATGCCTAGGCAGAGTGAATTCCAGCTGGAAGACACCGCGGGGACGCTGCACGGAGAAGACTTCTAAAGGTAAGAGAAGAACCAGCGTTGATTGGCAGAATGTATAGCATTCTGCCAATCAACGCTGGTTCTGCATCGAACCTTAAACTTCGAACAGCTAGTAGTGTTCGATCGAGTACGAGTATTTCGAATACCGTAGTATTCGATCGAACACCTACTCGATCGAAAACTACTCACTCATCTCTAGTAACTAGGCTGAGAAGAGGAAGATGATCTCACCCCAGTTATGTCATGTGTGTTGAACACTTGGTCGTGATGCAGCTCAGTCCCATTCTAATAAATAGGACCAAGATGAAATACCAAGCACAACCACTATAGGGTAGGAAATGAAGAATGCAAAGTATGCAGCCTCTTTAATCATTTGGTCAGGGTTTCCAGGTCTCGAACTCCTACCAATCTGATATTGAAAATCAATTCTGAGGACAGGAGATCAATATAATAGATCTGGAAAAATTACAGCTTGCCACATGGTGTTCGAACTATGGATTTGCTCACTTTAAGGACATCTTTAGGTTTTGGCTTATTTTCGAAAATGTTAAACCAGCTGGATTTCTGGATCATCGAGCACAGCAAGGGGTGAGTGAATGTGATTGTACTTGAAGGCGGCGCAACCATAACCATTCCAAGTATATTTCATGGAATAGAAAACACAATATTTGGCATTTTATCAATTAACTCATATTAAATCCAAATCCTTGATGCAAAAGTATGTAAAGGATAGTGTGGTTTAGCATTACTATTGATGGGCACTTTGTCTGTTCATCTGTGAGGCAATTCTAGTGACTAAGCTTATGCGGTGAATCTTGTATTTTTGGGGGTGGGTGGACAATTAAAGGACACATCAATCGTGAAGCTGTACTGGAAGAAACATCAATGTATGATTCCTTCAGATGCTCCCTGCACGTGCCCAGCTTCCATTGCCAAGAAATCTAAAGGGGTTTTTCCTACGAACATACCCATATTACATTTGTAGGCAATTAATAGTTATACTTTTTTGCAAATACAAGAAATAAAAAATTGCAGAGTTTTAAAGATTCCCATTAACTATTGTAGTTATTTTTGCATTGCTTGCCAATGGATATGAGATGAATGCAAGAAGTTTCTATGATCTGCTATGGTCTGAAACCTTTAGAAACCCATTATTTCCTTTTTATGTTCAGATTATCTCCTTATGCATGTAGTGTTCCTTCCCGATAACCTGTGTACATTAAAGAAATCATGTTTGGGTTTCTGACAAGTGCCGGACCATAGAAAGTTCCTGTGTTCATGGTTGTATCCATTGTCCGTCTGCCAAGACAACAGACTGTCACTACTAAGATGGTTAGAGAAAACCTTAAGAACTCTGCAAATTTATATATATTTGCAAAAGTTTTTATTCATCTACAAAATTATCATTTACATACTGGCCGATTTCCCTGGTTGAGAACAAGACACAATTTCAATTTTTTTCATATATGCAGTTTTGAGGGCTATAGCATATTTTGTTTTGTTTGTTTGGTTTATTCAATTAATTTCTGAGAGGAATTTTTCGGTCTTTACTTTTATTTTATTTTTACTTTTGCATGTTTATCTGTAACGCCTCTGCGCCGCCCTCTGCTCACACACTACGGTGTAGGAGGCGTGTTCAATTATTATTCCTTGCTTTAGGTTCTTCTTGTATTATCTGAACACTGTCTGAACCTCTGTGATTGATTTTCCACCACATCCATCTCCTTCTCCTTGGCTTTCTTTGCTCCTCTAATAGTTAATCTTAGCCTTACATGTGTACTCGACAACCTGTCTACCAATCAATTCTGGGGTGGGTTCTGAAATTCCTATGACAGGTCATCTGCCCATGGGTTTGCTGGCTATTGTGACTTTGTCCTTGCTAAGGTTTCTATTTGCTCTTATTGTGTTGTACTTACCGACTTCTGACCTTTGGCTTGTTTTGTTACTACTCTTTTGGATTGCAATTTGGTACTGCTTGTTTCTCTGGCTTGACACTTGACTCCTCTTCTGTGTTGTGTTATCTTGTTCACATTTAGAAGGGACTATTGCCCAGTTGTCCCTTTCATTAGGACAGTTGTGGCAAGAAGTTAGGGACAGGGGTGGGGTCAAGTTAGGACTCACTGTCTCTGTCTTTCCATTCCATCGTGGTTTCAGCATTTTTCTTCTTTTTTAAAAATCATTTTATAATTTTTTTCTTCTTTTTTTATATCAAGGAACATGTAAACAAAAATGGAGGGAAAATGTGTCTGTTTTTCACTAGTTTCACGTGCTACTAAAAACCTTTTAAAATAGTTTTTCCTCTCCATTACAGTAATTGTTATTTGGCATTGTGTCATCAGGGGTGGGGATAGAATCCTGTGATCTGGGTATGGTATTGATGTATTATTTTTTAATTTTTTTAATTATTTTACTTTAATTTCATTTTTTTTTTTTTTTTTTTTACATTGGACATTGGGTTCTCGAAAGGTTAAAATAGACCTTTAAGGGCCTTTTAACAGTATTTTTTGGTTAGGGTTCTGGTTTGCAGCCTTCTGTCCAGAACTGTAGAGGCAATCTGGATCCTCTACAACAGCTACACAGCCACATTGATGGAAGTGAGGCTAATTCATGGCTACAGCAGCCAGTGGTTACGCTAAAGGGAGCCTTCTATCTGATAAAAGATAAATACCTATCCAATGAGGCATCAATTTTAATTAACGCTAATTGCTAAAATGCTATTTTATATCTCATGAAATATGAATCTAATAGTGACAGAATCACTTAAAATTCAATGGCACCTTTCTAATGCCTATTGTGAAGTTCTATGATATCAAAAGGCAAATTTCAATGTTCATTGAACTCAACTACAGAGATAATACAGATACATCCTATAGAACAAGTACAAATTATTTATGATCCAGATTTTCCTGTTCCTGTAAATCAGCTGCTTGTGCTCTTTTATACTATATTGGGCAATTAGGCAAATGGAATGTTCTTACATAGCACCAGTAACTATATATCATAATGTGTAGACACCTGTATGCATGGACCTATTGTACACAATCATAAATAATGGGAACAGGGGGGAAAAACACAAAATTATAGACCAACTGCAAATAGTAAATCTGACTGCAACCAGCTACATCAAAGGCATAACAGGTTGGCAAACTCCAAGGATGAAACAAGTCGGCATTGTGCTTTTTAGGACATTTCCAGGCTATATATGCTATTACAAAAATTCCATCAGTCCATGGATGGGTAGTAACAGTGGGAGGTGTTCTAACAATGCTACAAACATACCATTATTGTTCCTAATATGGTTTCATAGGGATTACATTTTCAAAGTTTATGCAACAGAATGAGCCTACCGAAACCTGTCAGTAAGTCACCAAACAAATCAGAATTTAGACTCTATTCAGATGACCCACTCAATAGGTGTTTAGGGACCCACTACATAGAGATCACAGTGATGTGGCTGGCAGACTTATATACCTTGATCAAAATGTATACTAAGAACCTCGTGGTCATTTTTTTGTAAATGTTGCTAGCATTATTTACAAAAAGCATTAATTTATAAGATAAGATAAGATAAGATAATCCTTTAATAGTCCCACCATGGAGAAATTCAGTATGTTACAGCAGCATGGATAATACAGTAAGAACACATACAAGCTCTGAATAACAGATAGAAAAGGTACAAGGAGTCATAGCAACTAAAAGAAAAGAAAGACTTCAGGATCATTTAGTTCTCTGTGCGGAGTGATCTTCACTTAGCCTGATGTCGATTATACAACCTGACTGTGGTTGGGAAGAAGGATCTCTGATAGAGCTCCTTCTCACACTTGGGGTAAAGCAATCGGTTACTGACAGTACTGCCCAGTGCTGTCACAGTCTCATACATGGGATGAGAGTTGTTCTCCACCATGGAGCTCACCACAGACAGTATCCTTCTGTCACCCACCACCTGTACTGGGTCCAGCAGGCTCCCCAGGACAGGGATGGCCCTTCTAAACAGCAAGTCAAGTCTATTTCTGTCCTTGGCTGGTATGCTATTCCCCTAGCAAGCCACTCTGAAGAAGATGGCTGATGCTACCACAAAGTTGAAGAAGGCTCTAAGAAGTGGCCCTTGGACTCCAAAGGCCCTCAGCCTCCTGAGCAGGTAGAGCCTGCTGTGGCCCTTTCTGTGCAGCGAATCCATATGATCAGCCCAATCCAGCTTATAATTGAGGAGCACACCCAGGTACTTATAGGTGTTCACTATCTCAATGCCTGTACCCGGATGTCCACTGGATTCCGGGCACTTCTTTGCTTATTAAAGTCCACCACCATCTCCTTGGTCTTCCCAGCATTAATCCTGAGGTGGTTCCGATGACACCATTCCACAAAGTCTTGGTTTAAGTCTCTGTATTGCTTGTCATCTCCGTCTTTGATGAGGCTTACTATTGCAGGCCCCATCACAATATTATGTATAATACTGGGATGTGCAGTCCATGTCTTTTTTTCTAAAACAAAAAAAAGTGACCTTTTTAAACCACCACTGTTCCAGTGCCACTGCTCTGGTTATCCCTGCCAGTCTTGTTAACTTATCCTGCAGTGGTCACGTACCATACATGTGCATGTGACCAATGTAGCCAATCACTAGACTCATTGGTGATGCCACATGTACTGTACAAACGTTGACCACTGAGGCCAGTGATTGGCTGTAATGCTCACAAGCATACATAGGGAATATCATACCTGCAGTACAAGTCAAGAGACACCAGCGGGAAGCACAAGAGTGGGGATTACACAGAAGAGTAATATTTTGCTTTTATATTAACGTATTCTCTTCCCTTACTCTAGGTGCACACTAGCGATTAGGTTTCTGTTCTTCGGCTACCTGAAAAACGGAAACCCAATCAACTTAAAGGGGTATTCCCACCTCACATACTCATCAGTCTTTACTGCTGTAAAATCTTCTTTCTTCCTGGTTTCTTGTATCATTTGGTGGGCGGGGTTTCACATGCAACCTGCTGTTTAGCTCCACCCCCAAATTCGAGTGTAGCTCCGCCCACCCACATTGGACTATGAAGTACAGGCAGCAGCAACTCCATTCTGTGTTACATACAGAGACTGCCTGTCTCTGCCATAATGAACACAATTGAATTAGCTAAGCTGATAACTGGGAGAACAGAAGAAATGAAAGCAGCTCCTCTCCCCTATCTGCTAACAGAAAGCTAGGTCACGTGGTGTAGACACAGGAATAGCTAGATACACAGGCTGACTCCATGCACTTAGCCCCTCCTCCCTGAGAGCAGCAGATACATCACTTGACTCATGAGTAGCTAAGTCAGGGCTGTGGCCACAAAGAATTGAATAAAGTAAGATAGTGGACAAACAAAGCAGTTTTGCTGAAGCAATGTATTTAGGAAAAGTCTTACATCCACATTAACAAGCAGTATAGATAGGATCTTTGTGATGGGACAAGACCTTTATAAAGCAGTTACCTGTGGAAACTCTAGACTATAATGGGGTGCGCCTGGTTTTCGCCTGGTTTCTGTCCAAAAAATATGGAGAGAAAAGTCCTGCTTGCAGGGCTTCTCTTTCCACAACTTTCAATTGGATTTCGGGATGGAATCCCCAAACATAGAGCGAGCCCTGGTATGAATTCCAAAGAATCATTGACAACCCATTAAGTTTACCACGAGTACCAGTCTAAATAAAGCATCACTGTCAGTAGACAGTCAAAGCTTGCAAACACCTTGATGTCGGACAAGGCTCCATAGAAGCAGTAGTATATTAATGAGCGATATTACATCTGCGCGCTAAAAAATTCAGAAGCTCGGCAAGTTAACATGAAATTATGTTTACTCTCGATGGCTATGAAGTATTTTGTGCTGCAACAAAAATCCATCCGAGGTAGCAGTTTCCCCTGTGTAAGTGATTTGATTTTGCTGAGATACAGCGAGAGGTAAAAGATATAGTAGGTATTTGCTCATCAGGGAATAAAAAGCACAACATTTTCTTTCTTACTTCTGAGTGATAAAGTACATTAGAAGGCGGCAGGTTATCCACTGTGTTTCTGTTTTCTGTTTCAAATCTCCACATGCGATTTATTGCAGTGCTCAGCCTCTCCGCTGACTTGTTCAACTTTGTCACATATTTCGGCTCATGATGATGAGATGTTATAAATGTTTTGAGTGTATTGAAAAGTGCCACTTGGAAACAGTTTACTGAATAAGACCCATGGGGCATACAAAAGACTATACACAGTTGATTCCTTTATGAAGTTGTTTTGCTTTGGTCTTGAGGAACAATACACGCTAAAAACAGCAATGGAACTGCAGATTTTTCTATTTCCCTTTGATTTTTCTTTATCTTAATGTTAAGAGAAGAATGTTTTTAAAAAAAATGTTGTTATAGGCTGGAGTATACACAATGGAGGAGGGGGTATAACAAAATGAGATAGGGGTCCAACCTGCTAGTGCTTGTTTCATTAGTGAGCCCCCTCCCGCTCTGCAGGGGCTGTATACTGTAACACAGCCACAGCAGTCCTACTGATCATGTGAATTGGGACCAGTGTTGTTCTGTCTCGATTTCTGCCTCTAGCAATTGACACTTGGAAGAGAAGTAGTTCACTGCTGGGTCTAAAAGAAATTGTATGATAACAAAGGATTTAAAGGGAAGGCGGTAATGTCTCTTTGTAATGTGTTTTTGTTTTCTATGGCAGTGTATTATTTTATTAGAATTCATGAAGCATTCTGAATGGCTTAGGTATGTATGAATTAATTCCACATTATATCTGCGGATCACTCACCAATGCAGATTTTGCTAAGGCTCCTATGTTTCGGTATATTTTGACACACAATACACAAAAGTGTCCTCATTTAACTTTCCTCCTGGCACAAGATATGGTACTGCGTCCAACGATGAGCGGAGAAAGATGTCTTCACTGAAAACAAAAAAAAGCATTCCTCTATTAGGCATTGTTTATGTCACACATACCCAGGATATATTGAAATTGTACAGCGAGAAATTGGAATCCTTTAAAAAAATGATCAAAAAGTTAAGGGTGGGCACAACTGAAATTTCCCCATCGTGGGACTATTAAAGGATTATCTTATATTATGTCTTATCTTATCTATAGTTGTCATTGCAAGGACTATGGCAGATTTCCTTTATCTTTTATCCTATAGCTCCATTGCACCTTTTTACACTTATATTACATCGGTGATACTAAGAAAGCTGCTTCAAGTCTCATGTGATAGTGGTGTGATGATGAGACCCTCATTTATGTATCTTTCTTGGAAATGTATTTCTACTTGTTCATATCAGTCCTACACATGTATTTAGGAATGTTGTGTTTAAAGGGATCCTATCATTCAGAAACATTTTTTTCTCACTAACACATCGGAATAGCCTTAAGAAAGTTGGCTCTGACCGAGGCCTACAAAGTTTGACTGCCTGCACCGGAAGAAGATGCGTGAAGAGGCCGTTCCTGAAGAAGATGGAGGCATCGCTGGAGAGTTCTCTTGTAGCATTGGGGACGCCCCCAGTGCCGTTTGAGTGCTGAGGCTCGCCCCCAGTGCTGCGAGAGAACTCATTTGCATACCGACAAAAAACGGGATTTCAAGCAAACGACGACGTGGAGAAGACATCGAAAAGTAGGAGAAGAATAGCCTTTCTTAAGGCTATTATGACGTGTTAGTGAGAAAAAAAATGTGTTTAAATGATAGGATCCCTTTAAGCTGAGTTTACATTGTTGGTCAATTCGCTTCAGTGATTTTATGTGTATACCATGGGAGATTGGCCTTTCTGGTGAGCCAGTTTATTACCACTGGGCAACAGATGTACAGGGAATGAGAGGGACAATAACCCTAAGTTCACCGCCAGACACACATCTTTCCCAGCACCTAAGAAGACATCCCTTCTTCCAAGGATTCTACAGTTGGGGAAGGAGGAGGGGGCTACCTGGGAGAGATGTATGCTGAAAAGAAGACCTAGATTCTTGGTTGCTCAGCAAAAGAGGCAGCAAGGAGAGTTTTGATTCTGGGAAACATTTGATCACATACTTGGTTACTGACTGAAGAAAGCGCCCTAAGGCCTAGGAGTGAGGCCTCAGTGAACCATACCACACCTTTGTTTAGTATTATCCTTTTCTACTCTTTTATTCCCATTTTATTTTCTGTATTGTATTGTACTTTTAGCTGTATTTTCTTGACGATCCTCTGATGTATATTCTGTGTATGTTAGTAGCTAGTACCGACCCACTCAGGTTAAAATATAAAATTTATAAAACTCATTTCATATTAACTCAGACGCTCATGGGGTGTGAGTGGAAGGTAAGAAGGGTGATCATGGGTGTGCTAAGCGGCTTGGCAAAGGCGAGATCCTTCACAAGTGGTGATGAAATATATCTAGGATATGCCATTAAAGGAGTTATCTATGGAGTAATAAAGTTTACCAGTGCAATCCCTGCACTGGTTTAGCTTTATTACTAATATATAGATACCAGAGAGTAATATAATAAACTAGAGTGTACAGATGCAGCAGAGCTGTCCCAAACATCTGCAAAGGGTTAAACTGCTGCAACAGTTTACAATAACTTATCAGTGTTTTGTGTTGTCTTCGGTAATAAAATATCAAGTTGCAGAAGTTTAACCAATTGCAGATGTTTGGGACAACTCTTCTGCATCTGTACTCTGGTCCCCCAGAACCCTATTCATTACATTTGCATAGGGCTGCAGATGAGTGCAAAGCTCTTGTTCCTACCATAAAGTCTCTTCCATATATATATATATATATATATATATATATATATATTTTTTTTTTTTTTTTAATGTAGATTGTGAGCCCCACATAGAGCTCACAATGTACATTTTTCCCTATCAGTATGTCTTTTTTTGGAATATGGGATGGAAATCCATGCAAACACAGGGAGAACATACAAACTCCTTGCAGATGGTTTTTTGCCCTTGGTGGGATTTGAACACCAGGACTCCAGTGCTGCAAGGCTGCAGTGCTAACCACTGAGCCACCGTGTGGCCCCTCTTCCACATAATTTGTACATGCTTGGGGCAGCAGGTCACCCATGTATACTGCTTCTCCATCATTTCCGATATCTCTATGGGATTGAGATGAACCTGAAGAACACCTTTGAAGAATACCTTTCATATCCTTTGACATTAGTGGTATACCAAGTTTGTACAAATTTTAATAGTGAATGTTACTGAGTTTTATAGGAACACAGTTCTTATCCATAATGATCTTTCTATTATATTCAGTGACAAGTTAAACACATCAATTAGGCCATCAATAAAATAGACAAAAATCAGGAGAATGAAGATGAAAACAGCGAGGACGGCTTCGCCAGTGACCTGCATTCTCTTCTCACCAGCTAAGACAATTTTGAAATACAAATCCTTCCGTGCACCAGAGGAATGACACGCAGAACTGATTGTCAGTGGATGTAATTGACTGTCATGTCATCAGAGAGGTTTGATGCAATGGGGATGTGATTGGCCACTGCAGGTGCACTCGCTGGCTTATGGGTTCATCAATCTTACCCAGTCAACTTGGCATTCAATAGAAATGGACTGGGCTGAATCAATGTGGCCTGTACAACATTCCTCCTTACAGACCATGCACTGACTACGTGAGAGATGTGATTCTATTAAAAATTTGTGTGATTTGCAAAAAATCCATACTTCTGGGTGACCAGAGATACATACTAGTACAGCTGTGCATGCATTACATTATATGTAAGACAGTGCTTAGAATGACAAATTATTTCTATAAGAGTTAATAGTTCCTACTAATGAGTCTAAATGGTGGAAATACTATAGGTGTAAAATATAAGTGTGTTATACGCAGTGCCATATAAAACAAACATTTTGAGGGACTGTGTTCACTCATGGATACTGAATAATAGTAGTTTCCAGATTACATTGCAAGTACAATACAGTACATAGTAAAGGTGAGAAGGACATATATAAAAGGAGAGGATAAATTATTAGAGATGAGCGAACAGTAAAATGTTCGAGGTTCGATATTCGTTTCGAGTAGCCCCTCAATATTCGACTACTCGAATCGAATATCGAACCCTATTATAGTCTATGGGGGGAAAATGCTCGTTTCAGGGGTAGGCAACATTCGATCAAATTATACTAACCAAGTCCACCAGTGAGGGTCGGGCTGGATCCTCCGAGCAGTCTTCTCTTTGCAGCGTCCACGCGGCGTCTTCTGGCTCTGAATTCACTTTGCCAGGCATCGGGCCTAGGCAGAGCCGACTGCGCATGCCCGCACTACAAGCGGACATCCGCAGTCGGCTCTGCCCAGGCCTGATGCCTGGCAGAGTGAATTCAGAGCCAGAAGACGCCGCGGGGAAGCTGCACGGAGAAGACTTCTAAAGGTAGGAGAAGAACCAGCGTTGATTGGCCGACTGTATAGCATTCGGCCAATCAATGCTGGTTCTGCATCAAACTTTTACATTCGAATAGCAAGTGGTACTCAATCGAGTACTACTCGCTCATCTCTATAAATTATGTCTTTTTTAATAAACTTTTTATGAGCTTATAGTATAGGTGTTACATCTGCACCATTTGAACTTCTGCGCTATCCTCTGGCCGCATTGTACAGTGCAAGTGGTATGTCCGCTCATGACTACCTGCTCCTGGACACTGGTCATTTTGTGTTGGCACAGTTAGGGTTACTTTTGTGTGCTTGTGAATGACAGGCTATTTACCAATCAAACCCGGATTCTGGACTTCCTATAAATAGGTCATCAGCCCACAAATGTTTGCTAGCTATTGTGTCTCTGACCATGCTAAGCGCTTGTCCTTGCTCTTGCTTTTTATCACTGACCTCTGTTTTTTGGCTTTTGACTTCTCTTTGGATTGAGATTTGGTATTGTTTGTCTCTTTGGTTTCACCTCGGCTTGCTGACTCCTCTTCTGTGTTGTGTTGTCCTGTTCTCTGTAACACTTATTCAGAGAAGGGACTGTCACCCAGTTGTCCACTACTAACTAGGGTAGTTGGGGCAAGTAGGTAGGGACAGGGGCTGGGTCAAGTATAGAACTCACTGACTCTATTATTCTCTTCCTTCCAGATTTCAGCATCAGCCACTGCGGAATTCCTAACAATAGGCAAATATAAGAAACTTTGTAATATATCTTATCAGAGAAAAATGCCTCTTTTTCCACTTATATGGCTTTCTCCCTGCTCTCTTTTCTCCCTGATAATCTGACTTTCAGTCTAAAATATCTGCTAAATTTTATCTTTCTCTAGCAATGTCAAAATGGTTTAATGTTATAGCTTACAATAGAAGTCTATGGAGAGGGGAGGAAAGAGGAGTGAGTGGGAGCCTAGTGAGAGAGGAAAGATAGAGACAAAGTTGGGAGATTTTGAGAGCTTACAGGTCAGTACATCTCTAGAAAGTTCTATATGAGGCTGTAGTTTTTAAATTTGACAGAGAGAGTTATAGAGCTGATTCTCCTCTACTTTCTGTGTGCTGTTGATCATACTTTGTCTTTACCCAACATGTCAGGGAGAAATGAAAATCAGTGATGGAACCTGCAGAGGAAAGAACAGCTAAACAGGCAAAAAAATATCCTATATATTGGTGAGACAGTGTTATTCCTAACTGTACTATTGATTTATTCTGTGTTTGTTAAAAGGCTAAGTATACTGTAAATCTTAAAGCTCGCCCCTAACTGGTACCCCACAGGTAACCAAAAAATCATATTACTTATTAGACAATGGGGGTAATTTAGCATTAACTTTTTTGGCACTTGGTCAAATTTGTTCCACAAATTGTAAGGGTGCATTCAGACTACGTAACGCCGGGCGTGTATGAGAGCCGTACACGCCGGCATTACGGCAGACTGCCGAACACTTCCCATTCACTTCAATGGGAGCGCTCGTAACAGCGGCGTTTACGAGCGCTCCCATTGAAGTGAATGGGAAGTGTTCGGCAGTCTTCCGTAATGCCGGCGTGTACGGCTCTCATACACGCCCGGCGTTACGTAGTCTGAATGCACCCTAACTTTGTTTGATTTCAGTTTGTGTTACATAGAGGGTCCGAGATGCACCTAATTCATTGCATTTTGTGTTCTAATATCTTTCTACTATAGCCAGTATAATTCTTTTCAGCATTTTGGGATACAGTATCGCTTCAATAGGATTAAACCATAAGGAGTATCCTTATCTCCTGGAGTGCATCAGTGAGTCTTGGGTGCCATTTAACTTCTTATCAGATCACCAGTTATTAGGGTTGAGCCGATCTTGACTTTTCAGGATAGATTTTAAAATCTGATTTCCGATCATTTTTCATTCGAACCCGATCTCGATCCCAATTCCGATCCCAATAAAAGTCAATGGAATTTTTTTATTAATCGGAGATCGGATTTTAAAAGCAATCCTATTCACTATACAGCATGGAATCTAACAATTGTTAGAATCCACGCTGTGTAGTGAATCACTAAGTAGCCAGAGGATTTTTTTTTTAATCCTCTGGCTACTTAGTCCCCCCTGGTCTCCACTTACCTCCAGAGATGGCTGGTCCGGTGCCTGGTGCCTTCCTTCTTCTTTGTCTCACTGCCGCTCCACACTGTAGTCTTCTCCCTTCGCTGCCCCCTCCCTGCCAGGTTAGGAGAGTGTGGGCAGGTTATGAGAGTGTGGGCGGGTACAGGGCGGGAAGACATGACATCTCCCCGCCCTGTACCCGCCCACACTCTCCTAAGCCACAAGCCCCGCCTAGCTAGCGCTTTAAACACTAACCTGGGAGGCGGGGCAGCGAGGCGAGAAGACTGCAGCGTGGAGCAGCAGCGAGGACAAGAAGAAGGAGGGCACCGGAGCAGTCATCTCTAGAGGTAAGTAGCTGCTAGAGATGTTTAGTTTAGCCTCACATTCGAATGAATGGAGGCAGCCGGCGCGTAGGGGGTTAAGGCTGTGTGCCGGCTGCTTCCATTCATTCCTATGGAACTGCAGCTGAGCCTTCATACTGAGTATACAGCGTATACTCAGTGTGAAGGCTAAGCAAAGCATTGTGGGAAAAGATCACCGATCTCGATCCCACATAAAAAGATCGTGTTCGGAATTCCGATCGCGATCGTGAAATTTTCTCGATCGCCGATCGGAATCCGATCTTTTCCGAACACGATCACTCAACCCTACTAGTTATCCTTCCTTGGACCCTTTGTGGTACATACCAAGCCCAACCCAACAAAACCTGCCATTTGAGAGATGTCTTGGCTTGCCTTGTCACCTGACCATGACCTTTTGCCCAAAGTCACTCCCATCCTTATGATTGGCCAACACATCAGCTACAAGGTGTATCGCTGTCTTCCTAATACAAGCTATCTAACCTCTTGACAGATGCTATTATAACTAAACAATAATTATTTTTGTCACCTATCAATGGTTTTAATGTTATGGCTGATCAGCGCAGATGTGTCTATGATTGTTTATGGAACGCCTGCACTTTAGTTATTTATCTCAGTGAATAAGTTCCAGCTTGAGACTGCCAGTAGGTATTGAGTAATAATAATGAGTACATTTCCTCTAATTAGATTGTTGTGTCTCTTAACATTACCAGTAGTTATTATTATAGGTATTTCAGTCAATGTGCTTGAGTAACGCTGTGTACGAGGCCCCAGCAGTTTGTTTGTGAATGTGCTCGAATTGTCTATTTAATAGATATAACTATAGCTGAGAGAGCCACAAAGAGCACTGGGGTCCTGTATAACATTACTGCAAAGCAAAAACTGTTTTTCTGACACATTGCATAATTGTTTCCTTGTTTGTTTCAGAATACACAAGAAAAATGTCGAAAACAATCTGTCTGGATGCTATAGGCAAAGCAATTATGAGATATTTAGTGACTGTGCCCATGAGACTTACAGGGTAGCAGGCATAGCAATAGCCATAGGGTCCAACAACTAAGCAGACCCATAGGTGTATTGTCCCTGTTTTATGACATCACTGATTACATAATTCCTGTGCCATAATGTTACATGGTAAAAATAGAGATGGACGTCAGAGCAAAATTCAGCTGTGTGAACATACCCTTAGGGGATTATGTTGACATCACTTTGTACATTACCCTTATGCACTGGAGAAATCAAAATGATTATAAGCATTTCATGTTCAGAACTTGCTGCTGAAGGGGGTCATGGTGGAGTAGAGCCTTATTCCAAGTTTTGATATGGCACCCCATGATTACTTTTAACATCAATGACTGTATTAATTACTCATTATATCCCAGGGAAGCCCATGATCTGATACCCTGAGTCTACGGAGAGGATTTATGGAAAAGTTGCATAGTGGAAAGTGGTTTTTGAACCACAATTCATGACTTTTTTCCTTTAGCGCCACCCTTGCCACTTTCTTGGAAGAGGGGATGGCAAGGGGGATCATATGTGTGTATGTGTGAGGGGCTACTGCACCAAAATCAAGCTGGTGTAGATCTCATTGCAGGTGTCCAACACTATGGAAGGTGCAATTGATTTATAAGGAAGCAAGCCATCCACTAATGCATGGGATATGAAGAGTGGTGCTGAAATCTGCCCCTAGTTGTTACAGTTGTTTGTAGTCTATAACTATGGATACCCATATGGCTGCATTGGAACTGTAGATGCAAAGCTGTTTTTAATCAAGACTATTAATAAAGCTGCTTCTTTTTATACTAGATGCTTTAGAGTAATACCTACTGAACCAGATTTACTAATACTGTCTAATATTTAGACAATGTAAAAACTATACGAAAAAAACATGCTGTGTAAAGTTACCCCATATTCACATATTCACTTGACCAAGTTTCACCCATGAAACTCAATCTGTGTGTTGGCAGGATTTACCAGCAAGAATAGTGTGCCAGGAGAGGGATTCCTACCATAGTAGATAGGGACTCTGCGGTAGTAGAACCCAGCTCCATAATAGAGGGACTCCTAGCATAGTAGATAGGGACTCCGCGGTAGTAGAACCCAGCTCCATAGCAGAGGAACTCCTAGCATAGTAGATAGGGACTCCGCGGTAGTAGAACCCAGCTCCATAGTAGAGGGACTCCTAGCATAGTAGATAGGGACTTCTCGGTAGTAGAACCCAGCTCCATAGTAGAGGGACTCCTAGCATAGTAGATAGGGACTCCGTGGTAGTAGAACCCAGCTCCATAGTAGAGGAACCCCTAGCATAGTAGATATGATGTTAGGAGACCAGCTGCTACAATCGGTATGGGACAGTATGTCACTGATAGGCAAAGACTCCTATATGCATAGATAACTGTATTCCTAAGAGTTGCTATTACAGTTGAGCGATCAGGATTGGAAAAGATTGGATCCCGATCGGTGATCGAGCAAATTTCCCAATCACGATCGGGATCGGCAGGAAAATAATCAGAAATCGGATTTTGAAATCTCAAGATCGGCTCAACACTAAAAGTGACTTTTCCCATAGAGAAGCATTGACTAGGGTTGAGCGATCGGGATCAGAAAAGATCGGATTCCGATCAGCGATCAAGCAAATTTCACGATCGTGATAGGGCTCGGCTGGAAAATGATTGGAAACCAGATTTTAAAATCAATCCTGAAATCTCAAGATCGGCTCAACCCTAGTCCCTATCCCAGCATACTGTCCAGGCCGGTAAATTCTGCCAAGACATGTAATACTTTTCATGGATCACACTTAATCACGTGAATGCGAGATTTAACTACACATTCTTAAACTACTCCAGAATTATTACCATCGTTGATACTGTAGGATAAATCTGGTGCATTTCTAGACTGTCTACGCATACAATGCCACATCTTAAGCAATGTCTCCTTTTCCATTTAGCCATGTCCCCTTGTAAAAAGTGGATGATTGTGGCGCAAGGCTTGCACGCCAGTTGAATGAACCAAATCTTCATTATTAATTCTGCCCTATTATTTGCACAGGGCAACGTACCCCTTAAAAATAACGGTTAGAAAAAATACAACGCACTGGAAATGGATGGCAATGAAAAAGTAATAAAAATAATAGACAAAATAGAATAAAATGAATATATGTATTTAGCACACTAGCGATATGTTCCAACACGTTGGCCTCCACTTAGTATTTAGCATTTTTTTTTCCCTGGATTCTTCCTGTCCCTTTGTTCTTCTGTATTTAACAGTATAATAAATGTTTCTGCTGCTATCTGGCTTTCTGTCTCGCAGTGAATTGAATGCCTTTTTCTTGCCCTTCATTGTGATCTTACAGTGTTTGTCTGGCAGAATGATGTACCACTTCCAGCTGTTATCGCATCTTAGCGGGCTCTCCAATATGTTACTTGTCTCTGGTCACAGTGTCATGTTTGTATCTGAAAGTGTTCACAAATTCCCTGAAATCTATGTTCATCTCTGTGAAAGAATCAGGTTACATGAATATGTCTGCCTGTACTGAGCAGAATTATTTTGCAAAAATGATGCAAACAGAGATCTGTTATGCACTAAGCAAGTCAATCACTTACAATGGCATTACCATAGCCATGGGAATGGCTGACTGGGTGGAAGGTATGTAGATTCTTGAAGGTAGTCAGACTTTGAGTATGGTAATGGTATGGCAGGATGGTTTTTACAACTCACCATATAACTGCACAACACTTTCATTTGTTCGGTCACCAAACCCAAGAACAGATCCACTAAAAATATTACCCAAGCCCCTTAAATATTACTCACCCTGGACACTTAACCGGTTAAGGACCAGGCCCAGAAGTACATTAAGGACCGGGCCTCTTTTTTCAAAACTGACATGTGTCACTTTAAATGGCAATAACTTTGAGACGCTTTAACTTACACAAGTGATTTTGAAATTGTTTTTTCGTAACACATTATACTTCACGTTAGTGGTAAACACTAATCAATATTTTTGTATTTATTTATAAAAAAACTAGCAAATTTGATGGAAATTTGGAAAAAATTGCAATTTTCAAAATGTGAAATTCTCTGCTTTTCAGGCAGATAGTCATACCATCCAAATACATGAATAAATATTATCTCCCATATCTCTGCTTTATATCGGCATCATCTTTTGATCGTCTTTTAATTCATTTTGGACGTTACAAGGCTTACAAGTGTAACAGCGATTTTCCAGATTTACAAGAAAATTCCTCAAACTAATTTTTTAGGGAACACTTCAGTTCTGAAAGGAATTATAAAGGCCTATATAATAGAAACCCCCATAAATCACCCCATTTTCAAAACTACACCCCTCAAATTATTCAAAACAGCATTTGGGATGTTTGTTAACCCTTTAAGCATTTCATAAGAATAAAAATAATATGGAGGTCAAATTTAGACATTTCATTTTTTTTCACTAATACATTCATTTAGACCTAAAATTAACACATTCACAAAGGGTTAAAGGAGAAAATGCATCTCACATTTTGTTATACAATTTCTCCCGTGCACAGAAATACCCCACATGTGGGTGTAAACTGATTTTTGGGCACACGGCAGTGCACGAAAGGGAAGGAGTGACACTGGGTGTTTGAACAGCATATTTTGCTGGAATAATTTTCAGGCACCATGTCACATTTGCAGAGCCCTTAGCGTACCAAAACAATGGAAACCCCCCAAAAGTGACCCCATTTTAGAATCTACACCCCTCACAGAATTCATCAAGGGGTATAGTCAGCATTTTGACCCTACAGTTGTTCCACAGATTTTACTAACATTGGAATGTGTAAAAGAAAAATTACTAAAATGTCACTTTATCCCCAAAGTTTTCATTTTCACAAGGGGTTAAAGGAGTAAAAGCCCCCCAAAGTTTGTTAAACAATTTATCCTGAACACGGCAATACCCCATATGTGGCCATATTCTGCTGTATGGGAACATGGCGGGGCTCAGAATGGAAGGAGCGCTATTTGGCTTTTGGATGGCAGATTTTGCTGGAATAATTTTAGGTGCCATGTCTGATTTGCAGAGCCCCTAGAGAACCAATACAGTGGAAACCCCCTAAAAGTGACCCCATTTTGGAAACTACACCCCCCACAAAACATATCAAAGGGTAGAGTGAGCATTTTGACCCTACAGCTGTTTCACAGATTTTATTAACATTGGGACATGAAAATGAAAATTTACTTTTTTTCCAACAAACTGTCAATTTAGCCCCAAATTTTTCATTTTCACAAGAGGATAAAGGAAAAAAAGCTCCCTAAAGTTCGTTACACAATTTCTCCTGAACACAGAAATGCCCCATATGTGGTCATAATCTACTGTATGGGAACATGGTGGGGCTCAGAATGGAAAGAGCGCTATTTGGCTTTTGAAGGGCAGATTTTGCTGGAATATTTTTCAGGTGCCATGTCGAATTTGCAGAGCCCCTAGTGTACCAATAAAGTGGAAACCCCCTAAAAGTGACCCCATTTTGGAAACTACACCCCTCATAGAATTTATCTAGGGGTTTGGTGAGCATTTTGGCCTCACAGCTGATTCACAGATTTTATTAACAATGGGACGTAAAAATGAAAAATTACTTTTTTTTTCCAATTAATCGTCCATTTAGCGCCATATTTTTAATTTTGCAAGTAGCTGAAGAATTAAAAGCCCCCCAGAGTTTGTTACACAATTTCTTCTTAACACGGCAATACCCCATATGTGGCCATAATCTGCTGTATGGGTATACGGTGGGGCTCAGAATGGAAAGAGCGCTATTTGGCTTTTAGAAAGCAGAAGTGGCTGGAATAGTTCTCAGGTGTCATGTCGCATTAGCTGAGCCCCTAAAGTATCAATACAATGGAAACCCCCCATTGTGACCCCATTTTAGAAACTACACAGGTGACAGTAAACTGGAATTCACCAAGAAGTGACCCCATTTTGTAGGGACAATTTTAGGGCCTCTGCAAATGTGACGTGGTGTCCAAAAACAAAGAATCTAAATCTGCACTCCAAAAGCACATATCGCTCCTTCACATCTGCGCCCTGCTGTGTACCCAAATAGCGGTGTATGCCCACATGTATGACACTGGTGTACCCCGGATAACGGACTTAATGCCATATGTGGGTATAAATGGCTGTTTGGGCACAGCCGGGCACAGAAGGGAAGGAGCGCTATTTTGGTTTTTGGAGCACAGTTTGGTTTTAGGACACCATGCCACTTTTGCAAAGCCCCTGAATTGCCAATAAAGTGGAATCCGCAGACATGTCACCCCATTTTGGACACTAGCCCACTGATGGGATTTATGAAGTGTTGTAACGAGCGTTTTTAACCCTTGAGTGTTGCATTTATTTAGTTTCCAGAAATGAAATCACAGCTGATAATGAGAAGTTAAAAATGAAAAATTTCCAGAGATTCGCCATTTTAGTGCCCGATATGTTGTGCCCAACTTATGTCAGCAGAGACACTCCAAAAACTGGTAAGCGGGTATCCCGGGCACAACAGCTTTTAGAGCGTTCATCTCTGATACAAGGCGGGCACAACATATTACGCACTGAAATGACGTATTCCTGGAAAAATTGTCATTTTCACCTCTCACAATCAGCTTCGTATTCATTTATGGATAATAAGTTATAGCAACACTTGGGGGTTAAAAATGCTCTCTGTACCCCTGGAGAAATCCTTCAGGGGTGTAGTTTCCAAAATAAGGTCACATATCAGGGGATTCCACTTTACTGGCGTTTCAGATCTACAAAAGTGTCATGGCATCCAAAAACCAAACCGTCTGTGCTCCAAAAACCCAATAACCCTTCTTCCCTTTTGCGTCCAGCTGTGCCCTAATATCAGTTTATACCCACATATGACATTACGTCCGTTATCCTGGGTACACCAGTGTCATACATGTGTCATAAACTGCAGTTTGGGCACACAGCAGGGCGCAGAAGCGATGGAGCGCGATGCGGCTTTTGGAGTACAGATTTTGATGTTTGGTATCTGGACGCCATGTCATGTTTGTAGAGCCTGTAAGGTACCAGAAAAGTGGATTCCCCAAAGGAGTGACCCCATTTTGAAAACTGCACCCCTCAAAGAATTTCTCAGGGGGTGTAGTGAGTATTAGTATCCCAGACGTGACTGCACAGCGGATGGCGAAGAGGGAATGTATAAGCTGTGCGGAGAACATTGCAGACACCAAATTCCCTACTATGTCCCAGTAGCTCCTATGATTGGGGGAGTCACTCTGGGGGTCACTTTGGGGGTCACTTCTGGTGTTTTTTCGCTCATAAGCTGTAAATCTGGGGTGTCCCCTGATATTCGCTCGCACAGCTTATATATTCCCTATCTGCCGCAGCCAGTTGTGTTCTAATAATTTGGCGATTTTTGGGGGGTTTTGCCTTGACATTGCTAGATGCTATATTTTCTTTATTTTTCTGGTGACGTGGCCATATAAGGGCTTGTTGTTTGCAGGATGAGATGCATTTTGTAATGACACCATCTTTGGGTGCCTACAACTTACTGATTACATTTTATTAACTCTTTCTTGCTGGATTAAAAAAAAAAAAAATCAATCCTGCATTGAGTTTTACATTTTAAATTTTTCGCCATGCAGCGTACAGCATAAGTAACATGTGTCCTTTATTCTGCGGGTCGGTACGGTTACGGCGATACCTCATTTATGTTATTTTTTTATGCGATACTAAGTCTGCAGAACAAAAACACATATGGGGACATAAATCAATGTTTTTTGCATCGCCATCTTCTGAGACGTAACATTTTTATTTTTCGGTTGACAGTGTTGGTTGAGGGCTTATTTTTTGCGGGAAAATGTGCGCTTTTTATTGGCACTGTTGTGGGGTGAATATGACTTTTTGATCACTTTTTATAGCATATTTTGTAGGATGAGATGGCAAAAAATCATTATTTCCGGCGAGTTTTTTCCGTTTTTTTTTTCCGACGTTCACCGTGTACATTAAATATTATTTCAGTTTTATTGTACAGGTTGTTACGGACGCGGCGATACCAAATATGCATTGCTTTTTTTAATTTTTAGTGCTTTTTTTTATATAATTCATTTTGTATAGAAAAAAAGGGATTTTTGGACTTTAGAACTTTATTACTTTTTTCATACACTTTATTATTTTTTTTTTAACTTTTTTTTTACTTTTTCATGTGTCCCTTTAGGACACTTGAATCAGTTGATGCTTTGATGAAAGCATCAACTGATTCTACACAGTAGCAGACAGGACACGAGCAGGACATGAGCCTGCTCGTGTCCTGTAAGCTGCAGAGGAAGTGAGACACATCGCTCACTTCCTCCACCGCCTGGCAGGATCACCAGGTATGTGGGGGCTCCGGTAGTCTGGGGTCACTGGCCAGACCCCAGACTACCTGTTACTGACATCGGCACCCCTCGATCTCGCCGCGGGGGGTGCCGATCACTTTAAATTATCGGCGGATCCCTTTCGATCGCGCCGTGATGTTTCACGGCGCGATCGAAAGGGTTAACACGTCCAGTCGGACTGAGTTCCGACTGGACGTTATGGAGGAAGGGGTTAGGTGTTAGTAACACCTAACCCCTGTCCCCCCCGCACCCCTCCCCCCGCCAGAAAGGTACCTAAAGGCCGGACGTATTTCGGCAATAGTCCGGTCTTTAGGTACCAGCACATGAGGCCGTAAATTTACGTACGGCGGTCCTCATGTGGTTAAATAAGTTACTCACACTCTGACTCAATGGAGCCTTGTAGCTTTGCCCTCTGGCTTTTGAACCTGCACATACTGGTGCATCTCAATAAATTAGAATATCAGCAAAAAGTTCTGGACTGTTGCTCAGTGGTCAAAGGTGTTTCCAGATGGAAGTAAATTTTGCATTTCATTTGGAAGGTCCTGGAGTTTGGAGGAAGAGCGGAGGGGGCGCTGTACACAATCCAAGCTGCTTGAGGTCTAGTGAGAAATTTCCACAATCAGTGATGGTTTGGGGAGCCATGTCATCTGCTGGTGTAGGACCACTGTGTTTTATCAAAATCAAAGTCAGCGCAGCCATCTACCAGGACATTGTAGAGCACTTCATGCTTCCCTCTGCCAACAAGATTTTTGGAGATTAAATTTTCATTATCCAACAGGACTTGGCCCCTGTTCACATTGCCAAATGTACCAAGACCTGGTTTAATAACCACAGTATCACTGTGCTGTGCCTGACCTGGTATTATCAAGAGGAAGATGAGAGACCCAAAACCCAACAATGCAGACGAGCTGAAGGCTGCTATCATACAACCTGGGCTTCCATAACCCCTCTGCAGGCTACAGGCTGATCCCTTCATGCCACATTGATGCTGCCATTCATGTAAGAGGAGCCGCCACCAAGTATTGGGGGCATTTACTGGACAGACTTGTCATTTGGCCAACATTTATGTGATAAATATATTTTTTTTCAGTTGCTCTTATATAATATTCTAATTTTCTGAGATAATGACTTTTGGGTTTTCCTTGGCTGTAAGCAACAACCATCAACATTAACAGAAAGAAACACTTGAAAAACGCGTACACGCGTATTGTTAGATGACATTATCTGTGAAGGTCTTTCATAGTAGCAAGACCTGCAGACACATTGTCATGACTTTATCTGTACAGGTCTTTCCTCAGTAACAACACCTGTGCTCTCAAGGTCAAGTGACCATATGTGTGCAGTAATAGGCCTACACGCATTTCTGACTTTCAAGACTACTGCATATAGCAGGTTGGAGTTGTGACAAAACAATGATATAAAAACTGTATGCAACAAATCTTTGGGTAATTTGGACTGACATGAGAATCTTTAGGATCCATATTATAATACATCATTATATGTTCTAGCATTGACCAGATGCACAGCAAATACATTATGCTTCATACAAAATGCAAAAAAACTTCACTGTATTTCTCTCTATGCATTGAACATCCTCCAACCCACTAATACTCTCCCCAATACATATAGCTACACAGAGATAGATAGATAGATAGATAGATAGATAGATAGATAGATAGATAGATAGATATAATGTGTATGGATAGATGGGGGATACATAGATAGATAGATAGATAGATAGATAGATAGATAGATAGATAGATAGATAGATAGATAGATATAATGTGTATGGATAGATGGGGGATACATAGATAGATAGATAGATAGATAGATAGATAGATAGATAGATAGATAGATACATAGATAGATAGAATTAGATAGCAGATAGATAGGAGATAGATAGATAGATAGATAGATAGATAGATAGATAGATAGATAGATAAAATATGTATGGATAGATAGATAGATAGATAGATAGGAGATAGATAGAATATGTATGGAGGGAGAGATAGATAGATAGATAGATAGATAGATAGATAGATGATAGATAAACAGATAGATAAAATATGTATGGATAGATAGATAGAAGATAGATAGATAGATAGATAGATAGATAGATAGATAGAATATGTATGGATAGATAGATAGATAGATAGATAGATAGATAGGAGATAGATAGATAGATAGATAGATAGATAGATAGAATATGTATGGAGAGATAGATAGATAGATAGATAGATAGATAGATAGAATATGTATGGATAGATGGGAGATAGATAGATAGATAGATAGATAGATAGATAGGAGATAGATAGATAGATAGATAGATAGATAGATAGATAGATAGAATATGTATGGAGAGATAGATAGATAGATAGATAGATAGATAGGAGATAGATAGATAGATAGATAGATAGATAGATAGATAGGAGATAGATAGATAGATAGATAGATAGATAGATAGATAGAGTAGATAGATAGATAGATAGATAGATAGATAGATAGATAGATAGATAGATAGAATATGTATGGAGAGATAGATAGATAGACAGACAGACAGACAGACAGACAGACAGATAGATAGATAGATACGAGATAGATAGATAGATACGAGATAGATAGATAGATAGATAGATAGGAGATAGATAGATAGATAGATAGATAGATAGATAGATAGGAGATAGATAGATAGATAGATAGATAGAGTAGATAGATAGAATAGATAGATAGATAGATAGATAGATAGATAGATAGATAGATAGATAGATAGATAGATAGAATATGTATGGAGAGATAGATAGATAGACAGACAGACAGACAGATAGATAGATAGATAGATAGATAGATAGAATATGGATGGATGGATAGATAGATAGATAGATAGATAGATAGATAGATAGATAGATAGAGCAGGTTTTAGCAATTCCCTGGCCATTCTGCACATTTATTGCAGTAACATGTTGCTGTGTATCTACTTTGTAATCCAATCTACTCCAAATCCGAGCTCATGCTATGCTTTTCCTTTCATTAGATCTCTAGTAGAGAGTGTTAATGTTACATGACCTAACAGTGAATACCCACTGGCCGCATTGCTATAAATCAGAGGTATTATGGGATGTAAATGTAGATGAATGACCACAAAACATGGCTTTTATGCCGCTGCTCTATTAACATTACAATTTACCAGGAGAGCTTCTGACACACTGTGATATGTGGCTGTGATCAAAGCAAAGAACTGTTTCATATGTTTTTACAGCAGACTTAATTCGCTCTTTCATCGTCAATAAATCTTTATATGAAACCCAATATGTCCAGGGTATTGGTAGCAGTACCTTGGGAAGATTAATGTGTGGAGAACTGAAAATAGCTTAATTTACCAAGTGATATCTACAGGAACCTTATGAGTATACTCACTTACGTATGCAAGGTAGAAGAGGACAATAGGGAAGGCTGTGCTAATAGTTAATATTGTCACTGGGTTTGATGCAGTGTATTAAAGGACTTATGATTCAATACAAAGTAGCTTCATATGCAGCTGATGAATCATCTTGACGCAGATGCGAGGGTCGTAATTGGTGACTCTGCCAAGAAGCAATGATTTCCCACCTACCTCTGACATATTTCTTTTATAACTGCAGTACATTGCATCTTTTGCCAGTAAGTCAATGTGATTTCACATGAGACAGATTACCTCCAATTTTCTTATTTGTTCTACTTTGTTATTTACATAGTCAGTAAATTATTGTATGGTCGTCATCCCAGGGGGATTAGTAAGTGGCAACTTCAGAATTCTGTATATATGTTGGTTGTTCTCCAGGGCTAGATACACTATGGCCTCACAAGGGGACTCTATGGTTCTGTATTCTAGAGATGTATGCAGTATGTGTGACAGGTAATGGTATCTCCATATGGCACTGTAGTACAGATATATTCTACCTTAGCAGCGTGATTTCTAGGGAGAATGCCTTTGGCGCCAAATGGGCATAATACAACAAAATTGTTTTTGTACAGAGACAACCTATATAAGAAGTCATAGCCTAAACATTGTCTTAGTGTGTAGAGAGCCATAATTCAGCTGTGTTAAAGGGAACCAGTCAGGTTAAAACAATCTAATCCAATCTGCAGACGGTATGTTATAGAGCATAAGGAGCTGATCGGATTGATATAGACTTTAGAGGTAAGAGAATAAGTAAAATTCTGTTATATTCATTAAACCTCTGCTTATTCTGGGCTTAAGAGTCCAGTGGGCGTTCCTAGTCAGGTTGACAAATAACTCTCTATGTGCAGTCACACTAGGAAGATTCTCAGTCGATGAGTAAGATCACCCACTGGAGATCTAAGCCCAGAATGAAAAAATGACAAGTTAATATTAATTTATTAATTATATATTATATCATTATTATATATATGTTATACAGTGTTAGGGAACCCTGGGACAGGACACAAGAGACAGTGAGCCCTAAGCTGACGCCTTCAACTGTCCCTTCCTATTGCCAGGCCCTATCCTACGTAATCGGCGGCAACCACGAAGACAGTCCCTCCCTGTATATGTGAAACACAAAACGGAGACAAGACGGACAACAACAAAGAGAGGTCAGCTAGCCAAGGGTCAGTAACAGTCGAGCAATGCAGTGCCAAATCAGAGTCCAAAGAATAGTCAGTAGGGAAAGCCAAAGGTCAAGGATAATAGTGTAAGCAAAAACAGGGACAGTAAAGAGCAAGTATGCACACGGCAATAGCAAGCACTGGTGTGAATGAGAGCCAAGGCTATATAGGGAGGAAGAACCCGCCCATGGAGTTGACAGGAAGGCAGCTGTCAATCACAGGGCAAGGCCAGCTTAACCATTAGAGGAGCAGAGACAAACAAGGGCAGAAGACGGGAGTGGTGCAAATACAATCGCAGCAGTAGAGCCGTGTTCACACAGTGCGACCAAAAACTTTAAGCCATGAACCAAACTGCACCCGCCTCCTGCGCCGCAGCACGCGAGAAGAGGGCGGTGCAGAGACCCGAACAGGCAGAGATGTTACAATATAATTATATTCATCAATCTCTATGCATCAATCCTGCTTTTACCTGCCACCTGCTCATTGGATTTTTTATATGACACATGTATGTACAGATATAACAGATTTTGTCTTGACACTTAAAGGGGTTGGCCAACTACTTTTTATTTGCCACCTCTGCACATGAAAGGTCACCATTAGGAGATCAATGGGGGTCTGATATCTGAGAGCCACGCTGATCAGTAGTTTTAAGGGTCCACGACACTCTTACCAAGACCATCACATCTGCACTGTCAACATCACACGCCATTTGTCTCATAGTGGCCATATGATGTCATTGCAGCATCATGCCATAGAGTGAATGAAATGAGGCTATGTAGACAGTGAAAAGGTCTTAGTTTTACGTGGCTTGTTCAAACAGCCAGTTATTGGGGGTCCCAAGTGTCAGACCCCCACTGAGCTATTATTATTGATATCCTAAGGACAGGTCATCAATAAAAATGAATGGATAACTCCTTGTAGGTATCAATAACATTGACAAGTTGACTATTCCAATGGCTTTTGTTGTCTTCTTTATTAACATATCACACTGCAGCAAGTTATCAAGCTACAGAAAGTCAAGTTAAACTTTGCTACATCTTCTATTTGATTTGTAAATGCCTTGCAGTTATATCTTCATTTTATGTCACATCTACCCAACGCATCCATATTCAGATATATTGATAAACAGATACAGATACATGGTCCTCAAAAAATTTCACAATGGGTCACCAAGGTATAGTAGAGTTTTTGAGTACTTTCTAGTGTCTAGAAGGTCATGGACAATATATATTTATCTATTCAGTCTATAGGGACTGCGCTAGAGGAGAACATGAATTCAACAGATCGATAATGGCTTTCACTCTACATAACATAGAATTCACAGTAATAACTCTTGTGATCCCTTATTACTATAAAGTGGATGACATAATAAAAGACAAGTCAACCACTAGTAACAGAATCATAGCGGTACAATCGGGAGTTGTCCAAATGTATCAGGAGTCCGCCTGCCGCGACCTGTAGATTAATGTGTACATGTTTAAAGGGATTCAATAATTAAAATGGCATTTTTTCTCCCTAACACGTAGGAATAGCCTTAAGAAAGAGTCGACTGCGCATGCTGCGGCCATTTTTTTGTGGCCGCTTACACAAGCGTACTACACAAAAAATGTCTGCGGGCATGCACAGTCGAAATTTCCTACAAAAAACAGAAAGTGTCAGTATATTATTAGGCTTAGTAACCAGAGTTAGAGCTGCATGAATTTTAGGAACATGGAAAATAATTAAAAAAAACTACTCCTCAAGAATCCCGTCAAAATACGTTTAAAACTTGATTTAAACAATAGGCAATTTTCTGATGACACATTCCCTTTAAGGTTCCATGTTTTGTTACTTATACTATATTATGATATCTGTATAGTATATATGATTTATCAAAATAAATTCTGGGTTGTTAAAATTTATGAACTATCAGATTCCAAATTGAACTTTATTGCATGTACATTGGGCCAAGCTGGGTTACATGTTTTCCAATTGTCAATTTTTTTTTAACAGAAATTGCTCATTTCTCATATTGGGTATTGACAAAATTGATGTGATTTCAGATTATTAGGTTGTTCTTTAATGTAACATTTCAGGCACAGATATATTTAGTAACAGATTAGGTAATATTTTACTAAAGAGATAACATCACTTATAGCATCCAATGGGGACATATTTGTATTATTCGTCATAGGATAAGATCAATGGACATTAACGGTTGTAGCATGGCAGATGTGCCCATTCTAGGCTTGAGCCCATCTTGACTTTTCAGGATCGATTTTGAAATCCGATTTCCGATCATTTTTCATTCGAACCCGATCTCGATCCCAATTCCGATCCCAATGCAAGTCAATGGGATTTTTTTACTAATCGGAGATTAGATTTTAAAAACAATCCTATTCACTATACAGCATGGAATCTAACAATTGAACGCTTTAATTGTTAGAATCTACGCTGTGTAGTGATTTTTTTTTTAATCACTAAGTAGCCAGAGGATTTTTTTTTTTAATCCTCTGGCTACTTAGTCCCCCCTGGTGTCCACTTACCTGCAGAGATGGCTGCTCCAGTGCCCGGTGTTCTCATTCTTCTTTGCCTCGCTGCCTCCTGCCTCCCAGATTAGGATAGTGTGGGTGGGTTAGGAGAGTGTGGGAGGGTACTGGGCGAGAAGACGTCACGTCTCCCCACACTGTACCCGCCCACACTCTCCTAAGCCACAAGCCCCACCTTCTTCCTAGCTCTTTAACACTAATCTGGGAGGCGGGGTCAGCGAGGCGAAGAAGAATGAGAACTGCGGGCATCGGACCAGCCCTCTCTGCAGGTAAGTAGCTAATAGAGATGTTAGCTAGTCTCCCATTAGAATGAATGGATGAAGCCGGCGCCCAGGGGTTTAAGGCTGTGTGCTGGCTGCTTCCATTCATTCCTATGGAACCGCAGCGGAGCCTTCACACTGAGTATACTCTCCGCTCAGAGTGAGCAGAGCGTATACTCAGTGTGAAGGCTAACATTGTTAGCTGTTCCCACAATGCTTGGCCTTTAGCAAAGCATTGTGGGAAATAATCACCGATCTCGATCCCACCTAAAAAGATCGTGTTTGGAATTCCGATCGCGATCGTGAAATTTTCTCGATCGCCGATCGGAATCCAATCTTTTCCGAACACAATCGCTCAACCCTAGCCCGTTCCAATTGACTCCAATGTAAACCATGGTATAGCAGCTTTCTTCCTCTATGTACTTTTGCAACTGAACAAAAAGTCCTACATGCACAACTTTTTCATCCATCATCAACATAAAAAAAATATAACAGAAGAAAGATTCCACCATGTTTTTTTTTACATAAGAGTGAATGCAGGAGACTCCATCTAAATCAGTCATTTAATGTCCATTGCTCTCATCCTATGACAGATAAGAGCAACAGACATTATTAAAGGGGTATTCCCACGTCACATACTCACCAGTCTTTACTGCTGTAAAATCTTCTTTCTTCCTGGTTTCTTGCATCATTTGGTGGGCGGGGTTTCACATGCAACCTGCCGTTTAGCCCCGCCCCCAAATTCACGTGTGGCTACGCCCACCCATATTGGACTATGAAGTACAGGCAGCAGCAACTCCATTCTGTGTTACATACAGAGACTGCCTGTCTCTGACATAATGAACACAAATGAGTTAGCTAGCCTGATAACTGGGAGAACAGAAGAAATGAAAGCAGCTCCTCTCCCCTAGCTGAGAGCAGGACCTAGGTCACGTGGTGTAGACACAGGAATAGCTAGATACACAGGCTCGCTCCCATGCACTTAGCCCCTCCTCCCTCCCCCCTGAGAGCAGCAGATACATCACTTGACTTTTCAGCAGATAAGTCAGGGCTGTGGCCACAAAGAATTGAATAAAGTAAGATAGTGGACAAACAAAGCAGTTTTGCTGAAGCAATGTATTTAGGAAAAGTCTTACATCCACATTAACAAGCAGTATAGATAGGATCCTTGTGATGGGACAACCCCTTTAACTGTAGTGTGACCCCACCCTTAGTAGTAGTATCCTGGTGACTGAGGGGGACTAAAGGCCCTTTTACTACATAGCAAGATAGCAGTATTAAAATTAGGTAAATAGGAGCTTTGTTACAGATTTTGCATTGTGGCCCCCAAGCATCAAGGTAGACTTCTGCCATTCGGCCAGGCTTGTATACATCTGTCTGTGCAGTTTTAGCTAATGAATAATCCTTCTAATAGACAACATTAAAGGGATTAAACACAATGTTTATTATTAATTTAAGATCCTGAAGAAAGATAATGACACTTGAGATCCCAGCAGTAAAACGCAGGAAATGTTGCTGTTACTGCATTGCGGTGGGAAAACTGACACAGTTCCAAGTGTTCGTGAGATTTACAGATTTATAGTTATTTAGGATGATCTAGAAATATGAACATTTACCCATCGTACCATGTTAGGTGACGGGTATTGTTTTCTATGATCTAGCACATATAGTGTTCTGTATATATCTTAAGAAAGACCTAAAGTTCACAAATAGAAGACTTAAAAAGGAAGTAGAAAAGATCAGCAATTTCCATGTATTACAATTTATGCTGTTTTAGGCGATTTTCCTTTAACCAAATAAAAAGCTATACCTCTATTTGATTCCAAAGCCTTTTGTGTCCTATTTCTACTAACATTTCGTTTTGTGATTGTTCTTTAGTGTAAATGCTCGGCCTATGTGTATTCACGGTGCGAGCAGGCCCGACACCGGGGCGGCAGCGCCTTGAAAAAGGGGAGTTTTAAGCAAAAATGGATGAAATTAAAATAAAGAAAAATAAAAGTTTGTCATGACGCCAGTTAGGGTTTCGGCTTGAGGTGAAGCCGGGCACTGTAGATAGGGCCTCTGGGAATAGGTGGTGATGCAGTGCCAGATGTTATACCCTCCCCAACCAGGGCAGGTCCCAGGGCCAGATGATATAAGTGAAGAAGGGATGTTTTCCAGGAGGAGTAACAGAGGAGCGATGATCAATAAAGGAATCCAGTCCAGACAGGGGTTAACCAAACACTTACAGTTTACTTCTGTAGTCAGCAGGAGATAACAGATGTTACAGGAGGATTCACCTTGCTCCAGTATAGTGAGATGCCAGTCTTCCCTTTTACCACCAGTATGATTCAGCCTTCCACTGCTGCTCACATTCTCTAATAGATTTCCTCTGGTCCTGGGTTCCAGGAGCTCAGAGGTTAAGTACAACTGGGTAGATCCCCCTTCTGGACAGCAGGTAACGCGAGTTCTTTGGGATGCTGGATGCACTCACCCCAACTCTGTATGTTACTGAGCCTCCAGGAATCTTGCATTCACTAGGCCTCGGTCCAGTGAGTTTCTCAATTTTCTAAGTGTTTCACACACTAGTTAGGAATTGATGGTCCTATAACTGCAGCTCCGTGCCTGTGAGGTCTCATCTCACCTCTGCAGGTCTCCGGCCTCCTGTGCTGTTCTATCACACACCATGCGGCTGCAGCACACACTGCACCTCCACACACCTGCTCCTCTCTCTTGCACACCCCTGCACTTTCTGATCTGGACCTGAAAGAGAGAGACCCTCTTCCAGTCTGTAGCTCCACCCCTTTTCTTAAAGAGATAATGGCTGTGGAACTTTGTGTATGCTAACAGGTTGACTGGATCTCACTATACCCTCACAGTATACAGTATAGATCACATAAGATGACATTTGTAGTGACACACTCTGTGGGGCGCTACATAAACTTAAAGGAGAATTCCCCAATAATGGTATTTATATGTATATGCACAGGATACGCCATAAATGAATGCACAGGTCCGGTACCCAGTGTTTTCCTACCATGTGCACCTTGAGACTGTCAGGGCACCGTAGAGGAGAACACCAGCAGTCCCTCCCATTGGCTTTAGTATCCTCCCCCTTCCACTTCTACACTAGCAGCGGTTTCACCCTCAACCATTCTAGCTTTTAGCAGCAGTCTCAGGCTTGGTTCACATCTGCGTTCAGTATTCCGTTCAGGGAGTCCATATGGAGACCCTCTGAATGGAATACCGAAGGCATTAGCAAGCAGTGAGCTTAAGAAAACACATGGACCACATAGAGTATAATGGGGTTCGTGTGTTCTCTGCACAGTGTCTGCACGCGTCATGCGGACAGGGAAGTAGTTCATGAAGTACTTTCCTCTCTGCATGACTCATGTGGACACTGCGCAGAAAACATATGGACCCCATTATAGTCTATGGGGTCCATGTGCTCTCATAAGCTCACCACTTGCCAATGCGTTCGATATTCCATTCGGAGGATCCCCATTGGGACTCCCCGAACGGAATACGGAATGCAGATATGAACCAGGCCTCAGTCTTCTCAGCCCTTCTCCACCAGTGTCATCATTGTACCCCTACAACCCCTACAACCCTTTATATTTTCCTCCACTAGTAGCAGTAAACTCTACATAGCTTTCATCGGGAGGAGGTGGCCATAACAGACTAGGCCAGATGGATGAAGAGAAAGTCAACAACTCCAGATAAGACTGGGTTCACATATGCATTGCAGTCATAGTGGATGATCTGTCACAGAGATCACAAAAAAAGTCCTGCTGTCAGTTTCAAAATGTAGGACACCTCGCAGACCCCATTACAGTCCCCCTGTGTATCTGCTGTGGTCACTGTATGGAATAGCCCTGTATTCTGTCTCTGACTTGGTTTGTACAGTGCTGCATTTACTTGCATATACTGCAAACCACTTATGTAGAACTGGTATTTGAGCACTATTTGGTGGCGTTATTGGTTTTATTGGTCTTTGTATAGTTGTATAGCGTATCACCAACAAGAATACCCAGCTGCAAGTTTCTAGGGGCTACAGTATTTGTTGCCCACCATTATATATTTCATACAGCATAGCACCTGCCTCAGTCTCTATATAATATATACATATCCATATACACAGACTAGCTTCTATAATGGAGCCAAAGCTCAGGGGGGCTTCAACAGTAATGGGACATATATAGGAAGCTCTCCCTTTGGCTAAATCCAGGCTTTGGCTAAAAAAAAGCATCAAAATCGGCAACAAAAAAAGCAGTTTTTCTGCAATCTGGTGCCTTAGCCTTAATCTGATCCTGTAAATGTAACTATGATCTCTTTCTTCTAGAGATTATGGAAATTCAGAGATCAGATCTGCGGTAAGAGACTATTGTTGGTGTAAGGAGCCCTGTAATGGCTATGGTCCTATAATGGTGCTCCTTGTGCCATTTGTGGGCGTTTTATTGATCATTGCTATGGAGAACCCTCCTTAGGATTGAGCAAAGATCTTATAATAGATAATAGACGTCTTTCATCGTGAATGTATACACCACTCGTGGATGATAGTAGGTTTACATTTCAATCAGTACAATGGGTTCCACCTTATTGTCGGTACTTATTTAAATGTCTCCATAGCCATCTGTTCTCAAGCATTCTAGATATAACAGCTGTTGATCTGTCTCACCTCTACAGTGATTACACTTGCAGTTGTGCTGAAAGATTTAGCCCTTCAAATGCAATGTAGATAAAATATGCTTTGTACATGCAAATTATTACAGCGCTTTGTAGCGGCACAGTGGGTCGCATGACCTGGGCTGAGATATTTTTGCAGACGTGAAGGTATGGTTATCAAGCCATATCTGAAACTTGCATAATGTGAGTAAAGACCTTTTACTCCAAAGTAAAACCCGCTAATGATTTAGATGAAAGGGAATGAGCCTACTATAGCTAACAGAATAAAATATTGTCACAGCCACTTCCCAAAAAGAAGGCCTCAGGCTTTAAACTCCACTAGAAATACAATGAACAGAACATAAAATATGTTTTGTGCTATTTCTTATAGAGTCTATATTGATATAATTAGAGCCAGAGCCTCTGTTCTCTTGTCTTTTATCGTTTCTTTATTTCACTTGAAGGACATTATCACTTGTAAGAAAAAAATGTCAAGAATGTTCAAAACATCCGGAGCTGAATTACTCTTTGAGTTCTGTAGATTGATATAGTCATTGCACTGGGGTGCAAAAAATTATTGACATGGTGCACCATCAATAAGAATTTGGAGTCCAATTGGTCCAATCGGTAAACTCAGTAGTGAATAGTGGTGGGGTATGAGATGGTGGCGTGTTTTACATAGGCGTGGTAATGGATACTTACATAGAGACCTATATACTCTGTATTCCACTATCGTCAATATTCCCATATACAGTAAACTAGCACTTCCACAGCAGATATATTGTCTGGCCATTTAGAAAGGTACATGACGCAATCCTCTTACCAGTGGATTCGTGGTAGACAGTAGAATGGAGTGGGTAAAATGAGGTGTTGCCTGGTATTCCATGGATCCAGAAGTGACTATTAGTATGAGGCTCCACCTGCTATGTCCAGGTTGGTTTGGTTGCATATAGGAGAGAAATAGGTAGCCTCTACTTTAACAATGCAAATCTTGAAACAGGAACAGGCTGGAACAAGCTGGAGGATGAAGCTTGCCAGACCACACGGCTAACGTTCTCAGAGCCAAGGCAGCACCATCTATTGGGTTCATTCTGGACTCAACTGTGGCTGTATTTGTGAGTTATTTACTCCTTTATGGTCCTCAGCTGTGTCATGTGACCAGGCAATGTGAAGCTATAGATTATGTTTCTCTGAGTTCACCTATCTAAACAGTTTTGAAGACCAAGCAGACCTCTTCATGGCAATAGTATTCTCTACTGGCAGTGGCCTCTCAAAATTTTTGATGAACACGACAAAGAGGTCAAGGTGTTTACTCAGTCTCCAAATTCTTTTTATCTCTATACAGTTAAGCATCTGTGGGATGCTCTAACCTAAGAATCCTGATACATGAAGACGCTAGATAGCCGACAATGCGCTGAATTCAGCGCACTGTCAGCTTTCCCATTATGTGCCCTTGGAGAAGATATATCGGTAGAATTACTGATAGCTCTTCACTATCAGTAGGGCATTCCTTACAGTCTAGCTGGGAAGCCCCTCCTGACAGTCTGTAGCGCTATACTGTGAGGGGGCGTTCCTTACCACCCAGCCATGATGCTGAGTGGTGAGGAACGCTCCCTCACCCTTCTGACAGTATTCGTCCATAGACTAGTGCTTGGGGAGCTTTCCTCACTGCTCAGTGTCATGGTTGGGTGTTAAGGGACGCCCCATCTGACAGTACAGCGCTATGGACAGACTGTCAGAAATGGCGTTCCCAGTTAGACTGTCAGGAATGCCCTTCTGACAATGAAGAGCTATCGGTAATTGCACCAATATCTCTTCTCCCGGGGAACATAACAGGAAAGCTAACCTTGCCCTGAATGCAGCACACTGTCGGCTTTCTAGTGGTATATAAATCCGCATGTGCCCGAGTACATGAAAGGTTCTCTTTAACCACTTCCGGACCGCCCATAGACTATATACGTCCGGGAAGTGGTTGTCTAGTTCTGCCAGGACATACCTGTACGTCCAGTCAGAACACAGCAGCTGCACGGAGATCGTGTAGCTGCTTTCACTAGGAGACGGCTGTAACTTCAGCCGGAGCTCCCAGAGAGAAGACAGGGCAGATTTATTACCTCCCCTGCCTTCTCGATCGCTGTGTATACAGCACTCAATGAGCGCTGTATACACGGCTATGGACGCAGCCATAAATCAGCTGCCCTCTGACCCGGCAGACACGTGATCCGCTGGGAGCAGTGTCCTGCCAGAGCTGCTGGGTCCTACAGGACTCAGATCAGCTCTGCATACTGTGTATACAGTGTGCAGGAGTCTGTATTCCTCCTGTAACTGAGGTTAAATGTAGCAGCCCCAGTTATAGGAGAAATCAGCCTCAAGTACAAAAAAAAAAAAAGTGATCAGATGTCCCCAAAGGTCTCTTATCACCTTATGGGGACACAATCTGGAAAAAAATAAAAATAAAAATATAATAAAAAAGTTTTAAAAAAATGTAAATAAAATAATAATAAAAAATAAATAAATAATACGCTAATAAAACGCCGTTATTAAAGGTTATAGCCCCACCCCCGACAACACCATACAAAATAAAAATTACTGTAACGGAGAGGAAAAACTATTTTATAAAGTTTTTCAGTGACACTTTGTGTTATTAAATTTAAAAAAAATTATAAATTGAAAACCAGACACAATTTCCCTCCTATTTTGTTTATATTTTCCTGGATATAAAAAGAATTAAAACACATTTGAAAATAAAAATAACATAAAAATAAAGCCCTATGTGTCCCTGAAAAAAGACGCAAAAATTAGTTGACTAAGACATACGAGAAACAATTTACAGGCCTCAAAACCGCACATACATAATAAACCTAAAATGTGTCTGGTCCTGGACCACAAATTGGCCCGGTACTGAAGTGGTTAAAGAATCTTCTGATATTGTTTTGCTGGCAGATAGCACAGGGCACTTTCACGTGTATTGTGGAATCCATGCAAAGGGGTTTAAGGGGTATAGGTCAAGAAGGAGACCTACAGAACATTAGACAGGTGGTTTTAATGTTATGACAGATCAATTTATATAAAACCTAATGCAACCCACTGTTATGTAGAACAACTCTGTTCATGCTATGAAGCTTCTTTTTCGGGTTCTATTATGGTGTCTTCTATGGTAAGAAAAAACCCAGTATAGACCAACATTCTTATCATCCTAATGGCTAAGACTTTAAAAGTATCTTAACAGACCCCATAATAAGTCCATCGTGGCCAGCAGTCATTGTCAGATTAGTACTTTATAGACAGGAGCCATAATTCCAATATGAGCAAAGCCATAAACCTTTTTTATTATAAATGGTGAAGAATCCCTTTAAAACAATCTTCCACAATCTCCGACTCTTCATCTGTGCTAAACGGCCACTCCAGAACGCTCTGCCGCCTATTTATTTAGCATAAATGACAATTCAGAGTGAGATCCCTTCTGTGAGGCTGCAATATATCACATTCCGTCAGCCAAGATCAGAGAGCAGGAACATGAAAATGTAGATAATCCAAAAACAAAAAAGAGCTTGGCACTAATCACAATTATGTCATAAATAAAGGAAAACATGCCAAGATGCAGAGGGAATATCAACTTTCATATCCTAGCAGTTTATGTCATATTTTACAGATCGGATTGTCTTTATTAGACACTTAGAGGCCCTACTGGTTTTCAGTGTCTGGGGAAATTGTCTTGCAACACTTTGAACATCAAACTCTTCTTCTGATCCAGAATAATTTGACCTGACTTGGTTTCGTGGAGTATTTAGATGTATTAGTATGCGCTGTTTGAGTATGTTTTTCCTCAAGTGAAGTAATGTAGGATTTTTTTCTTGAGTTGTGTCCATATTTGTTCACGAAGTTAATTCGATTTTATATTTTATAATTGTAGGTGACATGGAAAGTCAAACAGAATCCGCATAGTGTAGAGAAGTGCGGGGTCATGGCTGAGTCTTAAGCAACCGATTTCTGTTTGCATCATTGTACCTAAAACAATAAAAATGAAGCAACTCTGAGAAGTCTTTGCTAAAATTTTCCTACTTTTTAGTTATTTTATGTTACCCGAAGACTACAAATAAACTGTGTAGTCTACTCCTGCATCAACGTTCCCTTTAATCCTTCCTTACATTCTTAAAGGGGTAACCAGGACTGTAATACTGAGCTCCACCTCTTCCACCACATCGCACCTATTTTTTCATATGACTGTGCTGAAGCTCTGGTCTATTCATCTGAATGGGCTTTGTCCAGTGAACGTGACATCACTTCCTGACAAGAGGCTGTGGAGTTCAGTATCATGGTCCTGGATACCCTTTCAAAACAATCTGATTGTAGGTCCACAACTGCAGTTGGGTTTCCATTCTATGGGTCTGCTTGGGGACCCAAAGAATGGAAACCCAATCTGCAGAAAAAGTGGTTACCCACAGAAATCTGTGGACACCATAGATTATAAGGGGTCCACCTGGTTTTCGCCCGAAGAATACTTTCAGGACGTCTCTCTTTATATTTTAAGGCTAAGGTCTCACAGGATGTCCTGCAGGAAAAAAACGCGGTGGGAACGCATTGGCCTGATACTATACAGTATTTGGACCTCTAAACAGATGGATCTGTGCCCTGTATAGTGGTTGTGCAATGTTACTGCAGCTCACCTCCACTTCAAGAGAAAAAAGATCTGAGCTGCAGTAACATCATACAGCTGTTAGGGAATTACTAGGACAGCAATTCCCTAGTAGCTGCTGGAAACCCTGGGAAGGGGCACACGAGACAGTGAGCCCTAAGCTGAAACCCCCCACTGTCCCTTCCTGCTTACCAGGTCCTATCCTATGCAATAGGCGGCAACTTGGAGACGGTCCCTTCCTATATACGTGACACACAAAACACAGACAAGACAAACAACAACAAAGGGAGGTCAGCTAGCCAGGGTTCAGTAGCAGTCAAGCAATGCAGTGCCAAATAGAAGTCCAAAAGAATAGTCAATAGGGAAAGCCAAGGTCAGGATTAAGAATACAAGTAACTAAACAGCAAGAGAAAGCCAGCAAGCACGAGGCAATAGCAAGCACCAGTGTGAATGTGAGCCAAGTATAAATAGGAAGGATGAACCCTGCCCTGGACCTGATAGGAAGGCCAGCTGTCAATCACAGGGCAAGACTAAATTTAACCATTAGAGGAGCAGAGGGAAATGAAGGTGAAAGCAGACGGGTGTGGTAGAAAATCAATTACCCATTTAGAGCCATGTTCACACAGTGCAACCAAAAACTCTAAGCAAAGAATCAAACTGCACACGCCTCCTGCACCGCAGCATGTGAGCAGAGGGTGGCGCAGTGACCCGAGCAGGCAGAGATGTTACAACAGTACTATATGATATACAGAGCTATCTGCTTACAGCTCCGTACACTGTATAGACCTAATCACAACAGCATGCTTGTCAACTCCTCATCAAACAGATGGAATAAGCAATCAAAAAAATGCTGGAAACCCCCTTTAGGCTATGGTCTTAAAAATGCGGCGGGAACAGATCGCGGTTCTTCCTGCAGTGCTTTAAACAGAAGGTTCTCAGAGTTTTCCTCTACGGACTTTCTGTTACTATTATACCTAAGGGAAACCATCGGTGTTTCCGTAGGTATAATTGACATGCTGCGATTTCCAAAAAAAGACAGTTTTGGAAATTGTGGCATTTCCGCACAGCGTCTTTTACCACAAAGTAGGCATTGGATTCGCTAAAATCCCATATACTATGCCTGTACTGTAAAACAAATGCTCTTCCTCAATAGTAAAGTGAAAAGACAATTTAAATTACAAAAAAAATACAAGAAAACCAAATTTGATGTTTTACAGACAGCTAAGCCTTGAAGAATTGACACCGGGCTATTCTATTAGGATCTATTACATTATACATACATGTTTTTGTACAAAAAACAAACCAAACATTAATAGAAAAAAACTCTGGAAATTGTAAATCAGATTTCCCCCCCAATGTCTAATTAGTGTCATTTCTCTTGTGCGTGATGTTATTTGTGGCTAAAACATTCAGATTCTGTATTTGGTTGAAAAACATATTTATATGTAATACCCAGCGTCGTGACAATCTCTCGTCACACTGACTACACCTTGCTTGGAGGACTGGGAAGTGAAAAAAAGCCGCCACTAGGGGTTAGCTATGGAAACCGCCACATGACACATGGTGCAATAATGTAACAACAAACAATAGTCAGTGATGTAACACAACAATACTGGTTATTATTATTATTATTATTATTATTATTATTATTATTAATAATAATCATTATTATTATTAATTATATTAGCTAATTAAGTGATAATTTTATTATTAGTAGTATTATTATTATTATCAATTATTATTATTATTGTTATCATTATTAATTACTATAATTAATTATATTAGCTAATTAAATGATTATTTTATTATTAGTAGTATTATTATTATCATCATTGTTATCATTATCAATAATAATAATAATAATAATAATAAACAAAAAATTTGTCTTTAATAGCTAGTGGTGGACAATACAATACATGGTAACTAGCACATTACAATTTTCTATATACAGTACAATCCAATTTACAAACTGCTACAGCCAGCAATGCTTTTAGGAAGCAACATAACCAATAAGACCCGATTCACATCTTTGTTCCATATTCCGTTTGGGGAGTTCGCTTGGGGACCCCCCGAAACAGAATACCAAACGCTTTAAAAAACGATGAGCAATGAAACCACATGGACCCCAAAGACTATAATGGGGTCCGTGTGTTTTCTGCGCAGTGCCCGCACAAGTCTTGCAGAGAGAAAAGTGCAGACACCGCAAGACTATAATGATTTCCATGTGGACACCGCCAGACCCCATTATAGTCTACGGGGTCCGAGTGGTTTCATTGCTCACCGCTTTTTAATGAGTCACCAAGTGGACTTCCCGAACAGAATACTGAACACAGGTGTGAACCAGGTCCAAGATCAAATTTGACATTTAACCAAAGGTTTTTCTTTCAAGAGATGCCATCATAAGCTCACTATAGACTTAAATAGGTTTTCTAAAATCAGAAAATAGGGACTGCTTTGTCCCTCAGAAACAGTTGCAGGTTTAGGGGGCTTTTCCTTAAAAAAATTGTACGCTTTTCCTAACCCTTCCACAATGGTTTTTAGAACAACCTGAGAAAAGAAGGATCCAGATTGTGTCTGTATGGATACGCATACAACACATGCAGATACGACTGGATATTTAAGTAAGGCAGTGCTAATAGGAGCCCAGGAGCCCGGCTCTCCCTGACCCAATATTTGGTGCCATTTCTGAGATACAGGAGCAATGAATAGTCAGGCAAGGCGGAGTCTAAATCGCAGGATGACCACGTGGAAATAAGAAGGAAAGAAGGACTCAATCCAAACAACGAAGCAATAATTGTGATGGATGAAGAATGGACCAGCGTACAAATTCCACATTTGAAAAAGGAGCACAGTCCTTGGAAACGCATTGTCTATGTATTGTTTTTTTGATCAATAAAGGAATCTATCTTCTTCCAAACGGTGGGGTAAGCGCTGGTCCATTCTTCATCCATGACTGTTTGGATTGAGTCCTTCTTTCCTGTGTTACTGGCGTCCATCTTAGACAGAGGAACCAGCGGCCGATATCACTCAACTACTTACCTTGTATATGTCTACTGTGGAAGTTGTAAGTCTTTCACAACCCCAGAAGGTGAGCAGCCATTTTACGTTTTATTCAATATCAGTTTACATACACAAGGCATTGCTCGCTGCTTTTCATGCGGGCAGTGTGCTGCAAGCACACAGAGCCCATTATATGCTATGGGGTCCATGTGCTTAACTGTCCAATGCTTGCAGTTGCTCTAATATTCCATTTGGGGGGATCTTCCTACAGACTCCTTCAGGACTCGAGGCAAGTGCTAATGTGAACCGGCCCTTACTCGTCCTGCAGAACCAGCATTGATTGATCGAATGCTATATACTGTATATCAATGCAGAATCAATGCTGGTTCTGCAGCAGGCTTGTCTTTGCTAGTCGGGAGAGCTGGCAGCTTGCGGTTATGTGGGAGCTGACTTTTTTTCATAGGAATGCATTGACCAGCATTGATTGACCGAATGCTATACAATGTATAGCATTCGGCCAATCAACGCTAGTTCTGCAGCAGGCTCGTCTTTGCTAGTTGGGAGAGCTGGCAGCTTGCGGTTATGCGGGAGCTGACTTTTTCTCATAGGAATGCATTGACCAGCGTTGATTGGCCGAATGCTATACAGTGTACAGCATTCGGCAAATCAACACTGGTTCTGCAGGTGGCTCGTCTGTGATGACGACTGCTGTGGTCCGATCTTAGACACCGCCTCATCACAGACGAGCATTCGGTAGAACCAGCATTGATTAGCCGAATGCTATACAGTGTATAGCATTCGGCAGAACCAGCATTGATTGGCCGAATGCTATACAGTGTATAGCATTCGGTCAATCAACGCTGGTCAATGCATTCCTATTAGAAAGAGTCAGCTCCCGCATAACGCAAGCAAAATTTTTTGGAGGATGTGACCAATTATAGAAAATTCAGATCTTCCCTTGCATTCTTGTCCACTGGTGGTTTATAGTATTTCAGCTTTGGTCCATCAACTCAAATATGTAATTGTATCCAAAGGTGAGTGAATGAATAGCAATTCCCTAGTATAGACTTTTCTATTCTCTCCCTTAAGCATTGGGAGTTTTTATATAATAAGAGCAGTGGGGATTGTCAAGAATGCTAATGTGAATAGTCCCCGACTGCCCTTCTGTATTAGCAAAAATTTTTTCCTGCTAGGCAAGCATGTTTGTAATAATCTAAGTATTATATGATCTATGTGGCATCTAATGTATCGCTATACATTAATACAGTTACATAAATTACAAAATATCAATCATCAATATGAAATCAATGAAACCCGGCTCTGACCCTCAGGTTGCACACCTGGTTCAGACTTTAGAATACTAAAACCTGCGCCAGCTCTCTGGTCTCCACTGAATTGGCGCTGTTAATGAACAAATGGCTGTTTTTACAATTCTAATTTGTCAATTTAATGAACAAGTTTCGCCGTTTAAATGACCCCTCTGTGAATTTCCAAGTCACTCTCTATTAGATGCGCTATGTGCTAGTGCTCCATATTTAACATCACCTAATGAAAACCAAGACTCCACCAGCACCGGCTCTTGTCATTGGCATCCTTGTTTTTAGCTGTGATATATGAGGAACAAACAGAACAATTCCCATACAGACAGCAGCACACGACATGTCATTTATCTATGTTTGCACCATGCTGAAACTAATCTGAAGTGTCAAGTTTGTGCTTTTGTACCCCTGCCTGGCACATTCAATTCTGTATCTATATATTACACAAAGCAAATCCATGGATGATAGAAGAGGGATATGGAGGGTTGGATTTATTTTTTATATTATTATTATTATTTATTTATTTTTTTAAACAACATTTATTTACCTGGAAAGGGTTTGCTGATACATTGGGACATTGTATGAACTTTGTGGTTGTGTCTCTTAACTTAATAGATATTATAAACCTGATTAAATATTATGACCAACTAGAAAATTATATTTCTATTAAGCCCATGTACATCAAGGATATATGTTCCGTAAAAGAATTTCTCTCTAATATGGTGCCATACATGGAGACTGTAGTCCGAACAACAAAGTGTTCGTATTCCTTGTGGCTTGGACTACAGACTCCATGTATGGCACCATATTAGAGAGAAATTCTTTCACGGGACAAATTTTTTTTGAGTAGGACGTCTCCAGTATGTTAGTCTTCTTGGGCGCCATATTAGTTCACATACGGAGATATAATACAGTAGTGTTCATGAGGACTTACAAAGGAAGGACCTATTGAATAGTTTTGTTTTCAGTGTTCTTAAGTCTTGCAAAGTTCTATGTATTTTTCAAAGTTTTCTTATCTAGCCCTCTCCCATGTATGTGCCTTCTATCATAATGAAACCCTTAGAATCCAAAGAGGTATAAATAATTTTTGGTTTTTTTTGTTGGCTTCTTTCCCAACCAGGCTTATATGGTCTTGGGATCTGGTAGAATCGGAGCAGTCACCTTGTTCTGGTTGGCACAAAAGATTGGTATAAGCTAATTGTAGATCACTAGGAAGAAGGAGGATAATGAATAACTCCTTTGCTATGTTATCTGATAATAAATAAATTATGATTTTGGTTGTGTGGCCTCATAACTGTGGGGTCTGTGATGCCACAATGGGGTTTTATGAGATCTTTGACATTACAATGGAGTCTATCACGTTAAAATGGTATTCTTCGACATGAAAATGGAGAGCAGTGATATCACAATGTGGTTTGTGACATCATTATATGGGGGTTCTGTGACTTCACATTGGGGGTTTGTGATATCACTAAGGAGCACACTGACATTGTGATGTCATAGAGCCACATTGTGATTATATTGAGCTGTGGACATGATACACACTGTCAGCAGTGCTGTGTTTGGCCATACACAACTAGACTTGATGAACAATTATGTATCATCACCCCCTCCTTCTCTAATTGTATTTTACAGGTTACATTAAGGAATACATTTTTTGCATTCTATATTTTCAATGCCCTATTGCGATGATGTCTCTATGCCCCATTGTTTTTTTTTTTTATAAAAATCATTTGCCATGTAACACACCTCCAATGGGATGTCCCGGAGCCCTATTGTGATGTGTCACAGATGGGGTTGAGCCGATCTTGACTTTTCAGGATTGATTTTGAAATCCGATTTCCGATCATTTTACATTCGAACCCGATCTCGATCCCAATTCCAATCCCAATGCAAGTCAATGGGATTTTTTTACTAATCGGAGATCGGATTTTAAAAGCAATCCTATTCACTACACAGCATGGAATCTAACAATTGAACGCTTTAATTGTTAGAATCCATGCTGTGTAATGATTTTTTTTAATCACTAAGTAGCCAGAGGATTTTTTTTAAAATCCTCTGGCTACTTAGTCCCCCCTGGTGTCCACTTACCTGCAGAGATGGCTGGTCTGGTGCCCGGTGTTCTCGTTCTTCTTCACCTCGCTGCCCCCTGCCTCCCAGGTTAGGAGAGTGTGGGCGGGTTAGGAGAGTGTGGGCGGGTACTGGGAGGGGAGACGTCACGTCTCCCCTCCCAGTACCCGCCCACAATCTCCTAAGCCACAAGGCCTGCCTTCTTCCTAGCTCTTTAACACTAACCTGGGAGGCGGGGGCAGCGAGGCGAAGAAGAATGAGAACACCAGGCACTGGACCAGCCATCTCTGCAGGTAAGTAGCTAATAGAGATGTTAGCTAGTCTCCCATTAGAATGAATGGACGCAGCCGGCGCGCAGGGGGTTAAGGCTGTGTGCCGGCTGCTTCCATTCATTCCTATGGACCCGCAGCGGAGCCTTCACACTGAGTATGCGCTCCGCTCAGAATGAGCGGAGCGTATACTCAGTGTGAAAGCTAACATCGTTAGCTTTTCCCACAATGCTTGGCTAGTAGCAAAGCATTGTGGAAAATAATCACCGATCTCGATCCCACCTAAAATGATCGTGTTTGGAATTCTCTTCGCGATCGTGAATTTTTCTCAATCGCCGATTGGAATCCAATCTTTTCTGAACACGATCGCTCAACCCTAGTCACAGAGTCTTATTGTAAAATCAACAATCCCAATTGTTTTAACACAAAGTCCCATTATGATGTCAGGATACCTAAATGCAATATCACAAAGCCCCAGTTATGATGTTGTAGACTCCATTATGATGTCAAAGAGACCAATGTAACTTTACAATGCCGCATTATGACGCTACAAAATGCCCCATTGTGATGTTACAGAGCAACATGGTGATCTCAAAATACTACTGGAGATTAATTAATTAGTTAATTGAATGATTAATACACACACACACACTTGTTCTAGCATGCCTAATATACTCTGCTTATGATATCATTCCTTATGCCTATAGAAGAGAGAAGTTCAATCTCTCAAAACGCATTGCATTTGTTTTTTACTTTATTTTTTAATTTAAGAAAATTCCACTCTTACTTCTATCAGTTTAGTTTATTTTAGTTTATCCTGATACTGTATATATCATTGTACTCTTGGAATATCCGATATAGGCTGGAGAGGCAGCTATCAGGTACGGGGCAGTAAAGAGGTTTACCATAGTACCATATTTGTGCCTATATTTGCACAACAAGATTCAATTGATATTCAAAGAAATATGTGCATAAATAATTGAAAATAGACTAAATGTAAATATAATTAAAAATGAATAATATGAAATGGAATTGCAAATACAAAAACATATATTAACCCCCCCCCCAAAAAAAAAAAAAAAAAAAAAAAGCAAACAATCTTACTATTGGTCTGAGTGGCATCACAGTAAGCTCTGTGGCTTTACAATGTGGCTTTAGACATCACACTGTGACATTACGTCACCATATGGGGCCATAAGTGTGTCTCAATGGGCTCTCTGACATCACAGTTAGGCTTTGGGACATTACTATGGGGCATTGGGAAATCATAATGGAGCTTTGTCTCATTATAGTGGGGCAATATGAAATCACAATGTATCATTGTGGCGTTATAATTGGGCATTGTGACGTCATTATGGGGCATTGTGACATCACATGGGGCATTTTGAGATCACAATTGTGAAATCATAATAGAGAAATGTGGCATTATAATGTTTTTACTGACATCACTGTGACATCACGTTTAAATTTAGACATCACAGTGGGACTTTGTTAAATTTAGTGGTGGTATTTTGACATCACAATGGCCTCTGTGATATCATAATGGGGCTTTGTGAAATAATTGTACACGACAAGGATGCTTGGAATATATGTAATTAAACGTAACTGAATGGAATATTCCTTAAAATCAGCTCTTAAAACAAGTTACTTTTATGTGCACTAAATTCCCATCATTGTCTTATCCAATATCAGATCTTCCTTTAAGTCTTGTTTTTCTTTTACTTACTTCATGTGGAGATCCAATATCAGAGGTACCATAGGAGGGAGCAGCAGCACACAGTGGGATCCTTCACTACACTTACACTAATATTATGTCTGATCTGGGACACAACCATTTTGGGTGAGATCTACTCTACCCGGTCCCTTTGCTTTTTGGTTTTTCAAAACAGGGTTACACTAGGAAGCACCCACTTTCTTTATCCTTACATGCAACAATGAACTATGTGAAATTACAATGGGCTTATATGTTTTCAACAAACTATTAACAAGAACCTCATTTTCATGTTTTTGTATGGTCTTGGTGCTAGCAGATTACTGTTGCAACTTTTTGTGATAACAAACGGGCTCTGTGATGTTCCACTAAGTCTATGTGACATTATAATGGGATTTCATATCCTCACAATTAGAGATGGGAAAACTTATTCTTCGTGAACCTGGTTCGTCCCAAATGTTACAAATTGTTTGTTTTTTAACCAAGCCAAATAAATGTCGATTTGTCTTGAATTAACGAAAATGGCCACATGTATTGCAAAGTGAAAATTTAGAAGAGATGTGTTTGGTGAGTCACTGTGACACTCTGCCACCACTTGACACCCTTTCAGGAAATAGCTAGTGATGGGTGCACACCTTTAGCCTGGTTCGCATCTGTGTTCGAACCATTCTGTATGAAATATGTGGACAGAAAAGTCCTACAGGCAGCACTTTCCTCTCTGCATTTTTCACACGGACCCCATTATAGTCTATGGGGGTCCACCGGTTTCGTAAGGTAACGCTTTTTTATGCGGTAGGTTTCCATTCTGGGGGTCTGGAAATGGAAACCCAAACACAGAGGTGAACGGGTCTTCCAATGCTGATGTCATATACAATATATAAGGTTGTTTGGGCTGGAACACAAGGGATATCAGTGATGGTGGAAGTAGAGGATGGATGTGTTATTCAATGAATGCTGCAAAGCTTGCAATATAAGAAGGAGTAGGAGAATTAGAACACAGTTTAGTCAATTCTAGGCAGATTAGTGATAAAAATCATAGATAGGAGTGAGGGAGAATACCTGTACTGTGTGAGCCTGATGCCAAAAACTATCATAATTGAAAGGCTACATGGTGATATTAACACTTTGATGTCTGAAATATAAGGCACTGACATATCTATGCCTTCAAATAAAGAAAACAAAAACGCTAAAGTAAGCAATTCTTGATAGAGAATGTTCCACTATGGCTCATGCACACAGTCATATACTGGAGCTCTTCATCTATTGACAGCTGTAGGGGGAACCATGCTTTTGGTGCTAAATATACTACTGTGTGCTTGGAGTCTTCTGCTCTTTTTGAAAATGTGATCCCACAAAAAGTCTAGGTTCTACAATTCTGACGCAACGTATGTTTTTGATTTCCCTTCATAACCTTTCTGTATCCTTAGCCCTATCTAAATTGGTTACATCACTCAGCGCATTGACATCATCAACAACTAAGCATTGCAACAAATGTTTATAGTTGATACATTTATTGAAACACCTGTATATAATATTTCTATGGCCGATAAACTGTACTGTGGTAGAAGGAAATCTTACTCATACATTATTTTGGCTGTGCGCTACCACCGCCACCTACTTATTTCTGATTACTGCTAGATTTCTGACTTTAACATCTTATTTTACGAGCGCGCTGCCTCCGACCTAAGCTTGTTATTCCAGTTTGCTGTACTTGAATCAGACTTTTAGCTAAGAAGATTTATTACCCAGAGAGCTCCTCTGTAAGCAAAAACAGATGAAAATCTGATAAACACAGATTTTGATATATTTCCTGCATTTCTTAACTTGCTGTTGACACAAGAATACTTAGTACAAAATAGGTGCAAAATGCTCTGATGTACCGAGCTGATCTTCTGCCGCGTTCCTTAACCCCTTAATGAAACATGGTAACAGGGAATGTGACAACTACTTATTCATGACAGATTTGTAGCTGGCACTTAATATGGGAGTGAAATGTGACTGTAAATAGGTAATGAGGCTGGCATTTATAGTGAGGCGACGGTTTCTATCCATTGGGGTTTCTGGTGGCAATGTGGCACGTAAGGGGACAATGTGGCTAGCTGATAAGAAGTCTAAGGAGTGTGAGAAAGTTTAAAGGGCAGGAGAGTTGAAGTTTATATGTGTTAGTTTTGTATCATCACAGATTATTGCCAGAACTGTTAATACAGTTTGGAGACATGGCATGGTTTCTAAAAGAAAAAAAAATAAGATTGGAAGTTTTGGGATTTCTTCAGGGCATAAGTGCGGCACAAGAGGCTGTGATAGTCTTATGGAAAGAGGTCAATGGCCAATATCATGACTTCATGCTTGGACTAAAGTTCTGTCTGTTTGACTGGAGCTGTGTTGTTCTACTATCAAAAATACTAAAAGTCATACAGTCTTGGTATTGTAGAAACTTGACGGAACAAGTGGAGTAGACTGAAGATGAAGCTTACCAAGTCCTGTCAGGAAAATTCTATAAGCAACACATAGAAGTTTCTCCTCCGACTCAAGGGGGATTGGAGCAGCAATCTTTAGTTATCGTTCTGGAATTGCGCCTTTAAACAATCCTCTACATGGCGATCGGCAATCCTTGGCAACTGAAAACACAACTCAACATGTTGTAACGCCATATTACTAAGTGCAGTATAAGGATTTTTTTATACTCACAAGGAAGCGGTAAAACCAAGCTTATCAAAAAGACATAGAAATGCTGTGTTGCTTGCCCGACACAAGTGTTTTACCCTTCCGGATTCCTTTGGGGTTCTTCTGTATGTTAAGTCTCAATAACCATTAAATACTCTCCCCCATATATTGTACAGACACTGTCAATAACCATTAACCCTTTCCAGCTGTGCAAATTTTTGGATTCTTTAGATTTTTTTTTTTACTCCTTGCCTTGCACAAGCCATTTTTTTTATTCTTTCATTCATAGAGCTATATGAAGGTTTATTTTTTTGTGAGGCCAATTGTGGTATCGTTTAATATTGTATGCAATGTACTTGAAAGCTAGGAAATAAAATCAGAATTGGGTGGGATTAGAGAAAAACTGTGTTTGTGCTTCTTTCTTACAGGATTTGTTTTTATGGCTTTCATTGTGCAGCCAAAATGTGGTTTATTATGATTATAGTGATACCAAATTTATAGATTTTGTCATCATTTGACACCTTAACAAAGATCCATTTGTTTAACAAAGAAAAAATTCTTGGAGTTGTCATATTCTGACAATTATACCTGTTTTATATTTTTGTAATTTTTGCCAGATGTACTTTTCTTTTATTCATACCATTTTGAGAAATAGCTGTTACTTTGGAAATAATAATGTTGTATGTTTGTAATTTGGGTATTTTCCCTTGTAATTTGGGTAATTTTTCTTTAGGGTTAGTTCACACAGGGAGCGGAAGGGCAGATTTTGGCACCACGTCACTCTCGGGCCAAAACCCGCCTGCCACGACTGCCGCGGATTCCAACAGTCACGGCTTCCCCCTCCGGAGTAGGCTCAAATGAATGCGCCGAGACCGGAGGTTGTTGCCGCAAGGCAGACTCCGCGGCTCAACGAGCTGCAGAATCCACCTGAAGAAAGGGCAGCTCGCTTCTTTTTTATGATAGCGGCAATATGCCACTATCGGAAAAAAAACCCCACAAGTGGTCTCCATAGACCACCATTGTAAGGGGGTGGATTATGACGTGGATTCTGCACCATAATCCGCTCCCTCTGTGCCTGTGTGATCTAGGCCTTAGGTGGTTTGAGATTGTGAACTTTACTGTATAAGTCCCCTTAGGTGACTTAATTTTGCCCCTTAGACTGCAACTATATCACAGTCTATGGGGAAACTGCTGAATACCTATTGAGTCTTTGCTTCTCATGTGTGGAAGTATACATCTTTCTACTTTGTATCTATGTATCTTTGCTACTACATGGATGTACAGTATATATCTCTCTAAGTATTTCTGTATGGTGGTTGTATATTTCCTTCAGCTATGTATGTACAACTGATACCTGTAAACTCCAGGCCTTTCCTTATATATGTATATCTGCTACCTTTTGGCTTTTGATATATATGTGCCTAAAACAAACCATATGGTCATATCTGGATTAGTTTTGTTTTAATAGTCTCTAGCGTAAGTAAAGATGTATAAAGCCATAGTGTATCAGAGGTTACGTATATACCCGAGTATAAGCCGAATTTTTCAGCACAGTTTTTGTGCTGAAAAAGCCCCCTCGGCTTATACTCGAGTCAAGCAAAAAAAAATATATATATTATTTTTTTGGGGGGAGGAGGGGGGTCTATCACCAGCCACAATAGTAATGTATAGAATCTCCCATAAAATAGTGAAAAAAAAGAAGCTTTAAAAAAAATAAAAAATAAAGTAAATAAAAGTTGTAAATCCCTCCTTTCCCTCGAATACATATAAAAGTAGAAAATGACTGTGAAACATAAACACATTAGGAATCCCTGTGTCTGAAAGTGCCCGGTCTACTGAATATAGGGGATCTGCAGTGCTCCTGTTCCATCGGGAAGGGGTTAATAGGAGCACTGCAGATCCCCTATATACAGCCAGGCTGAATTCCAAGTGGGGGAGGAAAAACTCAGTCCTAAAGCTCAGGGAAGGGGCAGACAGACAACCAAAACACCCCCTCCCCTTCCCCAGCAACTACTGCACCCAAAAACTCCTACCATTTTAATTTTTGAAATTTTCCAGTAGCTGCTGCATTTCCCCCCTCGGCTTATACTCGAGTCAATAAGTTTTCCCAGTTTTTTGTGGTAAAATTAGGGGCCTCGGCTTATATTCGGGTCGGCTTATACTCGAGTATATACGGTACGTCCTGGAGACTCTGTAGTATTAGAGAGCAGCCATGTTATAGCTGACGTACTGTAGTTTGGAAATCTGTTTCTAAATGTTGCACCGTGACCGAGGAACTTCATGTTTATACCTTTGGTGAGAGATTTAACTTTAAACCAGAGATCTAGATGAAGCCTGTCCGTGTGTGTGCAGCCCTGGAAATAGATGTGTTGTGGAAAGGCTTTAGCTGACTTGTGTAACATTATTAACCATAAATCACTCCGACACCATCCTGACCTGTTCCATGTAGGTGACTTTTGTTTACTGCCAATCACGGCGCTGACTTCATGAATTAACCAAAGCTCAGTTAATTAATTAATGCAAAAGCTTATGTATATCTCTTAATTGCCTGAACAGAGGTTAGCCTAAAGAAAGAAATCAGAGCACATTTTGCATATATAGAATGGGCCGGATTGATATTTCAGAGATGGTTGGATGCTTACCAGAGTGGAAGAAGATTGACAAATACATTCTATACATGCTGTATACAGAAATGCAATAGCTGTATTACTCATAACACTGACGGGGAATAGCTGTAAATCCAAAACTGTAAATATAGGTGAGATAACCATTTTTGACAAAAGTAATGTTCAATGAAAAGCTGATCATGGGTTGGACACCTTGCACTCATCTGTATAATGTGGGATAATGTTGCAGTAAATATTCAATTTTCATGTAGTACTATCACGGTGGTAAGAAATATGGATGAGTGAACCATATTCAGCCTGAATCTTCCAAAAGTTTCAGGCTTAACTTGAACCCCAAAACTTTTGGGGTACGTCAACCACAAAACACTATTAAACTTTGGGATCTCCTGAATATTCAGAGTATAGTAAGTTGACACCATGAAAAGTGGGTAAAAATAATAAACAGTTATACCCATCTTGCCTCCGATCTTCTGGGCCAATGATTGACAATAAGTCACCCCTAGTAAGGGGGGTATCGTCACTCCTTGGGGAGAGACCACCATATAGGTGTGTGGAGACTTATTAAGCCTTTAGTACTCCACTTTTCAAGGGACTATGGGAAGAATATGCAAATCTGTCTTCCATGATGTAATTAGGAAGTCAGGTGCCTCAGTGTTGCAAACCAATAGAGGGTGCTCATTGGAATGGGCAAGCCTGTCTTCCCTGATGTAATTAGGAAAACAGAATCTCAGTGAAAATAGTCCAATAAAGGCTGCTCCCTTTAACATCATGCTCGACCTTCCAAGAGGCCTTTGTTTTGCAATGATGCTGGGATTATTACCAGGTATAGTCTCTCAACCGAGGACGGCCGTTTCGATGTTATTGCATCTCGTCAACTCGATGTAGAGAAGACTGACCTGGTAGACTAATGGGGGTATCGTCACTCCTTGGGGAGAGACCACTCTGTCAGATTCTGTCTTCCCAATTACATCAGGGAAGACAGGCTTGCACATTTCAGTGAGCGCCCTCTATTGGTTTGCAACACTGAGGCACCTGACTTCCTAATTACATGATGGAAGACAGATTTGCATATTCTTCCCATAGTCCCTTGCAAAGTGGAGTGCTAAAGGCTTAATAAGTCTCCACACATCTATATGGTGGTCTATCCCCAAGGAGTGACGACTTACCCTGTCTAAGCCTCTCACCTCTACCAGGTTAATCTTCTCTACATTGAGCTGACGAGATGCAATAACATCGAAATGGCCGTCCTTGGTTGAGAGACTATACCTGGTAATAATCCCAGCATCATTGCAAAACAAAGGCCTCTTGGAAGGTCGAGCATGATGTTAAAGGGAGCAGCATCTATTGGGCTATTTTCACTGAGATTCTGTCTTCCTAATTACATCAGGGAAGACAGGCTTGCACATTCCAGTCAGCGCCCTCTATTGGTTTGCAACACTGAGGCACCTGACCTCCTAATTACATCATGAAAGACAGATTTGCATATTCTTCCCATCACCCCTAGTAGTGATATGACGAACTCTAAGGATAAGTGCCCCAAGAGTTTTTGTTTCAGGCAGAAAAAAATGTGGTTTAAGTGTTTGAAGGTGATTTTGAAGCTTCTTTGAGGCTGAGGGCCCCATGTGTTTGCCCACAGAGTGAACACCACGGAAAATAACACAATGTTTTACAGTCACTATATAGTGGATGGGATACTAGCAAATCCCATCCTCACAGTGTGGGAAAATATGCACTCTGATTTCCAAAACTTTGGGCAATTTTGGAAATCGCAGCATGTAAATTATACCTATTGGTATAACGGAAGTGCAAAGCCCGCAGAGGAAACCTTTGTAAACTTTCTGTGAAAAGCCCTGCATGAAAAACTGTTATGTGTTGCAGCCCCAGTTTTTCCTGCAACACTTATTTGCTGTGGGAGCCTGAAGTGATTTTTGAAGAGTTTTCTGAAGCAGATTTTGGAAGATGATATTTGATTGCTACACAGGGTTCTGCTTCTTAAAACCACTTATGGATTTTGAAGGTTTTTCTCCCAAAAGCCCCTCAAAAACTGCCTCTTGAGAGTTTTTTTCTGCCTACTGTGCAAGAGAAACTGTTTTTTAATAAAATTCCCTAAGGGTGACACAGAGACATCAACTTAATAAACTTCAGAACGAGGCTACATTCTTGGTAATAATGAACAGTCTTACAATATACAACTAGCTTAAAGCGGTTTTCCAGTTCACCATGTGTTTGGATCAGTATCTGATTGGTCATTCACCAGTCTCAAGGAATCTCAGCAGTCTTGGGCAACAGGGACTTGGTCATTCTCTAGACAGTCACAGTAGTAACATGTAGATGGACCTATACTCAAAAAGCCTCTGTAGTCTTAGGTCTGCATTGGGGCAGTATTCCATATCTACCACAAGTTCTAGCAGTCACAGAGACAGGTACATTCTTGGCTATGGATCCTGCTACTCATCCTCTTACTACTATCTAGCTTGTGCCTTATGGCAGATGAGTGTTTCAGCGACACATTGTACATAATCTTAGGTATTCAATCATCATAATAATGTACCCAAAGTCATGGCAGTAACATAGCACAGGCAATGTAAAATATAATAAGCCCGACCATAACCCTCAGCAATGGTCAGAAGTATACATAGAACGTTGGAGGATACTCAGCAGCCAGCATGTTTCAATATGGTAATGAAAATTTGTCTTATAATTCTCATCGTATTGGTCTATCATTTTGGAAGCCACTTGTAACAAATCAGAAGCACCTAAAAAGACTTTTTCAACTAACCAATAGCTGAGGTGGGTCACAGCTGTGCCTAATGGTTGGACAGTGAGTGGACATTTCCAACCATTTTTATCCCATTTTCAACTTTTAGTTTCAGGTGGAAAGTATCAAAAAGTCGTGATATTTGTTCATCTATTAAACTCTTCCATCCTTAACCCAATGTTCACCATTAACTCCTTCATATAGCTTTGCTTGTTTAAATGGGTTTTCCAGGCAAAAAAAATCATTTTTTTATTTTTATTTTTTAAAAAAAGGTCAGTTAGTTCTATTAATTGGTTAATAAGTGCACCCTAATACTTTTAGCAGTGTTTTCAGTGATTTCTGGGTTTCTCTGGGAGTTCCCGGTATCTTCTGCATTTATTTACATAGGTAGCTTCCTGTTCTTTTATCCTACAACTACCATGATGCATTGCTCTTCACTCAGATCCCACTCACACTCCCTTACACCTCTTCCCTGTTTCTCTAACTAGCCCATCAACTACTAGCCCTTCCTAACTAACTAAGTCAACCCATCTACGTACCCCATCAAACTTACCTTCCTTCCTGTCTGGATCTTTTGGCAGAGAGATCACTTCCTTCTGTCCTTCTCTTCTTTATGTCTGCCAGTGCCTATGCAATCGATCTGGAGTGTTGCAGATGTCAAGAAGAGGGGGAGCCGGCCTTCCTAAAGAAAGTGATGTTTTGTGCCAAGAAGTTCTGGACAGGAAGACAGGTAAGTATGATGGGGTATGGGTGGGGGTAGTATTGGTGACATTCCGTTTCTAGAAACTGGGAAATGGAGCGTCACCAGTAAATGTTCCTATGGCGGTTTGGGTAAATATTAGAGATGAGCAAGTAGTATTCGATCGAATACCTCCCTTGCATAGTTATTGGTGTAAAAAAGCGCCAGGGAATGTGGGAGGGGCATCGCATTTTTACTGCGTTTACCGTGTGGTATTCGACCAATTACACCAATAACTATGCAGGGGAGGTATTCAATCGAATACTACTCACTCATCTCTAGTAAATATACATTTTTGGTAAAGTAAGTAAGTTAGTAGTTAGGTGAGGAGGGTATTTTAGTTAGTGTAAAAGTATAATTTTATCCCAGACAAGAGCCCTGCTCTCTCTTCTTCGCCTTCTAATCTGGAGTGTTAGTAATACGAGCTAAGAAAAAAATAGAATTAGAAACATAACAAGAATGTTTCATGTTCAATAAACCATATGATTGTAACAGCAACATTGTGTAACTGCATTATATTGAGGAGTGTGTAAGCAGATCTTTACATGTCCTATAAATGGTGCTTGTACCCATTTGACCTTCTTAATAAACTGTTCCCACAAATAGTTGAGTAAAGTCTCAGTATGTATAACATTATGTGACAAGATATTGGTTACTCTGAAATGTCACTTTCTACAGCAACAAGCGACATTATTGTAAAACATAATGAACACAGAGCGTTCACTATTTATTTCCGAGCTCTCCAGAACATCAGGACAAATGTCTTTAATATCCAGTGAAAACAAGGAAACACAATAGAACAAAAGGCAGTGACTTGCACATCTTGGTCTGGTCAGATGTATTATCACCAGAGATCAGCCATGCTACACAGGCAATTTTCTATCCCCACTGAATATATATCTAATAATAAATCCTGCTTCAATTTTACATGGGAAAATCTTCCCAGCCCGCCTGCAAACAAGCGTTCTTTCCATTTAGTGAAGGGGTCAGTCTGCATGGAGACTTCTGGGTAATGATCATAAATTATGTGCTTAATGTGGGAGAAAGTAATGTTGTTGGATAATAAATTGGGGAATGTCCCATTATCAGCTACAAAAACCATAACCTTTTAAGTGCTAAAGGGCCCAGCTCTCTTCAGCAATAGACTGAATAAATTAAAGGGTATTCAAGCTCACAAATATATACTAAAAATCGCTCATGTGTTCTTTTCGGTTGTAACCACTTGAGTATGGCTTTTATTATTGCAACCGCGCAGGACCAACAATGTGCTTTTTTAAAAAGTGGCATCTAAGAGGACTTCATTGCTGCCATCTCCATGAACAAAAACTGAAAAAATATCTAGTTGCCATTTTTGTTTACAAAAGAGACAATAGGATGGGGGCCACACGGTGGCTAACTGCAGCACTGGAGTCCTGGGTTCAAATCCTGCCAAGGTCTAAAAACCATCTGTATGGAGTTTGTATGTTCTCCCCGTATTTGCTGATAGGGAAAAATGTACATTGTGAGCCCTATGTGGGGCTCACAATCTACATAAAAAAAAAATAAAAAAAAAGTGACAATAGGAAATCTTAAACAACTTAAGCCCGGGCTTATCTCATGAACAAATCCCATCCATACATATATTATATTTTAAAACTACAATAGCCACACAGATGCAAGACAAGGTTGTGCAGAGTAGTATTCCTAAGCCAGGTACCTGATACTCAAACAAATTGCAGTGGACTGGGGCCCCACGTTGCAGAAATACAGTATTTTTTGTTGCAGATTTTTCTGCGGTTTTTTGAGCCAAAGACAAGAATGGCTACAAAGAGAATGGGAAATATATAGGAAGCTCTCATACTTCTCCCTTCTGCTCAATCCACTCCCGGCTTTGGCTCAAAAAACTGCAACAAATTCTGCAACAAAAAAAGCTGCTTTTCTGCATTGTAGAGCCTCAGCCTTAAAGTGCACCCAAAGGCTATTAAAATACTAAATGCTGCAAATTGACAATATAACATGAGTACCAACTATGACATGTATCCGCTTGAGTAGCAAACCATGTTTTCAAAAAAAATCCACCTATCACCACTGGTGAAATAATTGCTTCAGAATAGATGATATTGATTAAACTCTATGAGCTGAAATACTAGGATACCATATTAGACTAAGACCCTACATTGCAGCTACAGCTGATTTTTTTTTTTTTTTTATTTTTTTTTTTTTAGCCGAACCCAGGAGTGACTACTAGAGATGAACGAACACTATTTGAAACAGCCGTTTCGAACAGCACACTCCCATAGAAATGAATGGATGTAGCCGGCACATGGGGGGGTTAAGCAACCGGCCACCGGCTGCTTCCACTCATTTCTATGGGAGCGTGCTATTCGGAATGGTTGTTCCGAATAGTGTTCGCTCATCTCTAGTGACTACAGAAGAAAATATTTAGGAAGCTCTTATACTTCTCCCTTCTGCTCAATTTACTTCTGACTTTTGCTAAAAAAAAATTGCAGAAAAATCTGCAACAAAAAAATAAACCAGCTTTTCCACAACATGGAGCCTTAGCCTTAATCTGACTTTGACCATCCACAATTTCTTCTCGCTTTTACTATTTGGAATTTTGTCTCCAGATTTACTTACATACAATATCCAACTACACACTACTACAATGACATATTTACAGTAACGTACAGGCAGGTGGTGAAAAAATGCTGCAAAGTAAGAAAGCTGTCAAAAATAAAAGTGTTAATTTATTTTCATAAATTAACAAAATGAGGTGAACAAACAAAAGAGAAATCTAAATCCCATCAATATTTGGTGTGACCTCTCTTTGCCTTCAATCAATTCTTCTAACAACACTTTGCACACAGTTTTTGACCTTGGCAGGAGGATGTACCAAACATCTTGGAGAACCAAGCACAGATCTTCTGTGGATGTAGGCTTGCTCTGATCCTTCTGCCTCTTTGTGTAATCCCAGACAGACTGGAGGGCTCTGATCATCACTTCCAGGGCTCCTTGTTCTTCTTTATGATTAAGAAGCTTTTGCTTTCAGGGGGCATCGTGTGGCAATTTTATTTTCAGGGGCAAATTGTTTGATAGAATTGTTTATAATGGTCATCAGTGTGTGTCACTATGAAGAGCCTGCGCTAGCAGAGAAAAGGAGGATCCGATGCAAAATTGAGCAGCTAAAATTGTCTAGACAGCATATGACAGAGGCAAGGTGTAGCTAGAAAAAACCATGATGGAGGTCTGAGCCCAATGTAAAAAAAAGGGGAAAAGAAAACTTCACTTACTGGATATAAATGTTTATGGCTATTTTTATATTATTTCAATACTTTATTCCCTCAATTCTCTCTTCTACATCAGGAGGAGAGAAAGTTTCGCTAGCAACATAGAAGGGAAGTGTTTACAGTGTGGAGAAGGTCACTCAGTAGTAGCAGTGGTGCAGACCCAACCAGTCAGAGACAGGGACACACAATCTGTAGCAAACAGGTTTATTTAGAAAAAAAAACCCAGTAAGATAACTAAACTTCCACTTCAGGTACAAAATAAGCAAAATAAAATACAGCCTTAACTTCAGGCAAAATAATGTAAAAAATAAAAATAAAAACCTGCTCGTATGAGCACTAATTAAACAATAAAGTACTAACTCTACATCTGGCTTACTACCAACCACTCAAATAAACAAAAAAATAGCACAATACAGTCTCACTAGATTCACTAGGTGCACTGTGTCAGGACAGACCCAGGCACCTCCTCTCGCTCCCAGGATCTGCCCTGAAGTGCAGGTTCTGCAGCCTTTCATGACCCAGAAACAAGCCTAGGACCTACTCCTGGGCTGAGGCCTACTCAAGACCCACCCTGGACCACACATATGTCAAAAACCTGGGTCTAATATATCACGACTCCAGCACTCTGCCTGTCACCTTCTTACAACAGTAAAAACAGCAAGGCTATAGAATTCTCTCCCCAGGAAGTGGTGATGGTGGATTCATTGAACAAGTTCAAAGATGGCTTGAATGTCTTTGTCACGGTTGCGCCAATACCCGAGCAACCGTATGCTGAATGCTGCTTGCATCACTATGGAACTGGGGTAGGAAAACTTTCCCTGTTGCTACAATGGCTGACTAGGCCCTGCCTAAGGGTGTTGGTCAGCTGTACCCAAGCTAAGCTTGGCCCCGACAACTTCTGGCTCTCTAAACATGGAGACTTAAGAGACAGGTGGGGTGAGAGCCGAAAGAGGTTAGGGACTGGGATACTAGAGGCGGTCACCCCTAACAAAGAATAGGTGCAGCTGCAAACAGTAACAACCAGGATGGGATGTGCTGGAAAACTAACAGACGCAGCACAACCATAAACACACAACAGGAGATTGAGGAGAGAAACAGTGGAGTAGTGAGGAAAGGGTATAACAGGACAGGGGTAAAATAAACCTGAATCCCTTAAGCAAAAAGTCACTAACACCAAAACCGTTTCAGGCAACCAGAAAATGCAGAACAGGGGTTGAGAAGAAATGTTGAGGGTTAAACAGACTCTCACACAATACAAAATTCACACCACCTCCAAATCAGCTCCTGAGACCGTACAACTTCACAAAACACTTTTCCTAAACTGGGCCAAGAATCATGGTTGGTAACAATGAAAATCGGCCAGAAATGAACAGACTAGAAAACCACAAGACCCTGGTTCAAATCCTGACATGCTTTCTCAAACAGAACAATATTATGGGTTATGGGTTCCAGATTTTGTTAAGGACAAGTTGATCCCGGGTTTTATACTGACTGCAAGATTGGAGTCAGGAAGGAATTTTCCCCCTGAAATGGGGCAATTGGCATGAGCCTCATGGGTTTTTTTGCCTTCCTCTGGATCAACACTGTAAGGTACTGTAGGGTTATAGGTTGGACTTGATGGACTGATGTCTTCATCCAACCTCATCTACTATGTAACTCTGTAAAACTCTGTGATGCATTTTGGGCGATTTCTGTCTGTCCGGCCTAATTATATTTTGTCTACATTTAGGACATAATTAGTAAATCTCCCCTAATTACCAAAAAGACCTAAAAACTCACGGTTGCAATAATTTACACACAAGCAATAACTTTTATCGAGCACCCTTTGAAAAAATGTCTCTGATCTGTTGATGGGTACTTGCTCTGTTATATTTCACAATAAAGTTAGGTATACAATGAAATTTCTGAATTAATAAGACATTTCCCCCCGAATCCCTTTTGAAGCCTTACACCTTTTATTGTAGTTCTGTTCTATGGAATTACAGTCAACTGCTTTAAAGTATAAATATGTCCGTGCCTGCGACGTTTACTAGTTCGAAGAAAAAATGATTTTAATGCATTTCCTATTGCTATCTTGGCAGACCCTATCTAGAACATTGTGTTAATGATTAATATGAAGTCACTGGAATTCCACAGTTGCTGAGAGTCTTATGCCCAAGTATGAACGGCATTGCTAGATCAGCAAAGGCAGTTGTCAAGGAAACCTCTATGTAATCTATTTAACCGGCTCCCAAAACACCAATCAAGGTCAGATAACGCACTCAAGCGCCATACGAACACACTCATATGGCATAAAGCTTTGTATCAAGACAGCAGGGAGGAAAAACCTCATTAGGAAGTAAGGGGGGGGGGGGAGAAAAACTAAATTCAGTTCTCAAAAGTGTTAATTGGGATAACAGTTCACCAGGTAGAATACAATATACACAGTGCTGTTATTTCCACCTAGGATTAAAATGCAATAAATTCATCTTGGGGGGGTTCTCATGTGGACGAGAAATGGCGTATGTGATGCTACAAAGGAAATAATCAACATTGTGTTTTTATTACTATAATTATTGTTATTATTTTCATCATTATTTTTTGATTCTGCTTTGGTGATCATAAAAACAAATGATAATTACTATGACTGGTTAGAGCTCATTGCACTTAGTTAAGAACGCAAATGAATTTGCATTAGATTATATTACTAAATAAATATGCATTACATCTTTTCGACTGATTACTATGGATACTAGCGAAGTCTCAAGTTTTTAACTTACATTTAAAGTTTGGAATTCGTTTTTTTCTATTTAGGTCCAAGGATGTACACTCACCGGCCACTTTATTAGGTACACCATGCTAGTAACGGGTTGGACCCCCTTTTGCCTTCAGAACTGCCTCCATTCTTCGTGGCATAGATACAACAAGGTGCTGGAAGCATTCCTCAGAGATTTTGGTCCATATTGACATGATGGCATCACACAGTTGCCGCAGATTTGTCGGCTGCACATCCATGATGCGAATCTCCCGTTCCACCACATCCCAAAGATGCTCTATTGGATTGAGATCTGGTGACTGTGGAGGCCATTGGAGTACAGTGAACTCATTGTCATGTTCAAGAAACCAGTCTGAGATGATTCCAGCTTTATGACATGGCATTGCATTATCCTGCTGAAAGTAGCCATCAGATGTTGGGTACATTGTGGTCATAAAGGGATGGACATGGTCAGCAACAATACTCAGGTAGGCTTTGGCGTTGCAACGATGCTCAATTGGTACCAAGGGGCCCAAAGAGTGCCAAGAAAATATTCCCCACACCATGACACCACCACCACCAGCCTGAACCGTTGATACAAGGCAGGATGGATCCATGCTTTCATGTTGTTGACGCCAAATTCTGACCCTACCATCCGAATGTCGCAGCAGAAATCGAGACTCATCAGACCAGGCAACGTTTTTCCAATCTTCAATTGTCCAATTTCGATGAGCTTGTGCAAATTGTAGCCTCAGTTTCCTGTTCTTAGCTGAAAGGAGTGGCACCCGGTGTGGTCTTCTGCTGCTGTAGCCCATCTGCCTCAAAGTTCGACGTACTGTGCGTTCAGAGATGCTCTTCTGGCTACCTTGGTTGTAACGGGTGGCTATTTGAGTCACTGTTGCCTTTCTATCAGCTCGAACCAGTCTGGCCATTCTCCTCTGACCTCTGGCATCAACAACACATTTCCGCCCACAGAACTGCCGCTCACTGGATGTTTTTTCTTTTTCGGACCATTCTCTGTAAACCCTAGAGATGGTTGTGCGTGAAAATCCCAGTAGATCAGCAGTTTCTGAAATACTCAGACCAGCCCTTCTGGCACCAACAACCATGCCACGTTCAAAGGCACTCAAATCACCTTTCTTCCCCATACTGATGCTCGGTTTGAACTGCAGGAGATTCTTGGCCATGTCTACATGCCTAAATGCACTGAGTTGCCACCATGTGATTGGCTGATTAGATATTAAGTGTTAACGAACAGTTGGACAGGTGTACCTAATAAAGTGGCCAGTGAGTGTATATAACGCAGAGGAATTCTACGTAGCTGCTATGGGGCCCTTGAAGAGAGAGGACCCATCTTTGGTTATATGCTATAGAATGATGGGAAGCTATGCAGATCTCACCCTCTACAGCAATAGCATTGTTACAAGAAATAGAATTGTGAATTTGCCCAAGGGTCATGGAAAGGGTACAAAGGAGGCAATGAATACCAGGCTGCCCATTTTGATCTGTGGCATGGGGCCCACTTGTCCTTGAATTATCCCATTACTAGCAATAATGACTTTCTACCTTGGAGCTCAGAACAATATGAACATAATAGATCCCCCAAATTTTACTTGTAAGGTATATGACGAAAAGATAAAAAAATACATTTACTTAAAAAAAAAACTAAAAATTTTTTGTTTCGAAAACAACAAACTGGGGGACATTAACCCCTGGCACTTTTTGACTTTCTGACCAAGCTCGATTTTTCAAAACTGATATGTGTCACTATATGTGGCAATACCTTTGGAACGCTTTAACTTACCAAAGTGATTTCGAGATTGTTTTTTCATAACACATTGTACTTCATGTTAATGGTAAATTTTGGTTGATATATTTTGTGTTTAACTATGAAAAAATAAGAAATTTGGTGGAAATTTTGAAAAATATGCATTTTATAAAGTTTGAAATGATGTGCATTGCATACAGATAGTCAGACCGCCAAAATTATATCCTAAATCTCATGTCCCAGATCTTTGCTTTATGTCGGCATCAAACTTACGTCACCCTTTTATTTTTTACGAACATTAGAAGATTTACAAGTGAAACAACAATATTCAAAATTTGCAAGAAATTTCCAAAACCCATTTTTTAAGGGACTCATCCAGTTATGAAGGGGTTTTATGAACCCCCATAAATCACCCCATTTTCAAAACTGTACCCCTTAAATAAGCCAAAACAACATATACCAAGTATTTCAACCCTATAAGTGCTTAACAGGAATTAAGACAAAATGGAGGTGAAATTTACACATTTGATTTTATTTTACTGATATTTTTGTTTAGCCCTAGAATTTGCACATTCACAAGGGGTTAAAGGAGAAAACGCATCCCACAATTTGTTATACAAGTTCTCCGGACTACCACAGTACCCCAGAGCATGGTGTGCACACAGGTTCTGTGTGCGCACCATGCAACCGCCGCAGTACTACGGCGGTTTGCGGGAAGTCCTTCCCGTCAGCGCCGTACTATTACGGCGGATGTCAGGAAGGGCTTAAAATAGAATAAGTGTGTAGAAATAGAAATAAAGTGACAACCCGAGTGTTGTGAGAACTGCTGGACAAAACATTTGGGAGAATCTATAGCATATAGCTCCAAAATAAGAAAAATAAATTTGGACAAGGGAGGAAAAAGGTAGACAATGAATCAAAGGGAAAAAAAACCAAAAACCTAAAGATGGAACAACAAAGGACTAAAAGATTAGAGGAAAATCACAATTGACAGAATTTGACAAGAATTCAAAGCCATGTGAAATCTAAAAATTTTTGTATTAGATTTTGGGGGCACCACAGAAAAATTAATAAATAATAAGTGGTTTGGTATTAGAGATGGATGATCCTAACATGATTCATTAAATTAAATATTTGTATGTTCGATCATTTGATTTGTGCCAATCCTGTCATATGGGGGGGGGGGTGGGGGGGCGCTGACGTCATAACACTTGACATCATTCAGGAGAGTAGAAGAGGCCCAAAGAGGATGTCAAAGGACTGCAGGATACCATGATAGAGCCTGGGTGAAGTGAGTAATACTGTTTGTTATGTTTTTCACCACCCCTCGGCTTCTGCTTATCATATTCTGTGGTCTGATGAGAACCCCCAAAATTTTGGGTTCAGTTATTGCGGTCATTTTTGGAAAATTCGTAACAAATTTGGCACATCACGAACCATCAAATCATTGGTGTTTATTTCATGAACAATACACTAAAATTTGCTCCACCGACTGACAATTGGTCTAATCCTCATGTGGATTGGTGGCATTGAAAGCTGCAAATGCACAGCAGCCTTGTATTTCTAATCTATATAATACACATTGAGATAGATACACAATATTCATTGAGTGAACGTAACCTAAGAGAGAATAGAAATTGGTACAAAAAAAGTGGTATGGAAGGCAAATGGGAAACTAGGAGATCACCTGGATTGTCCACTGTAGACACAATGAAATAACTGCATCAGGATACAGGTGTATAAATCAGGGTCCAAAAAATAAAACCTACTAAAGTGATTACTTAATTACATTAGATGTTGCTAAGAAAAAGAGAGCCAAATACAAAGGGAAGAAAATTGTGTAACTACCGACTAGCTTGTACTTTACGATAAGATAAGATAAGATAAGATAAGATAATCCTTTAATAGTCCCACAGTGGGGAAATTTCAGTATGTTACAGCAACATAGTAATACAGATACAGGATAATACACAGTAATATATTACAGATGTAGACACACATATGCTGAGAAGATATACTAGGAGACCATAGCAGCTAAGGAACAGAAGAAGAAAGAAGGAAGACTTCATAATCATAACCATTAGTTTTCTGTGCGGAGTGATCTTCGCCTGGTCTGATGTAGATTATACAGCTTGATCGCGGTTGGAAGGAAGGTCTTGCGATAGCGCTCCTTCTCACACTTGGGGTGAAGCAGACGTTCACTTACAGTGCTGCCAAGTCCCATCAGGGTCTCATACATGGGGTGGGATTTGTTCTCCCGCATGGAGCTCACCATGGACAGTATCCTTCTGTCACCCACCACCTGTACTGATACAGGGGGCTCCCGAGGACAGAGCTGGCCCTTCTGATCAGCCTGCCCAGTCTATTTCTGTCCCAGATTGATATACTGCTCCCCCAGCAGGCCACCCCGAAAAAGATGGCTTTAATTATAATAATGGACATTTCGGTAACCACAATTATCCTATTTTACCCAATCTCTTTATACATTTTTGTTTGCTAAAAAATAGATACTCCGACTTTCTATATAGAAATATTTTTAAAAATATGTTTTCATTGCATTCGGATCCACCTAATGTTTTTAGGTGCCCCTAAAAGTCACCATGTATCAAAGTAGAGACAAACCGATAAATCTAGATAAATGGGCCACGATATATGGTAAGGATACATTAATAGATACATTAGGAATGTTGTTACAGCTTCATCTCCTGTCTGAAATCTCTTTCCCCTTGCCATATGCCCATAAAGACTTAAGGAAGAGATTTCCCAAAATTTATCATATCTTGATATGGATATTTGCACCTTTATTCTGGACAGAATTAATAAATCTGTATCTTTGAAGAGGACTTGCTCCAACAATTTCAACTTTTTGCTCCCTTTAATTGTTCCTCTCTAATAATTCCACTGCAGTTTGAATTTTTTTTCAGTAGTCTCTCTACTGTCAGGTGGGCGGTTCTTGGCTAGAGTGGATAGCCTGAGACCACCCACTGGACAGTAGAGAGACTAATTAGCATATAAGGTGCTTAAATGTACAGAAAATGATTGCTCATGAACAATGGGGTCTAAAGAAAAAGTTCCAACTGTGATGGAATCAGGGGATTAGAATCTCAAGAACGTTTCTACACTTCAAAAACGGAGAGGTCACAATCCATTAATCTAGTGTTAAGGAGAGTCACTGATGATCCAATATATTCAATTTATATATAATTTACCATTTATCACCTAATTATATACACCATAGGAAACATATTTCATTGTCATTCTACATAGTTACATAGAAGATAAGGTTGGATAAAGACATCAGTCCATTAAGTCCAACCTATAACCCTACAATCACTACAGTGTTGATCCAGGGGAAGGCAAAAAAAAACCCCATGAGGCTCGTGCCAATTGCCCCATTTCAGGGGAAAAAATTCCTTCCCGACTCCAAATCTGGCAGTCAGTATAAAAACCCTGGTTCAACGTGTCCTTAAAATCTAGAGACCATAACCTGTTATATTTTTCTCTTCAAGAAATGCATCCAGGCCCTCTTTGAACTTGTTCAATGAATCCACCATCACCACTTCCTGGGACAGAGAGTTCCAGAGCCTCGCTGTTCTTAATGTTAAGAATCCCCTTCTATGTTTCTGGTGAAACCTTCTCTCCTCCATACGTAAGTGGATGTCTCCTTGTCACTGTCACTGGCCTAGGAGTAAAAAGATCCTTAGAAAGTTCTTTGTATTGTCCCTTCATGTATTTGTACATTGTTATTAGATCTCCCCATAGACGTCTTTTCTCTAAACTGAATAACCCCAAGTTTGTTAATCTATCGTTGTACTCCAGTCCACCCATTCCACTAATCATTTTATTACATCGACCAAAGTGCATTACCTTACATTTGTCAACATTAAACTTCATTTGCCAAGTCTTCGCCCATGCTTCCAGTTTCCTTAGATCCCCTTGTAATATTCTAGTATTCTGGTAATAAGACTAGAGATATTGAACCTCTGATTTTTGTTTTGGGTTCAATCAGTTTAGATCAGAGATAATAGATATCAGGCCTGAGAATAATAGGTGGAACCTCAGGGACGGTATTGAAAAATAATAGTTATACTCACCTTCTACCTCTTCTGCACATCATCACAGCATCAGGCATTCTTTTTGGACCCTCTTCTGGCCTCCTTGGTGATGATGACTCCCCCATGGGACTGTTGAGGTGTGTTGTTGGGCATATGATGCCAACCAGGAGGCCAGAAGTGGACCTAGAGGGAGAACCAGATGCCCAGAAGAGCTGAGGTAAGGTGAGTATAACTGGTATTATATTTACACCTCCCCCGGGTCTGAAGAGAACCCACAATATAATAATTTAATTTCCAGTTTGTGGGTGACAAACCCCCAAAGTATCAGGTTTACATTGAATGTGAAACTTTTGAAAAAAGTGCACCAGTTTGCAATTGCACCAGTTTGCTCATCTCTAAACAGGACTCTTCACAAACCAAACATGGCTGATTTTCCCGAATAAGTTAAGCGACACATTCTCCTCTTTTCCTTATATCACGATCACTATTAAAGTTCTTGTAAGTTTTTGTAAGTACTTTCATGCAGTACAAAGTCAATGTACAGTTATAATTTATATTCAAATTTCAATATGAATTTTTCATTGTAGGATTTGGGAGTCCTTTCATTTGAATACTGACATCTTAAACTTTCCTTCTTTGCCTTTTGAAAAGTTTCCTAAGGAGAAGGAGAACTTAAATTAAGGAGCACTTCAAACATCCATTCGCCCTGCTGGAGAGAAGTGATGGACTGGTTACTGATGCACAATGATAGCAGAGAAAATATTATTGTTTGAGATGTAATTTTATGTTACCACCATGCACTTCTCACTTGGGAAAGACAATCCCCACCATGGCCTCTCCCCGCAGAGGGTCATTGTTTCCACGAATCATTCCTATACCAGCAGGTATCAAAGAGGTGGGCGAAAAAACTTGTTGATCTTCAGTCAAAGGGATTAAGTTTTAAGTTTATTTAAACCCAAAAATGTCGCGGGAGGTTAAACAGCTTAGAAATTCATTGCTTTAATGACTGACGGCATTGCTAATATATATATATATATATATATATATATATATATATATATATATATATACACACGTATAGCGAACACAAGGCGCATGCAAGATTTACCAGCGCTGTTTGGGGGTGTCCTTTGCAAACCAATATCCTAAGTATTTTATTTTTTTAAGGTTAAATTCATTAAGTTACATATAAATATGCATACAAGGTATACCGTAATCTTAACCGGATTGTTCAAAACTGAAAAAGAGTCTCCTTTTTTCCATTAAGGGGACATTCACGTGGAGTAAAGTGGCACTGATTCTGCCACGATAACTCGTGGCAGAATCAGCGCTGATAAAAAGACTTCCATTTACTTCAATGGGTTCCGTTTTACGCATAGACCACATTGAAATCAATGGGCTAAAAAGCCTCCCATTGATTTCAATGTGTTCCACGCGATTTCAATGTGTTCCAGTGTTTCACACTGAGTATATAGTGTATGAAGTGTGTAGTGTGAAGGCTCTGCTGCGGTTCCATAGGAACGAATGGAAGCAACCGGCACACAGCCTTAACCCCCTGTGCGCCGGCTGCCTCCATTCATTCTAAAGGGAGACTAAACTAACATGTGTCATAGCTACTTACCTCCAGAGATGGCTGCTCCGCTGCTCCGGTGTTCTTCTCGCTGCCACTCCATGCTGCTCTTCTATGCCTCGATGCCCCACCTCCCAGGTTAGTGTTTAAAGAGCTAGGAAGGCGGGGCTTGTGGCTTAGGAGAGTGCGGGCGGGTACAGGGTGGGGAGACATGATGCCTCCCCTCCTAGTACCCGCCCACACTCTCCTAACCCGCCCACACTCTCCTAACCTGGGAGGCAGGGAGCAGCGAGGCAAAGAAGACTGCAGCGTGGAGTGGCAGTGAGAAGAACACCAGAGCAGCGGAGCAGCCATCTCTGGAGCTAAGTGGACACCAGGGGGGACTAAGTAGCCAGAGGATTAAAAAAAAATCCTCTGGCTACTTAGTGATTCACTACACAGCGTGGATTGTAACAATTAAAGCGTTCAATTGTTAGATTCCATGCTGTATAGTGAATAGGATTGCTTTTAAAATCCGATCTCCGATTAATAAAAAATCCTATTGACTTGCATTGGGATCGGAATTGGGATCAAGATCGGGTTCAAATGAAAAATGATCGGAAATCGGATTTTAAAATCAATCCTGAAAAGTCAAGATCGGCTCAACCCTAGCCGCAAGTTATCGTGGCAGAGTCAGTGCCACTTTACTTCGTGTGAATGCCCCCTAACAGTGCCACATGGGTAAATGTACTGTGTGTGTTACTGTAGCACAACCTCATTCACGCTCTGAGCTGCATTACTAGATATTGAAGAAGGTATCCATTTTTTTATAATCTAAACAGCCCCTTTAAAAGGATAAACTCAGTAATAAAGAGGAACTTTCACCACCTTCAACAAGTCCAGCTCTTTACATCATTTATTAGACACAGATCCACTGATATTGGTACAGTTGGAATTTTTTCTCTAGCCCCCACCGTTCCTGAGCAATTGATGCTGTTATCTTTGGTGTCTGATATACTATTTAGGCTCTGCACTGTAAGTAGTGCGGTGTCAGGCAGAAGCAGACAAGGGGTGTTATTCTGAGCTCTGACACTGGCTGCCTCTGATTGGAGCTCTGAATCACACCCCCTGCCTGACACCACCCCTCTGACATTACAGAGCTTATATCAAGCACCAAAACTAACTGCGCTTTTTGTTCTGGTATGGTGGAGGCTAGAAAGTAAATTCCAACTGCACTGGAATCCATGGAGTGGCAACTATTAAAACATTCCAAGATCTGGAATTGGTGGAGATGGTGAAAGCTCCTCTTTAATTTTAACATGGAATCCAACATGGTGATCCACTATGTCTGACCCCTTTATAGATATAGTAAGCTTCATCTGTACAATGCAGAGAGCATTATGGTATGGCACTTAAAGTAACATGTTATCTGTATTGATGGTGTTTGCTACATTTGTAACCCCCAAGAAAATCCTGCCCTTGCCAGGGGAGACTACATCTTTCCAAGCATTCTCTTTGGTATAGAGAAATTGTTGAATTATATGATAGTCTTTCTTACAAAACATCTCTTCTTTCTGGGGTCCCAATGGTGGACCCCGGTAGTTTAAAGGGATCCAATCATTGGAATCCCATTTTTTCTCTCTAACACGTAGGAATAGCCTTAAGAAAGGCTATTCTTCTCCTACTTTTAGGTGTCTTCTCCATGCCGCCATTCGGTAGAAATCCCAGTTTTCTTCTGTATGCAAATAAGTTCTCTTGCAGCATTGGGGGTGGTCCCCTGCGCTCAAACAACACTGGGGGTGTCCCCAGAAACCTCTAGCGATGCCTCTATCTTCGTCTGGAATGCCTCTCTCCGCGTTTTCTTCCTGGGTTTCAAACTTAAAGGTATGCACAGCCAACTCTTCCATTGGGCCTCGGGCAGAGCTTACTGCACATGCTCGTGGCCATTTTCTTGTGGTCACTTACACAGTAAGATGATTGTAAGTGGCCTACGTTTTAGGGAGAAAAAATATGGTTCCAATGATTGGATACCTTTAAGTGAAACTGTGATTTTATTACATATTATGCAAATACAATAAAAGTAAGAAACAATGCGCATATATAATATTTAAGTATTCACTTAAGGTTAGGGCTCTCTCGGTCTCTCTAATGGAATCTCTCTTGTGTGTGCCAGTGTTCCTACATATCAAGACAATTCAATGAGTAAGCCAACTGAAGCCCAATGAGCTACCTTTCTTGATTTCATGAGATTTTTAACCTGTAGACTTTTCTAGAATCAAGCTTCTGTATAATGCACTTAACTCTTATTACCCCAGAGTAATAGGGCCAAGTCACTAAGTGACCTCTTAACCCTTAATAATTGTTTATGAGCGTTAGAGCATATGTTCAGGATACCGCCCTTTCAAAAACTGAAGCAAAGCCACAAATTTACTAATCATATTGAAACATAGAAATATGATTCTCAAGAATCAAACTAAACTATTAAATTAACCCTTTCCAATACAACTTGAATGTATTCTGCATCGGCTATAATGGGGAACCCAGCACAGCTCACCCCTTAATATTCCTACCCAAACTTTATTGACTGTGCTTCAGTTTGTTCGGAGACAGTATTGGTTGGTGTATGCACAAATATACCTACAGACTCCCCTGAGCGTATATAAGTACTTGTTATAAGGTGAAGCCACGGTAAATGGAACCATAAACACTCATGTGAAATGCTGAAGCGACATATTGAAGCTGCGGATATCAGTAAATAGTGAGCTGTAATTTTTATTTCATTAGTATTCACAGATGCTCATCAGAAACAATTATTTCTTAACAGATAACATTTTAATTGCAATTTGTTTAGAAATATTTTGGTTTGCCCGGCTAGTGCACGCAAGAACAAACCACCATATGTTACAGTACCACAGGAATACTAATAAGAGGCAGCTTTATAAACATAGCAAATGGACATCACATACAAAAGGCAACAATGCTAAAAGCTGAACGTTATCAGATAGAAGAGGAAAATATTGGATCTCATGATAGGGGAAAGAACTACCAAATTAGTAAAATGTTCTAACACTGTAGTCAGATGGCTAGTAGCTGATATCAATGAAATTCTATTATGTCAAACATTCTCTAAAAATAAATTTCATATGGTGATGGTGGGGGGGTGCTTTTCTGGTGACACTGTTGGGGATTTATTCAAAATTTAAGGCATACTGAATCAGCATGGCTACCACATCATCTTGCAGCGGCATGCTATTCCATCCGGTTTGTGTTTAGTTGGACCATCATTTATTTTTCAACAGGACAATGACCCCAACCACCTCCAGGCTGTGTAAGGGCTATTGGACCAAGAAGGAGAGTGATGGGGTGCTACGCCAGATGACGTGGCCTCCACAGTCACCAGACCTAAACCCAATCGAGATGGTTTGGGATGAGCTGGACCGCAGAGTGAAGGCAAAAGGGCCAACAAGTGCTAAGCATCTCTAGGAACTCCTTCAAGACTGTTGGAAGACCATTTCAGTTGACTACCTCTTGAAGCTCATCAAGAGGATGCCAAGAGTGTGCAAAGCAGTAATCAAAGCAAAAGGTGGCTACTTTGAAGAACCGAGAATATAAGACATCTTTTCAGTTGTTTCACACTTTTTTGTTAAGTATATAATTCCATGTGTGTTAATTCATAGTTTTGATGCCTTCAGTGTGAATCTACAATTTTCATAGTCATGAAAAAAACAGAAAACTCTTTGAATGAGAAGGTGTGTCCAAACTTTTGGTCTGTATTGTATATGTATTTATTATTATTATTATTATTATTATTAGTGCCAATATTCCATTTTTCTGATTTAAAGCTCCAAAAACTCTACATTGACAAAGAGGTAAATTCTGACTACCTGCATCCCCACCTACAGAGTATTTAGCTCCCCCTAGAGGTAGCTTCAAGCAAACAGAATTTTATCATTTATAGCAACTCTTCAAAAACAGTGACTTTGCATAACAATTTTTAAATAAACCACTAAATTGTATTATTTTTTTTAATCAAAAATCCTCTACAGTAATGATACCATGTCAGGGATAGCAACAGCTGCCCCCACATTTCTTATAATGAGCCATAGGGGACAGGGCTTGCCTAAAAACACCTACAGAGAAAGATGCCTTTTATTAGACATCAGCAAACTTCTTTTAAGAGTCTTGGCAAAGTTTGATGATGTCATTTATCAGGTAAAGTGAAACCTCTTCAAGGATGACCTCATTGAGAAAACCAGACCCTTATCCATGCTAAATTTCCTGTGACGTGTCCATTTTCCCCATAGTGGACTAACAGAGCCACCACCCATGAAGATCACGTTCTAATTTGGGTGGCAATGGGGTTGGAGGCTTCACTAAAGTACATCAGAGTTCTTTCTCATAAAAGCTCTGGATGCTATCCAAATATATTAAGAAATTATTCAGCACAGTATTAGGAAACTGTAGATTAAAGCAAAATGGTAGTACTTGAGAAAACCATTAGTGGAATGTTAGAATATTGAAAGAGAGTGTGTTCTTCTATATGTAAGACCAGTCAAGACATCATTGCTAATCTAAACTGCCATTGTGGGATGGGCCAGCCAAGTAGAAGAACAGAAATGGAATAATTCCCAAATAGATTTTTTATATTACTGTATTTCATTAAACATGTATGGTAAGCTTGTATTCTCTCTACTGTATTTTTATATTTAGATACCGTTGAACTATATAATGTATTGTCTGGTGCCGTCTTAAACTGTAAAACCCAATAAAAACACAAAAAGGTATTCAGGGTGAACATTCTTCATAACTTTCTTAACTTCCCACTTCTGTACTTACAGACAGAGAGGATGCTGAGCCCAGGAGAGGTGAGTATAACGATTATTTCAAGTCACCTCTCCTGGGCTAGTATGTATAGCAGTCGGGAAACCAGGCTTTCCTCGACCCCTGTCTTAGTTGTACTGGTCCCTGGACATCTCCAGCTGTACCTTGCCCGGCCCGGGCCCGGTCACACTCCTTGACCATGATCATTACGCCCCTGCTTTAAGTACTCTTAACAGAATCTAGCAGACATTCAGGCAAAATGACCGGAAAAAAAATAAAATAAAATAAAAGGGGAGTAGAAAACAAATAATAGGTTTCAGGATCCGGTTTTTTGGAAATAAGAAAAATATATCATGTTTTCCTGCCGGTTACTGAATTGTTATAAATACATGCTAAAGAGTCGGAGCACAATATCTGAACAATCAATCTGCTTGTTTAATTAACTTAATTAAATTTAAACTATAATTATCACATAGATTTGTTTGTTATTAAACGTATTGCAAACGTTTCAAAGTAACTATTTTATCATTTAAAATAAAATGTGAAATTAGGATTCTGAACATTAGAAGGAATGTATTGTTAGGGTACAGCTAATCTAATCTACAGATGTATGCACACTTATCTGATCTTGAACAGATTGATTAATCCCTTTACATATTACTTACACTTTTTCTTTAATACTAGTATTATAATACTGCTAGGTCCTGCAGCTTCCTCAAAGTCGCTGCAAGAAGTAACCAAGTGCAGGTTTACAAGTTCAGGCACAGCAAGTTACTTTACACTAATGAGATCCATAGTGCTGTTATTGTAGATCATGGCACATGTGGCCCCAGCCCAAAAACACAGGGACCCAGTTTAGTTTGGGTCTTTTCTAGAGATGAGCGAACAGTAAAATGTTCGAGATTCGATATTCTTTTCGAGTAGCCCCGCAATATTCGACTACTCGAATCGAATATCGAACCCCATTATAGTCTATGGGAGGAAAATGCTCGTTTCAGGGGTAGGCAACGTTTGATCAAATTACACTTACCACGTCCACGAGTGAGGGTCGGGCAGGATCCTCCAAGACGTCTTCTCCGTGCAGCGTCCCCGCAGCATCGTCCGGCACTGAATTTACTCTGCCAGGCATTGGGCCTGGGCAGAGCCGACTGCACATGTCCGCAGTACAAGCGGACATGCGCAGTTGGCTCTGCCCAGGCCCGATGCCTGGCAGAGTGAATCCAGAGCTGGAAGACGCCACGGGGAAGCTGCACGGAGAAGACTCCTAAAGGTAGGAGAAGAACCAGCGTTGATTGGCCGACTGTATAGCATTCGGCCAATCAATGCTGGTTCTGCATCAAACTTTTCCATTCGAATAGCGAGTGGTACTCGATCGAGTACGAGTATTTCGAATACCGTAGTATTCAATCGAATACCTACTCGATCGAGTACTACTTGCTCATCTCTAGTCTTTTCCTCTCCACCTTCCAAAAGCCATAACTTTTTTCTCTGTTGACATACGTGAATGGCTTTCATTATTCAGTGTAAGCGACATCATTAATTTATTCTGCAGGTTGTTACGATCGAGGTGATTCCATATTAACTGCGATACCACTTCTTCTTTTTTAAGTCATTTGTATTTATCTCATATCATTCCAAGAACCACAACTTTTTTATTTTATTGTACTGTCAACAGAGCTGTATGGGAGCTATGGTACTACTTTGGGTACATTTCTACATTTGGGTACCGTTGATGTTACAACCCAGGTCATGTGAACAAAGGCAGCGTTCCGCTCCGCACCTCGCTCTGCCCTACTGGGTTTCTCCACCCACTCCTCCCCCAGTCTCATAAGTAATTAATGACCTGTGCTTTGGGGGTTGGATTTACTATAGTCAGACAGCCACCATAACACAGGTTATTAAACGGGGGCAGAGAAACCCAGGGAGACAAATGTTATCTCTGATCACATGAGCGGGGGTCATGATGCTGCCCGTCCCTCAAACCAGTTAATATATCCCAGGCATTCACTTTAAAATAATAAGCATACATTTCCATTCTATATATCTCAGTTATTATTCAGTGTTACATTACTGTAGATGCTGACAATTTTTTAAATTGCTTTTTCAGCACATTGTAAGATTTAGGTAAAGACTTGTAATCTGTGAGATCTAGTGATGTTGATGCATTCATGTGTATGTACTGCTGCACTATACTTACATTTTAATACACCTGGCTGAGTAGAGCAATTCATAATGTAAGTAAGATATATAATCAATTCATAGGTCACTTAAGGATAAGATAGCGATGGTCATGGCCGCAGGAACCTAACAGTGAATAGATGGATAAGATGCTTTATGATTTTGATAAAGCATTTTTATAGAAGAAACGCAGAGTATTATCAATCAACAACATTCTTCATTGACATGTTCTGTTGAGTTCCAATATTACAACAGCAAATCATAATCTCAGCAAAGTAAACAGGCTCTAGGGAGGGAAGACTATAAATCGAGGCTGCCTATATCAAATAAACTCTATCGGGAAGGTCTCTGAAGTGCTAAATGAAAGCTTGCAATTCATATGAGTCCACTGCAGAGGGGCGGCTCAACAACACCAACATTTAGAGATGGATGGTCAATTATTTAGAGATGATGCCTTGATGGGTCAACTCACTTGTACAGTGATTGGTTATCTCAGCCAGGCTCATGTTAGGTTACTCTTGGGTATTGTAATATCAGGAAGTTCCAGGCTGTAAATCAGAATAAATTGAACCTAGATCTATTTTATCCACAGAGAATGTATTCAATACTACCATGTGTAACAATTGAAAAAAGATAGATAGATAGATAGATAGATAGATAGATAATGGATGGATAGATGGATGGATGGATATACATAATGATGGATAGATGGATAGATAGATAGATAGATAGATAGATAGATAGATAGATAGATAGATAATGGATGGATGGATGGATATACATAATGATGGATAGATGGATAGATAGATAGATAGATAATGGATGGATAGATGGATGGATAGATGGATGGATATACATAATGATGGATAGATGGATAGATAGATAGATAGATAATGGATGGATAGACGGATGGATATACATAATGATGGATAGATAGATAGATAGATAGATAGATAGATAGATAGATAGATAGATAGATAGATAGAAGTATCGCATATATGGTTTGAATGGATGGATATAAAGATAAATTGATAGATGCATGGATAGATAGATAGATAGATAGATAGATAGATAGATAGATAGATAGATAGGTAGACAGACAAATAGATGTATGGGATATATAAATGGATAGATGGATAGAAAGTATGGATATAAAGATAGGTAGGTAGGTAGGTAGGTAGCTAGGTAGATAGGTTGATAGATGGATAGAGATAAAGATACAGTTATATATAATAGATAGATAGATAGATAGACAAATAGATGTATGGGATTGATGAATGGATAGATGGATAGAAAGTACAGTTATATATAATAGATAGATAGATTAGATAGATAGATAGATAGATAGATAGATAGATAGATAGATAGAAAGATAGATAGATGTGGAATGGATAGGTAACTAATTTTCTAAACTGTAGCCAATCTGTTAATTCCATTAGTATTTGATAGTCATAATTGAAATAGAGCAACATTTTCCATGTGTTATACTACACAGAATGTTTTCACTCATATCAGTCCCTGTCCCCTAGGAAGCCAATTCATTTAGTATATTTTTGGAAACATAAGACGCCCTGCATGCGTTTTCTGATAATGTTCTTTTAAACACAAAATCCACTTTTAAATAATTAACAAGAGATAAGGAAAATCTTGTAAGAAACATGTCGGAAAAAGGATTTTACCATATGCTGAAAAAAATAAACTTTAAGGAAATTTAGATAATAGAATAAGGAAAAGGAGACTGCTAGAAACCTGGCTGGAAGAATATAAAGAAATGTGTAGCATACTAATTTTTTTCAGAATACTATTCTAGACCTGTATGTTGTTTTAGGTCATCCAACCCCCAAACCAGTCATAAGGAACATCAAAAGAGTTGAAGCCATTACGTTATGTATTCTAAATACAGAATGAACTGATTTAGGTTAAATAATGGCTTGTGCTTTATAGACTTAGGGCTCCCTTGATGGTCCTTTGAGTATTTCTCTAAATTCACACTTAGACAGCAGAGGGTCACTGGTCTTCACTAGACCTATACTTGCATTCTGAAATATTATGGGCAGTGTCCCTATAATTTGCTTATACTGTGAATGTCCTGGGGAACCCCTCACCCAGGAGACTCATAAACTATAGAAAAGGGTAAGGAAGAAGCCTGAGAAGTGCAGCAAACAATACAAGAGAGCCCAAGAAAGGTGAGGGAGATTTATGATTTTATGATTTTTATTATACTCTGGTGTCTGAAGGGAGAACAAGTTTGGTCCAAAACAAAACTGGTGAGTGAACCTTGTAAATATTTTTTTTTTAAAATCTCGCAAGAAATGCTTGTCTCTCTAGTTAGGCCACCATTGTTAGCTGTTTTAACAATTTGTCTTCTGAATGAGATCTTACTGCCCTATACATAGTTACATAGTAGATGAGGTTGGATGAAGACATCAGTCCATCAAGTCCAACCTATAACCCTACAATTCCCTACAGTGTTGATCCAGGGGAAGGCAAAAAAACCCTTGAGGCTCATGCCAATTGCCCCATTTCAGGGGAAAAAAATCCTTCCCGACTCCAATCTGGCAGTCAGTATAAAAACCCTGGATCTTTAGGCTTCTTGCACGGGACCGTAGTTGTTTTCAGCATATGGTTGGCAATTATGGAGCAGGTCCTTTACTGTCTGCATTTGCGGCACAGACTTACCCATACAAGTGTAAGGGATTACATAAGTCTTTTTGCAAATCCATGAATTGTGAATGACATCATGGTGCTATTCGGACATGATTTTTGTGCAATGTGGATCCTTTTTTGCGGACAGTATAAACCACTATGGTAATGTGCATGTAGCCTTTCTCAGTGTTGCATCATGGTCCATAAAAAAAAGTGGTTTAAAGCCCTGCTACATCTGGAAATTCCATCTTAGCAAAATAATGAGGAATCTGACTAATCAAGCTTGCTATTTGCTAAAATGGGGGATCGAGATGAAGAATTAAAAGGCAAAGTATAATAGAAAGGTAAATAGCTTTTCATTACTCAGCGGTCACACTTTATTTACATAGAACTGGACAACCCCTTTAATGCAATTAAACAATGTAATGATTGTGTTCCTACAAAGTGCACACAACCCATCAAACAATTCTGAGACTAGCAGAAGTAAAGTGGTTAAATTGTCGCTTGTAGAACATAATACACACCCCTTTAGTCATTTTCTCGATATATCATTTTGATAAATTGCTCATATTAAATTCCAATGTATTTAATTAATGGCGGTGTCACATGAGTTTTTCAGCTAGCATATTGATATCAGGCACTTGGCTACAATCACAAAATCTACTGCTTAAAATTTAGAAATGTCACCTCAAGGCTGCGCTTTTTCTGCAAGTAACATATGTTTTCCAACCACGTTACTTAGGGATTTTTTCCCTGTGTGTCTGGATTGCTTTACATTCATAGAAGCAATGCAGAAATGATAGAGAGACACACTCAAGGTAAATGAGAATACTTTAAAGAGAAAGTTATTCTTAATCATATCAGTTCATATATTATAAAATATTGAAATATTGAGAGTTATACTTATGTAACTAGGGTCACACTAGCATTGTCGGTGTAGGTGGAAAAGGCGTAACACTTATATAGCGGTTACATAGGGAGCAAAGTGTCCATTGTTTTTAAACTGAAAGCAACGGACAAAAAAGATGAGCGTGCAGGACTTTTTGGTCCACCCATTTTAGGCCTGGTTCACATCTTCGTTCACCATGGCACGGCGAGGATGCATTGACATGCGGCGAGCAATGAAAGCACATGGAACCCATAGACTATAACTGGGTCCATATGTTTTCCGCATGGTGTCTACACGGAACATGTGGAGAGAAAAATATTTCATGAACTGATTTTCTCTCTGCATGACTCATGTGGACACCACGCGGAAAACATGCAGATCCCATTATAGTCTATGGGGCCCGTGTGCTTTCATTGCTCACCATTTTACAATGCGTTCAGTATTCCATATGCAGAATCCCCAAATGGAATGCCGAATGCGGATGTGAACTGGGTCTAAGGTAGACATTGTGTCAGGGACTTCAGCACAGATGTGAATTTAGCCTCACTGTGTTTATCTCCGTCAGAATTTCCAATTTTTTTGTTCTATTATACAAAAAAAAAAATCTCAGTTCATGGGGAAAGATTCATTATATGAGGTTTGGGGCCGAAAGGCTTGGGTCATGACCCTGCACTGGCTGCGGCATGATGTTAGGTATAAAGAGCAGTCTTTGCACCTTCACTAAGGGTATCCATTATGGTATCCATCATTCTGCCAAAACGCCAATGCAGATGTCAACCTAGTCATAATAGCAAATTCTCGAACCTCTGCTCATAGCCTCTATTAGGCAATTGCTTTTCCTTTAGTGGACATTCATGTGCATGTAAATGATAACTTCAGGGGAAGCCTCTTATTTTAAAGTTAGTAAAGAAATTACCTCTTTATGGATGCAAAATAAACCTAGGGCATAAAAAAAAAAAAAAATAGATTTTATTTGTGGTCAAATGACAACATAAAAACCTAGTGAAATATTGCTCATGATGTGAGAACTGAAGTACCTTGGTATGAATTGTATACCTGGTCCTCCCTTTTTGCTGTCCTGACCATTTATATATCTCATGACTTTACAGATACGAATAAAAAAGGTAATAAATTAAGTTTTGCCTTGACCCCTACCAGACATAATACACTCTTCTTTGGCTTCTATAAAGTCGCTAGTCCATACAGAGCAGCGACTGCGACTGGAATCCAAAAGATGCTAAAAAGCAGCTAAGGCCCGATTCACATCAGCGTTCACGTTTCCCAACGGAAACCTAATAAACTTAAAAAAAAAGTTTACCCATGGAAACTCACAGACCCCATAGACTATAATTGGGTCCATGTGGTTTCCGCTCGATTTCTGCCCGAAAAGGACAAAAAAATACAGAGCAAGAAGTACTGCTTACAGTGCTCTTCTCTCTGCATTATTCATGTGGAGAGGGAAATGGAGTCCCCGAACATAGTGCAAGCGCTGGTGTGAACCCAGCATTAGTTGCCATTCCAAACATAGATCATGGGACTCTTGTTCTTGTTTAACTTTTTCTCTTTCTGCTTAGCACAAAGATTGGCTCAAGTACAAGTTCACAACTTACATTGAAGAAGAACGAGGACACTGTTGCAGAGTCAGATGGCTCACAAGAGGACCATAGTATCTTCTAGTGTTCCCAGGGTCTGAAAGGGTCTGAAATGGCTGTGTCACTTACTAGTAGCAGGAGGTTTATAATTATTTTGGTAACATATTAATCATTGGAGCAAATTTGTCATCAGGCTTATAGCTATGAGTCTTGTGTGTTCATGAGTGAAGTGATCCCACTATCCTCATATAAATATTGGGCCACTGTATATGCAGATACACAGCAGGCAGGCATCAATCGCCACTCATTGGGGTTGGGAGAGGCCAAAACACTGTGGACTCATGAATTATGTGTCCAATGTATTTCTGATCACTCCTATTGGCCACTTTAGATAACTTGGGGAAAGGATATTCCCACAAACACCAGGATACCCTTTCCACAAGTTATCTACTTGTATTTCAAGTGGCTCTGGAAGTGTCTGGTAGACACAAAGCAGTGGACGCTGCCCTAAGTCTTTGTGACTTCCAACTATCTCTCTGAGCAAGTCTGTGATCTTGACTGCGAAAATAGGTGAGCACCATTGAATTCCTGGTTGCTCCCTAATACAAAGTCCACCAGTTCCATATGAGGAGCGTTGCTTTCTAGTTTTTCATTCAAATCTGCTATTAGCCACATAGCCCAACATGCTGATCCTGTTTGCTAATAAGCCATCCTGCTGTTTGTGATACAGCAAAAGATATAAAAAGACATTGGTCCTGATGGATCTATTTGATCTTTTTTTTCTGTAAAATTCTGTGCTCCTTTACAGATGGACAAGGAAACTGAGCCTGGGGTTCACATCCATCAGGTATATCTCAGGCAATATAAACCCTAGAACAATAGTTCTGGTGTCATGTGAAAGATAACATTTCATAAAACACTAAGATCAAGGTTTTATCTGTGAATCTTCAGGATGAATCACCACTTGGGATTGGCATATTTATATGCAGCTGCAGCTGATCCCAGTACTAACTGTGTTTTCAACTGGTGGTACTTTGAGAAATAATACAGGTAGAACTGTGATCTTGCAGTTGAGAATCTCATCGTTCATATGATACCAAAACCACAGTTTTAGGTATTATAATGCCTGAGATATAAGTGTTCGTAGTGACCCTCGCAGCCTCAGCTTCCCTGCATTGCACAAGAGTCCTTCCCTAATGGAATAGTTTGTAGAGTTCAACTCTTATGAAGAAGTGGAGAAGTTCAAAAAAGGAACCAAAATTAATTACTAAAATATATTACAAAATGTATTAATGATACAAAAGCTGCCAGAAAATCTAAAGTTGCTCAGAAATTTAGTTATGCTTTTAATATAATCCTTGTTATAAAGCTACTAGACTTGACTGCACAGTAGGGATTCGATGGGCAGGCAGCCATGTCAGTAGTAGACAGTCACGTAAGTCATTTGGCTGTCTATGGCCAGTTATGAGACTGTCTTCATCTGTCAAGTTGTCAACAATTCTACTCAGCTGTTTGTAGTGAGATCTGGACTGGGACAGCTGATTGACAAACAATATGGCTGTCTGATCCTTCTGCAGTTCTTACGTAGCTTTCCCTGACATATCCTCCATTGAGATAAACTCTAATAACCTGATATAATAGCACAAATGAAGGGGTCAAATGCTCTTTATTGCCTATTGTATAGCCCTCACGTCTTCAACTAGTGCCCGTGAAAAAATAAAACAAGTATATTGCTGGTTACTCTGCAGCAGTTTAGAGCAAACAGTATATTTAATAGAGTGTTAGTAAATGAGCCCTGTAACGTTCAGCTGTAATGAAGTTCAGAAGATATTAAGTCATTATTAACATACAAAAGAGGATTTCCAACAAGAGGGACTAATGACTGAAATGAAACCAGAATTAAGCATGTATAATAAAGAAAGGAGCTTCAGACACAGGGAACGAGAGGTCAATGAGATGTGAGGTCAATGAGGAAATGCCAGGCAGCACTTACACAGGTCTTGTGAGGTCACTTTACTCATTTATCTCTTTCTCTCTGGTTCCCTTAGCATTATTATGTCTAAACCCTTCTCTAGATGCAGAATGAGGGGAGATTTTAGATTGCAAATGTCTACACTGATACAGTCGTTGCTTTAGCTACATTTGCATCTCAGTGTCAATAGGCTGCAGCATATAATTCATCACATCTATAATATTTATAGAGATCTTATAGGATTGCTTTGCAATGCCAGTAACTCTCCAGTCACCAGTAAATTGGTGCGGATACTCCCGTGGATCTCTGCTTGATGTAATTGTTTTAAGAGTATATGGGAGATTTTGGAGAGGGATGCACTTAAGAGTATACGGGATATTTTGGAGAGGGATGCACATCTGCATTCAGGGATTCCATTCCCCTCTCCGCCTGAAAAATGCAGAGAGAAAAGCGCTGCAAGCACCACTTTTTCCTCTGCATTTTTCGTGTGGAAACCGAGCGGAAACCACACGGACCCCATTATAATCTATGGGGTCTACGGGTTTCCTAAGGTAACCATTTTTTATGTGGATTACACCAAGCAAACCCCGAACAGAAACCTGTGCGCAGATGTGAATCAAGCCTTAGATGTCTGGCGTATCGGTATCACTATGTAAACTGCAATTCAAAGTTTCACCTTTGATAATATATTTGATATAATACCGTATTTTAATACAAAACAATGGATACAATTTTATTCTTAAAATATTTTTGGTGGTAATCTAACAACCACATTTCCAAATTTGTCTTTACATGTTATTGTCAAGCATAAACTAACTTTAAGACCCGGTTCACATCTGCATTTGGGCCATTCTATTCCCCTATTGGCATGAAATATGTAGAAGGAAAAGTCTTGCAAGCAGCACTTTTCTCTAAGCATGTTTTATGCGGAAACCGAGCAGAAACCACACGGACCCCGTTATAGCCCATACGGTCCACCTGTTTCCTAAGGTAACTATGCAGATAGGTTTCCTTTCAGGGGAGTCCCTTGGGAAACCCGAACGCAGACGTGAACAGAGCCTAAAGTTGTTTTCCAAGAAAAATTGGAATAAAATAGGGTAATAGGTTAATTTCCAGTTCAGCCAGTGCAGGCACAGAATGGAACAGGGGACCCCATGCTGCAACGGAAAACGGGGGTAGGTTGAGTATAGCGTTTGTTTTTTATGAATAGGATGTACCTTTGACAACTACAAATACTAGTAATAGTAGTATTGGTAGTCTTCTGCTGGAGGAAAGGTTAACTCTATCTGCTACATCACCCACATTCATCCAACCCTGTATACATGTATACAACAGTGTCATGAGTGCCATATTGCATCTCTGTCTGGTCTCTTCTCCTTTGCAACTTTCTATAGAACATTGAAGACATTACAAATAAGGAGTTATCCAGAGACGCGGCTATATTATCCTTACTTATCTACAGCGGAATATTAAAGGTTCACTTTCAATTTTCATGTCACATCCAGGATAGACCATCTGACTTGAAGTCTTTGCTCCCAAGAAATAGATTTGATTGATTAAAGTCTGGGTTTGCATAAATGTAGTTATTCCCTGTTTGCAGAATTTCCTAGTTGCCCATGCTGTGAACCTTCCATTATAAGATGTGAGACAGCGGTAGCAGTGTTTGGTTCATTTCACCCTGTCATAAAATAGACTTGTCATTGCACAAAGGATGAGGAAGCCAATGGCAGCTCAATGTGCTACAGACTCGCCCTGAGAGTAGAGTATGATGGCAGAACACGAGTCTGTTTTAATCCATAAACCTGCTTCCATGTACGTATAAAAAATTCCGTAAGTCTTACTCTAAGAGACTTTTCTTCTAATCCACAGCATATTAAATTCGTTACATTCACTTGAATGTAGTGGATGTTACATAGATGATGTATGTTGTCATAGAATAAGTGCACAATGGGAATGGTTTATTTTTGCATTGTAGCAGAGGCACATGCCGAATATTCCAGAGGGGAAGGGGCCCCTGGGGGAGCGATAGTGGAGGAGGTTGTATCTCACTGGACTGGCCAATTTGTGAATAAGAGAAAAGATAAGATAATCCTTTAATTGCCCCAAAATGGGGAAATTCAATGTGTTACAGCAGCATGAATAATACAATAATATTATACAATATAATAATATAATAATATATAATAATATATACAATAATATTACAAGAAAGAACACATACAAGCTCATAACATATAGAAAAAGATACTAGGAGTCATAGCAACTACAAAGAAAAGAAAGACTCAGGATCATTTAGTTCTCTGTGCGGAGTGATCTTCTATCCATACAGAATAATGGTCCCTTAGTGCCCCACACACAGTATAATGCTCTCCTTAGTGCTTCCATACAGTATATTGTCCCTAAGTGCACCACACAGTATAATGTCCTGAGGTTCCATATAGTATAAGGTCCCCAGGCCCCAGACTGTTGAGTACTATTCTCAGCACACACTTCTCCTAGAACTCTCCATTCCTTGAGCGGTTGGGAATCCTTGGAGCGGTGAGTACTGAGACTTATACTCACCGCTCACTCCTTGGGTCCCGATAGTAAACAGTAAGATCTCCTCCATCCCTACTGATTGAATCTCTGATTGGTTACCAGGCCACCACTCTCGTGACTCCATCATTCAGGAAAGCAGTGGCCAGCCTGAGTCCGCAAAGTGGCAATTTTAAAATTGAAACTGCCCCCTTGTGTGCAAGCATAACCCTACAGCTACTTCATATGGCTCTGGGCTGAGGACTATGTTACATGGCCACTATCTATAACATAACCTACTGTCCCCTTTACAGTATTACATTTTCTAATATAAGGTTTTTATGATGCTTTTTTTTTTTTTTTTAATAACCTCTTTATTAATAAATCTAGACTATTACAACAGCTAAAGCTACAGTTTGTCTCTGTAGAATACACTGTAAGTGGGTTGATCTTTTTATTCTGTTTCTAGATGTGAAAATTATCTTCATAATGTGCGGAGGACAAGAGTGATTCACACGTCGAGGGAATTTTCTCAGCACACTCTTGATCTGCTTAAATTCCCAGTGCTATTTAAATCAATTGAATTAGTCGCGGATCCACAGATTCATGTATGTGTTGATCCCTGAGTGTGCTTCAGTAAAGTTGCATTGCGGAATTTTACATGCTTATAAATACGACGGAACGCAAATAGAATGTTACTTCTAATTAGGAAGATGAGAATTGTTTTTTTATCACAGTTCTCTAAGCAAATACAGGCTGTGTACAAATATTTACTGACATAAAGGGGAAAAGCAATGTTCAGATGTTGCTGTGAATTCAGATCTTCAGAATACGTTGTTGTGTTTTTGTTAATACCAAATACCTATGCGTCAAAGTGATGTAAAGGCAACGAAAGAGAACTTGTCATGTTGGACGTGCAATCTGATCTGTCATAAGCTTGTTAGAGAGCAAAAGTAATTGATATATTGTATTGTGGAATTTTATTCATTTTATTCTCTGTTATTTCTGGACTTAGGAGTCCAGTGGGCGGTCCTATCACTGAGTTAAGGCGGGTTCACATCTGCACCCAATCTCTGCTTTAGCCAATCCGGCGGGTTTCCATCTTCTGCCCTAAGAAACTGGACTGGGGACAGAAACTCAAACCCATTTACTCGAAAACAAAACCTTTTTTTTAACTGGACACAAAATCCTGCATGTCCGACCAAAAAACTCGTTTTCGCCGTGGAGAGGCAGAAGACGCACACAGGTGGTCACTTTGCAAACCTATTCAAGTGAATGGGTTTGAAAACTGACTGCCGAGTTTCCGTCCCCTGTCCAGTTTCTCGCGGCAGAAGATGGAAACCCACCAGATTGGCTAAAGTGTAGACTGGGTCCAGGTGTGAACGCTTCCTTACTAGAGATGAGCGTTTAACCCCTTGGTGTTCGGCTGCTTACACGGATTCCTATGGCAGGGAGGTATTCGACTGAATAGTACTCGCTCATCTCTAATCCTTACCTGTCATCCCTATATACATTTTTTATATGAGACATGCCAATCATTGAATGAGAACACCCACTGGACTCATAAGTTTTACTCAATACGTTGGAAGTAATAATAATAATAATAATAATAATAATAATAATAATAATAATAATAATAAAAATAGTAATAATAATAATAAACTTTATATACCACCAACATATTCCGTAGCACTTTACAAATTTTAATATATACATATATATATATATATATATATATATATATATATATATATATATATATATATATTAGTTCCTCAGATCCTCTTGTTCTACGACACCCTGCCCACAAATAGTATAGCATTTTCCTGGTGACCAGTTCCCTTTAAATCAAGGTTAGATGGCGTCCTGTGTTTATCCTCGTTTTCATCTTACATTTAATTTTCTGCTAAAGAAAATCAATTAAGGGTTAATAGATCACCTTGGATATTTTTCCTGTTCTTAAGGCATATTGATGGCAATGTGAGACGCTCCATCTGGGATGATTGAGCTACATTGCTTTAGTGTAATATCCATTGTGCTTCCTATAGCAGAGGCTACCTGGTGCCTTCGGGTCATACTCATCAAAGGGGCCATAGACAAAGTCACACACATTACACAATATAAATAAGCATGCAAAAAATGCAATACTTGCATTTAGAGGTAAGAGCCTTTCTTAAGGCTATTCCGACGTATTCTTAGCTAAAAAAAGAGATTCTAATGATAGAATCCCTTTAAGGCTGAAGCCCCACTTTGTGGAAAAACTGCCCTTTTTGTTGCAAATTTTGTGGCTTTTTTTCCATACAAACCCAGCATTGGAAAATATAAAGAAACCACTCAGACTTTTCCCTTTTGCTCAGCCCACTCCTGACTTTGGCTGTAAAAACGTAGTAAAACCTACAAAGCAACGTGTAACTTGTAGGGATCTTACCCTAAAACCACCTTATAAATCAGCAGCCAGCATTTCAATACTATAGTAGACTTTGTTGGCTGTTCCTTTATGGATGGAGTAGTGTCGTATTCGCCCTTTGAGTCTTTAAGGCTGTATTGTTAGTGATAACCCTTGTCTTATATTTTCGTGCGGTTCTTATTAAAACCAGACAATACAGTATGTTATCACTAAGCTAAATGGCAGACATAACAGTCAACGTAGACAGTGTCAGCTATGTCTATAGTGCTAGCACATATAGTGGGTGTACAACATTTGGGTCTAGGTCATATACTCCTCTAGGGCTTTGAGAATCATCTTTATAGGACGGGATTTTTAGGGTCCAGATGAATAATACACTAAATGGCTTAGACATATACATAGTGATTTGTATCTCTTCACTACATTAGGTAATAATGATTTACACGCGGCTGAAAGGACAAGCCTAAACATAATAATATTCTAGTAATTTCAAGACAAGACATACACTGAACTCAAATAGGATTTTTGTTAAGAACCCAATCGATATCCTAACATCAGATGGGTAACATGTAGGATAATTCCTTGACCCTGATAACTCTAAGCTCGGCATAATCAATACTTCAGCATCTGCTGCTCTACTCCATGAAAAAGACATTTCCTAATGCCGTAAGAGTAACATTGATGGATAATGACTGTGCATTTCTGATACAGCTGAACATCTGTGTATCGCGGCTTTGGTAACAATTCCATTTACCTGATTGACAATAACATTGGACATCATTTACATTTTAACACAATGCTTATGTTTGCTAGATAGGCATGTCAAGAGTAGGATATATACAGTAGTATTTTATCATACGGTACACGACAACTATACCCTAGTATATTATCATACTGTATGACAACTATATCGTAGCATGTTATCACACTGTACACAACACCTATACCCTAATATATTATCATACGGTACACGCAACTATACCTCAGTATATTATCATATTGTAAATGACAACTATACCGTAGCATATTATCATACTGTACACAACTATACCCTAATATATTATACTGTACATGACAACTATACCGAAATATATTATCATACTGTACACGACAACTATACAGTAGCATATCATACTGTACACAACTATACCCTAGTATATTATCATACTGTACACGCCAACTATACCCTAATATATTATCATACAGTACACGACGACTATACCGTAGCATATTACCATACTGTACACAACTGTACCCTAGTATATTATCATACTGTACAAGACAACTATATCGATGAATATTATCATACTGTGCATGACAACTATACCGTAATACATTATCATTAGGGTTGAGCGATCATGTTCGGAAAAGATTGGATTCCGATCGGCGATCGAGAAAATTTCATGATTGCCATCGGAATTCCGAACATGATCTTTTTATGTGGGATCGAGATTGGTGATTTTTCCCACAATGCTTTGCTTAGCCTTCACACTGAGTATACGCTGTATATTCAGTGTGAAGGCTCCGCTGCAGTTCCATAGAAATTAAAGGAAGCAGCCGACACACAGCCTTAACCCCCTGCGCGCCGGCTGCCTCCATTCATTCTAATGGAAGGCTAAACTAAATCTCTACCAGCTACTTACCTCTAGAGATGGCTGCTCCGGTGCCCTCCCTCTTCTTGCCTCGCTGCCCCGTCTCCCAGGTTAGTGTTTAAAGCACTAGGTAGGCGGGGCTTGTGGCTTAGAGTGTGGGTGGGTACGGGGCGGGGAGACGTGACGTCTCCCCTCCCAGTACCCGCCCACACTCTCCTAACCCGCCCACACTCTCCTAACCTGGCAGGGAGGGGGCAGCGAAGGAAGAAAAGCAGCATGGAGCAGCAGCGAGGCGAAGAATGAAGGCACGGGGCACAGGACCAGCCATCTCTGCAGGTAAGTGGACACCAGGGGGGACTAAGTAGCCAGAGGATTAAAAAAAAAAATCCTCTGTCTATTTAGTGATTCACTACACAGCGTGGATTATAACAATTGTTAGATTCCATGCTGTACAGTGAATAAGATTGCTTTTAAAATCCGATCTCCGATTAATAAAAAAAATCCCATTGACTTGCATTGGGATCGGAATTGGGATCGAGATCGGGTTCGAATGAATAATGATCGGAAATTGGATTTTAAAATCGATCCTGAAAAGTCAAGATCGGCTAAACCCTAATTATCATACTGTACACGACAACTATACTTTAGTATATATCATACTGTACATGAAAACTATACCATATCACATTTATCATGCCTTGAACTCCAGTTTTCTCAAGTACAAAAAACAAAGTCATAATTTTTGTGACATAGACATGATTTTTTGCATTAAAATTGTTTTTTTTTAATGTTTTATATCCGGCTTGTCACTTCCCCAAAAAAGCAAGCAGAATCTAGTCTTACTGGAAAGGGTTTATTATTATTAATTATGGTGTATCTTGTGCCAACGCACATTCAAAAACATTATCTATAGTAGAATGGATTGCCCATGTGTCTGACCTCAGTCTATGAGTCAAGATTCTGGTACTAAAAAAGTCAAAAAGACTTTATCACCAATTTTTCCTCCAGTCTGACTACATTTCACCGCTAATCTTCAGGGATTTGGCCAATCTCTCAATTGCTTATGATTCCTGCTCTTATTCTGTCTCATGCTTACCTTCTTCACTGTCTCTCTCCATTTCTGAAATTCCATACAACAGGCCACTTAATACTCTGCAAGTCTTGAAATGCAACTTAAAATACACCCCTAAAAGCCTACAATCTGTCAAAAATGATATCACAAAGTAATTTTGAAACGTTTCTTGAAGCATATCTACAGTGATATACTTAAATATCTTAAAAGGCATGGCACTGTGTAAATTCATATTTCTAAAGAAGAATAAAAGAGTGTCCAATGCTGTTACTAACCTACACCTACTAATATACTGCCTACTGAGACCTGGGCAGAGCAGGGGGAGACATGAAATATTCGAGTCCTTTACTTTCTCCCTGCTGAGATAGGTACAAGATAGATAGATAGATAGATAGATAGATAGATAGATAGATAGATAGATAGATAGATAGATAGATAGATAGATAGATGATAGATAGATAGATAGATAGATGATAGATAGATAGATAAATAGATGATAGCTAGATAGATAGATAGATAGATAAATAGATGATAGATAGATAGATAGATAGATAGATAGATAGATAGATAAATAGATGATAGATAGATAGATAGATAGATAGATAGATAGATAGATAAATAGATGATAGATAGATAGATAGATAGATAAATAGATGATAGATAGATAGATAGATAGATAGGAGATAGATAGATAGATAGATAGATAGATAGATAGATAGATAAATAGATGATAGATAGATAGATAGATAGATAGATAGATAGATAGATAAATAGATGATAGATAGATAGATAGATAAATAGATGATAGATAGATAGATAGATAAATAGATGATAGATAGATAGATAGATAGATAGGAGATAGATAGATAGATAGATAGATAGATAGATAGGAGATAGATAGATAGATAGATAGATAGATAGATAGATAGATGATAGATAGATAGATAGATAGATAGATAGATAGATAGATAGATACTTTAGATAGATAGCTTGCTCCAATGTAGGATATTTCCATTCTTACTATTTAATATGTGCAAAGCAGGAGGAATCCATGCAAGTGATGGATTTATTGGCCAGAAATTTCAGTTTCATAACTCCAATAGAGCGGATTACAGTACCCTGTTTCCCCAAAAATAAGACATCACCTAACTTCACCTCCTGGACCACCTACAATCGGCAGTTATGCTGGCGCTCCGCTAAGGAAGCACTGGCATGACTGTCGATTGTCCCCCGCGCCAGCCACTGCATAAGACATTCCCCGAAAATAAGACAGGTAATATATTTCGGAAGATAATTTAATATAAGACATTGTCTCATTTTTGGGGAAACAGGGTAGAAACATCTTTTAAACAATGTATACAGGAGCAATGCTATTATATGAGTGTTTGCAGTTGCGATTTGCTTTCATTCACCTGGATAGGACATGGAAAGTCCATATGTACTCGCAAATAAAGATAAATAGTGACCTTCTGCCTCTAAAATGGTTTTGTAAGCCTCCATACACCTTTGAACGTGCTCACTCCTTAAGGAGAGATATCCCCAGATTCTAAACCCTGTATAATAGAACCTTTATCATCTGCAAAAAGGAGAAGTTACTGGGCTTGTTCTCACCTTTGTCATCCATTAAAGGGATTCTACCACTAAAATCAATTTTTTTGTCCATCACACGTAGGAATAGCCTTAAGAAAGGCTATTCTTCTCCTACCCCTAGATGTCTTCTCTACCGTTTGGTAGAAATCCCCATTTTCGTTGGTATGCAAATGAGTTCTCTCGCAGCACCGGGGGCAGGCCCCAGTGCTCAAACAGCACAGGGGGGTGTCTCCAGTGCTGCGTGAGAACTCTCCAGCGTCGCCTCCATCTTCTTCAGGAATGGCCTCACTGCAGGTCATCTTCTGGCGCTGGGGGTCAAACTTCTAGGCCTTAGGCCTAAGGCAGAGCCGACTGCACATGCCCGCGGCTACAAGAAAAATGGCCACTTACACAGTAAGTAAGTGACAATTTTCTTGTGGCCTGTGAGTATGTGCAGTTGGCCCTGCCCGAGGCATAGAAGTTTGACTCCTAGTGCCGGAAGAAGACGCGTGAAGAGGCCGTTCCATATTCTTGTGGCCGGCGGGCATGCGCTGTCGGCTTTGCCCTAGGTCCGAGGCCTAGAAGTTTGAAGGCAACCCCCAGAAGAAGACGTGTGAAGACCCCTCTCCTGAAGAAGATGGAGACGGCGCTGGAGATTTCTCTCGCAGAATTGGGGACGCCCCAGTCCTGTTTGAGCGCTGGGAACCGCCCCTAGTGCTGCGAGATAACTAACTTGCATACCGATGATAACCTGGATTTCTACGGCGGTGCGGAGAAGACATCTAAAGGTAGGAGAAGAATAGCCTTTCTTAAGGCTATTCCTACATGTGATCGGAAAAAAAAAATGATTTTAATGGTAGAATCCGTTTAAGTTCTCATTGTTTGCTTGGTCCCAGTGCCAAGGCTGGGTGGCTTATTGGTGACACTCAGCACCTGGGACACTTACTCCGCTGCCTTCCCTATCTCTGCCTCTGGTGCATACTAAAACATCAGGATCATTCCTGAGCATATACTGTATAAGGTTTATTATCTGGGTATTGTACATTTGCTGCGGTAATGTGTTTACTTATTGGCTTTGAGTCAGTTTAATTTTAATAATTCTCAGATGAAATAACTAAACAGAATCTGCGCTGAATGTCAATGGTGAGAGATTGGAACTGTCTATTTGGTCAATAGAAAGGTTTAGATCAGCGGTAGCGGCAATATTCCCCAAGTGCATGCTTGTATTTAATGATAAAATACCTCTGACACATTTATAAAGCAATAACCAGAGAGAATTATAAATTACATTTCAGGTAAGTTGCTTTTGTAAAATTAATGTGCTCTATTGATATTACAAGTAGAAAATTTCCATAAAAAATGCTTATAATGATACATTTACTGCTCCATTTGGACCCGACCTTTAACTGAGACAATTTAGAGCAGGGAAGGAAAACCGGTCTCTCCTGAGGCTCTCTCTTAATGCCAGCGGCAACGCTCATATAATCATTATTATTACAAGCAGAGATCTCTAGGACAAGGCCACCCAGTCATACAGTGTACACAAAGCAAAAATATACAATTGTACTTTTAACCCTTGACTTTTGCACGCTGTTGAAGAGCGGAATATTGCTGTCTACTTAGCACAAAGCAAGTGTGTATTATGTAATGGGTGACACCGAGTAAAATGCAGTGTTATGGGATATTGTGATTGTATCTATTAACTATATTGAGAAATCTATTTTAATAGCTGTTATTTTTATAGCTATATTACTTTAATATAGAATCTCTTATATATATATATATATATATATATATATATATATATATATTATGCTCAAAATCGGGCTTTTAAAATAAGGGAACTGCAATGGCCTGTGGGTCCATGGGGAGTAAAGATACAGCAAGTGTTCACCCATCAGTAAAATATATTTACATAGTTACATAGTAGATGAGGTTGGATGAAGACATCAGTCAATCAAGTCCAACCTATAACCCATACAATACCTACAGTGTTGATCCAGAGGAAGGCAAAAAAACCCATGAGGCTTATACCAATTGCTCCATTTCAGGGGAAAAAATTCCTTCCCAACTCCAATCTGGCAGTCAGTATAAAAACCCTGGATCAATGTGTCCTTAAAATCTAGAATCGATCACCTGTAATATTGTTTTCTTCGAGAAAGGTATCCAAATATCTAGGTATTTGCTAAGACAAAACTAGTAAGGAAAAAGTTAATCAATAGCATTACATGCTAACGTAATAGCCCTCTTGGGGTTATTACCATCTATACAAATCCGACCTGCAAGACTGCAAAAAAACACGGGGTCCCAAACACTGATCACATCTCCTCCAGATGTCAGTGGGGCCTCTTGCGTCTCTTCTTCAGGATGGAGCCATATTGGTTGTCACTTTTAATTAATCTCTCAGAAACTGATCACTAATTGTCACTTTGTCACAATGTTCATGACTGCAATTGCTGTTATTACTTTTCCAAAAATATAAAAAAAGAAAAGTTGTTGAAAAGTAGTCACCAAGGATTTGACTTCATATGAAAGGGCAATCATTTACAGCTTTTGACATACTGTATCTTTGACACTGGCTGTGCCCTTGACTGTTATTGCCCTTCAAGGATTTGAGAAGAATGTCAGCTTGGGCACAAACTTTCATTAAGCAAGCTTATATTAATCCGGTTATTAATACATAAACAGTTTGCCACAGAGAAAAACATGGTCACATTCTCCTAAATGTGGCGACACAGTTGCCCGTTGGGGTGGTATTTAGAGATGAGCGAACAGTAAAATGTCCGAGGTTCGATATTCGTTTCGAGTAGCCCCTCAATATTCGACTACTCGAATCGAATATCGAACCCTATTATAGTCTATGGGGGGATAATGCTCGTTTCAGGGGTAGGCAACGTTCAATCAAATTATACTTACCAAGTCCACGAGTGAGGGTCGGGCTGGATCCTCCGAGAAGTCTTCTCCTTGCAGCGTCCCTGTGGCATCTTCCGGCTCTGAATTCACTCTGCCAGGCATCGGGCCTGGGCAGAGCCGACTGCGCATGCCCACACTACAAGTGGACATACGCAGCCGGCTCTGCCCAGTCCCGATGCCCGGCAGAGTGAGTGAAGAGCTGGAAGACGCCGCGGGGAAGCTGCACGGAGAAGACTTCTAAAGGTAGGAGAAGAACCAGTGTTGATTGGCCGACTGTATAGCATTCGGCCAATCAATGCTGGTTCTGCATCGAACTTTTACATTTGAATAGCGAGTGGTACTCGATCCAGTACAAGTATTTCGAATACTGTAGTATTCGATCGAATACCTACTCGATCGAATACTACTCGCTCATCTCTAGTAGTATTCTTACTCAGACTCATTCACTTCAATGGAGCTTATCTCTAACACCCGCCATAGCCCTTAGACAACTATGGTACTGTTTCCGAGAAAAACCCTTCAAAAGTAATTTCTGGGATTGTAATATTGATGACCTAGCCTTAGGATAATCTCATCGATCAGTTGTTTAAAGAGACCATAGCTACAGGCTCTTCACTGACTGCCAAGCACAGTGCTAAACATTGCGTAGGGGCTGTTATTGAATTTTTAGTTCAACTCAGTTAAATGGGTCTGAACTGCAAACAGGACACATGACAAATGGATGTGAAGTCACTAGCCTATGATGTGGAATTTGTGTTCACTTAAGCACGGCTGCCACTTAGAACAGCTGATCTGTAGGGGTCCAGGCATCAGCCCCCCATCAGTCAAGTATTGATACCCTATTAATACATCATTAATACTTTACTCCTGGAAAAGCTGTTTAAAAGGGAGTCTACCACCTCATGTAGGATAGGTGATGTCATAGCAATGGGGTGATCAACTCCTTCTTAACAGGGTGGTGCAGTCAGATGATGGTAGGGGTTTGAGTTACAGAAGTAATGCTTTAAAGAGCTGAAAGCCCATCCCTAGTTCACCCACTGGGCATAACAATCTTAAAAGATTGAAAGTATCTATTTGGGGACCCCTGAACGAAAACCTAATCCGCTTAAAGAAGTGAATACCTATGGAACCCCATGGACCCATAGATTAATGGGGTCTACCAGGTTTCTTCCCGATTTCCACCCAAAAATGGTGAAAAAATGTAAAGGGAAAAGTGCTGCTTACATTTTTTAAGGTGATTCAGGGACTGAACATAGATGAGATTCAGGTGTGCCTTAGATAAAATTTGCTTGTAATAGGTACTTACATAGTTACATATATATGTTAAGGTTGAAAAATAACATCAAGTTCAACATAAAGTTCAACTTGCATTATAATCCTACAGTGTTTATGCATGGGAAGATGTTGATTACCCCATATTAGTGGAAAAATTCTATACTGACTTTAAATTTAGCAGACAGATTGCCTTGGTGTAGTAAAGCTATCACACTGTTTACCTGACAGCCTGGTCTCCAGCCCCTTTCTCTCACCTCTTGAATGATCTTCCAAGCTAGCTCAGAACTATATCAAGGTTCATCTTAGAAGATCATTCAGAAGGGAACAGAGAGCGACTGGAGACTAAGCCTTCAGAGAATTGGTCTGACGGATTTATCACAGAATGGCATCCTGCAGCTTTCTATGTAGTATAAAACATAGAAGCTGAAAAAGTTGCTCTTGCTTAATAGACAGATCGCATTGGTGTAGTAAAGCTATCACACTGTTTACCCGACAGCCTGGTCTCCAGCCCTTTTCTCTCACTTCTTGAATGATTTTCCAAGCTAGGTCATAAATATGTCAAGACTGAACTTAGAATGATTCAGAAGGAGACAGAGAAAGACTGGAGGAATTGGTCTGATGGATTTATCACAGAATGGCATCCTGCAGCTTCCTATGTAGTATAAAACGTAGAAGCTGAAAAAGTCACTATTACTTAATGAACAGATTGCCTTAGGCTTAGTGTAGTAAATAGAGATGAGCGAACACTAAAATGTCCGAAGTTCGAAATCCGATTCGAACAGCCGCACACTGTTCGACTGTTCGAATGGATTTCGAACCCCGTTATAGTCTATGGGGGGAAATGCTCGTTTCAGGGGTACGCAAAATTCGATAAAATTATACTTACCAAGTCCACGAGTGACAGTCGGGCTGGATTCTCCTTGAAGTCTTCTCCCGACGCAGCACCACCGCGGCGTCTTCCGGCTGGAATTCACTCTGCCTAGGCATCAGGGCCCAGGCAGAGCCGACTGCACATGTGCGGTCGGCTCTACCCGGCCTGACGCCTGAGCAGAGCCGTCTGCTCATGCGCAGTCGGCTCTGCCTAGGCCGGATGCCTAGGCAGAGTGAATTCCAGCCGGAAGACGCAGCGGAGATGCTGCACGGAGAAGACTTCTAAAGGTAAGAGAAGAACCAGCTTTGATTGGCAGAATGTATAGCATTCTGCCAATCAACGCTGGTTCTGCATCGAACCTTAAACTTTGAACAGCTAGTAGTGTTTGTTCAAGTACGAGTATTTCAAATACCATAGTATTCGATCGAACACCTACTCAATCGAACACTGCTCGCTCATCTCTAGTAGTAAGCTAGGTCATAATTATGTCAACCTTAAACTTTCTCTCACCTCTTGAATGATCTTCCAAGCTAGCTCAGAACTATATCAAGGTTCATCTTAGAAGATCATTCGGAAAGGGACATAGAGAGACTGGAGACTAAGCCTTCATAGAATTGGTCTGATGGATTTATCACAGAATGGCATCCTGCAGCTTCCTATGTAGTATAAAACATAGAAGCTGAAAAAGTTCCTATTACTTAATATTAAACCTGAAATACATGTAAACCACAAACAAAAAAAATTGTCCAATGTTGTCCTTAGTCATCAAGAGACAAATCCATGCTGGAAACAAACCCTGGTTATTACATTAGAACTGAAAATTGTGCAATTATACACTATAAATTTGAGTCTTACGAAAAGAATGACTGATACCACCCAGCATTCCTTTCAAAATCTCCTCCAAATGTGAAGGTGTCTTTCATTTTGAAAGCCAAGTAAATACCTTTTCTTCTAAAAGTAAGCAAATAAATAACAGAAACAAAGAGAGTGGTGAAAAAAAAAATGAAATCTGCTTCTGGCGACAGTTCTCGAAATATTGATTAAACACAGCACACTTAATAGACTTTTGTTTGGTTTGCAGTGCTTCCTCCGAGAAATTGTCACATTTATTCCCTAGTGAGTAATAAAAAAAAGTTTTTATAATTATTAGCATTGAAACCTTTTGAATTCTAATGTCAAACAGCTGAGAGAGACCCCTGCAGTGCAAACACAGTCTGGCAATTAACATTAGCAAGAGCAAGCACTTTCAAGAAAAGCTGCCTGGCGCATAGACCATGTGGCACATTAATAAAACTTATGTACAATAATCCTAAGTATTTAGCTGTCAAAGATTCCAAAATGAGACATCCTCACACATTACCCTTCAAAATATATAATTGACCTTAATCAGCACAGACAACTGTCAAATAAAACTCCAGGATATATTATAGACTACTTCAACACAGAGCCATCTTTCCTGCGCCTTAGTCATCCGAGATTTATAATTTACGCATAAAAGTGAAAAGAGCTTGGTTAAAAAAAAAAAATGGCCTATATCTTCGGAAACGTTAAAAAACGTTAATTTATGAAACTCCAATGGTATTGCCTGTTAGCTCGCATACGCAATGCGCGGCGTGTCATTTAGCAGAGAGAGGTTAATGGCTTTCTAAGCACTTTGTGAAATTCTTGCTGTATGTTAAGCCATTTACTTTTCTATTACTAAAAGAAATTTGAGTAGGATTATGTCTTTTTTTTGTCAATGTGGATTTTAATGGCAAGGATGGTAAGATTAAAGGGTAACCATATAAAAGGATAGAGTATACAATTAATGACATGGTATTAATACAACCAAAAACAAACATGTTTCAAGATTCGCATTAAATGTCGGAAAAGAAAGATGTGAAAAGAACCTTTCATGGCTTTTGTTGGGTGGAAAAAATAAATTGGCTGGATAATAGAAGGTTCTGGAGCCATGAAATCTTTCTTAGAGTAAATGCTTATAGGCATGGGCTGATATATAGGGTTGAGCGATTGAGATCGGAAAAGATCAGATCCCGATCGGCGATCGAGCAAACTTCATGATTGCGATCGGCTAGTAAATGATCGGAAATCGGATTTTGAAATCTCAATTGGCTAAAAGTGACTTTTGCCATAGAGAAGCATTGATTAGGGTTAAGCAATCGGGATCGGAAAAGATCGGATCCCGATCGACGATCAAGCAAATTTCACGATCGCGATCGGGATTGGCTGGAAAATGAACAGAAATCAGATTTTAAAATTGATCCTGAAATCTCAAGATCGGCTCAACCCTACTGATACACCTATAGAGACTGTATGTTTGTGACTATAGATATTCTATAGTTAAAGGGAGTCTATCAGATCCAAATGCCTACCGAACCAATAATAGTGCAATGCAGAGGCTTTTAGTACGAGTTGAACCAAAGCAATCTGGCCATTGATTAAAGAAGCAATGAACAAATAATTATTATTTATGGATGTGCAAATAAGTAAGTGCATTGGGGATGGGATTGTTTTGCCAGATTTGTCTGCAGACGGCAGTGATGCCAGTAGACGTTGAAAATGTTATGTACAGTTAAGGGTGTGGCGACAGGTATCAACTCCTGCACTTGTGACTGGGTGTAAGCAAATCTGAACCCAAAGGACCCTATATAGAAGAAGAATAACTGAAACTCTTGGTACTAATGCAAAACCCTTATCAGGCCCCCCAACCATAATGTAATGTTTATAGTACTGATCTCATATTGGGAAATGACACCTAGTGGGCACAACTGTATCCTCTGCAGTGCCTCAATTTGCAACGCTACAAAATTGTAATTGGTTTAGAGGGGCATTTTAGACCAATTAAATTTTCATTAAAGGTAGAATTTAATATAGATGCACTGAGCAGTTTGTAATTATGTGTATAATATATGCATCAGTATAATGTCATTCAGGCATTCACAGTACTGTCAGAGGATAGTCAGGGAGGGACAAGATAAGGCTTTAGAGCCATCCCAAGATGGCAGAAGCATACCAAATGTTCTTTGTTTTCTTACGTAGAAGTATTTGAAAGGTTTGTCCCATGAGCTGAAGCCTGTTGTGGGTTTTGCCATGCCATGATATTGTGTTGAATGGATTTAATGAGAAATTGGAATCTTTAACCAAATTTGAGCTAAGGTAAGGGTGGATACATCTGTACAACAGCCAGAGCATTTTACCAGCTGTTGTAACTTGTTTCAGACAGCACTTCTGTCAGGTTGGACAGAATTACAGTAGACGGGGAGGGGAGTACTGAAAGAAGATTAGACAGTAGACAGACTTTGGATGTCATAACAATGCATTGCCAGAATGATAAATATAAGATTTAAGAAAATTTAACATTAGATTGATAACATACTTTGCCATATGGGATTCTTCACAGTAAGAACAATGAAGCTCTGGAACTCTCTGTCCCAGGAAGTGGTGATGGCGGATTCATTAAACAAGTTCAAAGAGGGCCTGGATGCCTTTCTTGAAGAGAAAAATATAACAGGTTATGGACTTTAGATTTTAAGGACACATTGATCCAGGGTTTTTATACTGACTGCCAGATTTGGAGTCGGGAAGGAATTTTTTCCCCTGAAATAGGGCAATTGGCATGAGCCTCATGGTTTTTTTTTGCCTTCCCCTGGATCAACACTGTAGGGATTGTAGGGTTATAGGTTGGACTTGATGGACTAATGTCTTTATCCAACCTCATCTACTATGTAACTATATATGTAACTATGTATAATAACTTATCACAGAAGACAACAAAACCTTTATAATCTACTAAAAAAAAGTCACGTTAGCACAGTGTAGTTAACACATTTGTGGGGATTTATCATTATGGTAACTCAAAAAAGTAGCATAAAATAGTGGCAGATTGGTTATTTGTGCTTATTTACCACCAATCACAACTAAAATAGTCGCAAGTTGCCTATTCGTGCTTCATTTTCATTTCTTTAACAAAAGTTGCATGAATGATTGCAAAAAATACTAAATCCTCAAGGGTTGGTATAGATTTGTGCTTAGGTACCTAGACTCAGCCTCATCGTGAATTAAGACGGAATAAAATAATTCACCCATTATTTGTAATGTTAAACCTTGCTACATCTATACATCATGTGTATGCTATGTGTATGTATGTATGTATGTATGCATCATTTGTTTAATATTGTTTGTATTTTATGTATAGATGTAGCAAAGTTTAACTGTCATTTAATGCATTACCACATTGTGGCAGAGAACAGTAACTCAATAATAGTTCTCAAAGCATAATGTGATATCTATCTATCTATCTATCTATCTATCTATCTATCTATCTATCTATCTATCTATCTAGTGAAAGTAGCTTGGTAGCAGCAATGGTGAGAACCTGTCACAGTCAGAGACAAGGACACAATGTCTGGTGCAAACAGGTTTCTTTGAAAAAAAAACAAAAAAACAGCAAAATAAATACAATCTTATCTTCAGGCAAAAAATGTCAAACAAAACCCTGCTCGTCCGAACACTAACTAAACAGTAAAAAAAAGCTAACTATACGTGTGGCTTGCTACCAACCACATGAACAAAGTAGCACAGTACAGTCTCACCAGACTCAGTATTTCAGGACAGACCCAGGCACCTCATCTCACTCCCAGGATCTGCCCTGAAGTGCAGGATCTGCAGCCTTTTATTGCCCAGTAAGGTGCCTAGGACCCACACCTGGGGCTGAGGCCTACTCAAGACCCGCACTGAGATATACCGTGATTACAGCACTCTGCCTGTCACCTTCTTACTATATATATATATATATATATATATATATGTGTGTGTGTGTGTGTGTGTTTGTGTGTGTGTGTGTGTGTGTGTGAGAGATGTGTTTAACATATTGCAGAGCCATCATGTAAATGAGAATGCATTTTTACTCTGTTTAGTGTAGCTTTGTATTATCATATACATGTATGTAACCTAGCTACAGCATATATGAAATGGATACACTGTAAATCTACGTTTACTTGCCTTCAGTTCTAACATTCAGATCCCCTATCATCAGTAAACTATCAGAGGAGATTTCTAGTGACGCTTGATAGCCCTGGCGAATAATCCCTTTAACCTCAGGTAGAGTTTTCAACAATGTGATGATAAAGATGAATGTGTTTATTCCCAATATTAGCACCTATAGATGTAATTCACAATCTCTAATACATTAGCATGTGCCGCTCCGTCAACTAAATCCTAATAAATATAACATGTTTATTTAAATCGATAATAGAAAGCCACTTCACAGATTGTCACTTGCATGTTGTCTGCAGCTTGTGAATTGTGGCTGAAACGCGCTGTTTGTTATGCATTGGATGAATATGCCTCTGGTTGAAAAGTGGATACTGAGTCTTTATTGTGAATAGATCCCCGCAGCGATTTTCAGAAATCAGGCATGAATATGTCTTCTTTATTAATAGTTTTTATTCAGTAGAATGCTGGTGTTTTGTTAATTGTCATATTCTTATTCATGACATACTGTGGAACACTGAGACAGCTGAACAAAAGAAGGAGAGAGAAGATTAGAAAGGCATAAAGAAAATGAATCTGTGGTACAGTCAAATGATAGATGTTTAAGAAAATGACATAAAAGTTCACCGGCATTTGTCAAAATAAAAGAATTGTATGTGTGAGAAATATAGATATTGTTTTCTGACATTGTTCAGCAAATTGGATGACATTTAGCTCACATTGGTATATACTGGTGGATAGGTCATTGATTGTAGCCTGGACCAGACTATGACGGCATTCATCGTACTTGTATTTGTGAATGGACAGAGAAGAGGAACTGATGCCAAAACCATTAGCACATGGTGACTTCATTATGTCTATGGTGTGGTGGCAAAGCACAGATATATTGCCCAATGTACTGTATACTTATATCTTGTTTTTTAAATCACTATCCATGTGTTTCTCATATATATATATATATATATATATATATATATATATATATATATAATTTTTGTAATATATATATATATATATATATATATATATATATATATATCCTATTAATATTATAAATGTGAAAGTTTGTGAGTTTGGATGTTTGTGGGTTTGTGTATTTGGATGTTTGGATGTTTGTTCCTCAATCACCCCTAGGCGGTCTAATAAATGCAAAAAAAGTTTAAAAAAAGTAAAAAAAATATAAAAACAAATAAAAAGGATTAAAAATTCAAATCACCCCCCTTGCCCTAGAACACATATAAAAGTAGTTAAAAACTGTGAAACACATACATGTTAGGTATCCCCACGTCCGAAATCGCCCGCTCTACAAAGCTATACAAATATTTTTCCTGTTCGGTAAACGCCATAGCAGGAAAAATGGTCAAAAGTGCCAAACCGCCATTTTTTCACTCTTTTGATTCTGATAAAAATTTGAATAAAAAGTGATCAAAGCAATAACATTTCCCGAAAATAGTAGAACTAAAAAGTACACCCAACCCCGCAAAAAAAGACGCCCTATACACCCCCGTACACGGACGTATAAAAAAGTTACGCCTGTCGGAATATGACGACTTTTCAAAAAAAAAATGTTTGAACATAGTTTTGGATTTTTTTAAGGGGTCAAAATGTAAATAAAACCATATAAATTTGGTATCCCCGGAATCGTAACAAAACACAGAATACAGGGGACATGTCATTTTGGTTGCACAGTGAACGTCGTAAAACCAAAGCCCCTAAGAAAGTCGCAGAAATGCATTTTTTTTTGTCAAATCCACCCCATTCAGATTTTTTTCTCTGCTTCCCAGTACATTACACTCACCGGCCACTTTATTAGGTACACCTGTCCAACTGCTCGTTAACACTTAATTTCTAATCAGCCAATCACATGGCGGCAACTCAGTGCATTTAGGCATGTAGACATGGTCAAGACAATCTCCTGCAGTTCAAACCGAGCATCAGTATGGGGAAGAAAGGTGATTTGAGTGCCTTTGAACGTGGCATGGTTGTTGGTGCCAGAAGGGCTGGTCTGAGTATTTCAGAAACTGCTGATCTGCTGGGATTTTCACGCACAACCATCTCTAGGGTTTACAGAGAATGGTCCGAAAAAGAAAAAACATCCAGTGAGCGGCAGTTCTGTGGGCGGAAATGCGTTGTTGATGCCAGAGGTCAGAGGAGAATGGCCAGACTGGTTCGAGCTGATAGAAAGGCAACAGTGACTCAAATAGCCACCCGTTACAACCAAGGTAGCCAGAAGAGCATCTCTGAACGCCGCACAGTACGTCGAACTTTGAGGCAGATGGGCTACAGCAGCAGAAGACCACACCGGGTGCCACTCCTTTCAGCTAAGAACAGGAAACTGAGGCTACAATTTGCACAAGCTCATCGAAATTGGACAATTGAAGATTGGAAAAAGTTGCCTGGTCTGATGAGTCTCGATTTCTGCTGCGACATTCGGATGGTAGGGTCAGAATTTGGCGTCAACAACATGAAAGCATGGATCCATCCTGCCTTGTATCAACGGTTCAGGCTGGTGGTGGTGGTGTCATGGTGTGGGGAATATTTTCTTGGCACTCTTTGGGCCCCTTGGTACCAATTGAGCATCGTTGCAACGCCAAAGCCTACCTGAGTATTGTTGCTGACCATGTCCATCCCTTTATGACCACAATGTACCCAACATCTGATGGCTACTTTCAGCAGGATAATGCAATGCCATGTCATAAAGCTGGAATCATCTCAGACTGGTTTCTTGAACATGACAATGAGTTCACTGTACTCCAATGGCCTCCACAGTCACCAGATCTCAATCCAATAGAGCATCTTTGGGATGTGGTGGAACGGGAGATTCGCATCATGGATGTGCAGCCGACAAATCTGCGGCAACTGTGTGATGCCATCATGTCAATATGGACCAAAATCTCTGAGGAATGCTTCCAGCACCTTGTTGTATCTATGCCACGAAGAATTGAGGCAGTTCTGAAGGCAAAAGGGGGTCCAACCCGTTACTAGCATGGTGTACCTAATAAAGTGGCCGGTGAGTGTATATAGAATAATTAATGGTGGCATCATGAAGAAAAATTTGTCCCAAGAAAAATTAAGACCTCATATGACTCTGGGAGTGGAGAAATAATAATAATTACTATATTACTATATATATATATATATATATATATATATATATATATATATATATATATATATTACTATATATATATATATATATATATATATATATATATATATATATATATATATATTTTTTTTTTTTTTTTAAGTATATATAATGTAAAAAAAATATATAAAACAGGTTATCTTTCATCCATTATATTATATATATATAATTTTTGTAATATATATTATTTTTATATATATATATATATATACATATATATATTAATATATATATATATATATTAATATATATATATATATATATATATATATATTTTTTTTTTTTTAAAGTATATATAATGTAAAAAATATATATATATATATATATATATATATATATATATATATATATATATATATATATATATATATATAAAACAGGTTATCTTTCATCCATTATATTACAGGGAGGCTGTGCTTTCTTAAAAAAAAAAAAAAAATTGTTCCCATTGAAATTCTCCTGTCACATTGTGTGTAAAACTACAGAGCAGACTGTATGTTTTCATGGTAACAGACTACAACAATCTCTTTGTAGTCAGATACTGAAGTTATATTGTCATTTATCTGTCATGTCCATCTTGATAATCTTCCAAGTGTAAATTAATAGAAATTAGGGGATGAATTAAATGGAGTCTGATTCCAGCATCAGTTTACACAAAGTTTATGGAATCACATAAGTCTGAGTAGAATCTGTAAGCACAAAATAATTTAAATTTTTATGTGCATTGGTTTCAGTAAAAAAAAAAACAGGCTCTGAATCATAAATGCAAATACTTCTAAAATTGGACAAATTTTATTATGTTGTGCACCTGAAAGTAAAACCTTGACATTGTAATTGGTCTGGAACTGACTAAAGTGAGATGTGCAACATAAATATTTAATTATCTTCTTCATCATAGACCCCCACAAGGAACTACTAATTAGCAATGAGACTTGTCAGCGATGAAGCAGAAGTGGGTAATGGTGCTGCCATTGTGGGTCAGCAAGAATGGCATATCCAAAAGAAGAAGCTGAAACAGAATCAGAAGTTCAAGTCAGAGTTCAAACTGGAGAAATATTAAAAAATTACCAGATCCAAGTGGCGAGGCAAGAGACAAAGTCTAAACCATAATCACTAGGTCAAACACAGACAGATTGAAGAGATGAATTTCAAGCTAGAGGCATCATCCAGGAATAGCTACTGATAACCAGGTAAGGTCATAAGACCCCTGCCCATTTAAATAGACTGCCAGAATTGGGTTGGGCTAAGGATGACTAAATCATTTTGTAACCAGCTATGTTTTGTTATAATTTTTCTCAGCACCTAAGTGACTGCTGGGTCACTGATCTCATTTGGTAGGTTGGAAGATGCCCAAAGAGGATGGCAGGGGTCCAAGGGTTGCTGCGATGTATCCCAAGAGAGGTGTATAAGACAGTCTAAAATGTTTACTGGCCCCCCTTTGATCTCTGTTTTTTATAATTTGGAGGTCTAAAGAAAGAGTATAGTAATTGGGGTTGAGCGATCGGGATCAGAAAAGATTGGATCCCGATCAGCGATTGAGCAAATGTCACGATCACGATTGGGATCGGCTGGAAAATGATCAGAAATTGGATTTTGAAATCTCAAGATCGTCTCAACCCTAAAAGTAACTTTTCCCATAGAGAAGCTTTGACTAGGATTGAGCAATCGGGATCGGAAAAGATCGGATTCCCATCGGCGATTGAGCAAATTTAACGATCGCAATTGGGATCGGCTGGAAAATGATCGGAAATTGGATTTTGAAATCTCAAGATCGGCTCAACCCCAACAGTGATTTTTCCCATAGAGAAGCATGGAATAGGGTTGAGCGATCGGGATTGTAAAAGATCGGATTCCGATCGGCAATCAAGCAAATTTCACGATCGCGATCGGCTGGAAGATGCTCAGAAATTGGATTTTAAAATCGATCCTGAAATCTCAAGATCGGCTCAACCCTAATAGTAATACCAGTTCTCATTTTCACCAAACTCAAAATTGACGGTTAAATCCACCCATACTTGGCAAATCCAATCTCACAAGCTTCGACCAAGAGTATTTCCGGACAATTACATCATCATCAAAAACACAAGTCCATGTGGAAAGGAAATAGTAGATATTGGAACATACATGGGCTGTGAGACTTATGAAAAAATTGAAGGTTTTCAAAATAGCTGTAGGAACCTTGATGATAATGTATGGAAAAAATTGGTGACCCTCCAGTACATGGAATTCTTAACCACCAGTATACTACAATATACTTACTTTACTTATTTTTTTTTACATTTGTAATATAGTAGATGATTCGTTCTCGCTTTATTGGTACTCTGACTATACTCGTTCTTTTTCATTCTAGATGTTTTGCTCCCCATGTGAGAATTTAATTTGCTCATCATTCAATAACCAATTTTTGAAACTGGTATCAGATAAATGCCTAGATAAAATCTACATTTAGCTAATGTAGACAATATTATGCTATGTATCATATCGCCATTTGTAGGTAGAATAGATAGGAACTGTCACTATGTGTAATGAAGAAAATGTTTTCCTAGAAATTGTTTTTTGTCCTGGTTATATAATAAGTCTTGTTATAATAAAAGTATTATTATCTTGTCTGGCAATGCAAGAAAATATGACATTCTCCGAGAAATACATTATAGACACATTATTTCATGACAATCTTTTGTGAACTCGTACAGTACCCTTAAATATTTTTGTCATGTAGCAGAAAGGTGAGAAAAGGAAAAAAAAATATTTGATTAATGTACATACAATGTATTATCATAGCAGTACATGGACAATGATCTTTTCTCTGAACTAAAAAAATACAGGGTTGTCTGGAAAGGTCAAGGACTAAAACTACTACAACATTTGTAAATATGTTGACGAGAGAAGCAGACGTAGAAAACAAGGACTTTTTGTGAGAATAGCTGTGAGCGCAAAAAGAAATTTCAGGGTATACACTAAAATGTCATAGGAAAATCATAACTGAGGAAGGAAAGATGGATCTAAGATGAGAGGAAAAAAAAACAAAAACAATGACAATAACCAAAAAAATGATAGCTATTGCTACATGAATTACCTTTCACAATTCACTGACGGGTAATTTACTCAGTATTATAAGAATCACAGAAAGAGTACATCTAAAATATAACTTTTAATGATATTTAAGATAAAAAACAAAAAGAAAAAAAACCAAATGTGTAATAAAAAATGTGAGACAAAGTGTGTATCTATATATATATATGCACCCAGAATGATGGTATCCGGGTGTACTGATGCACTTCTCTCACACAGTCACCAATGGTCAAAATTTAAATCACCCAATATTGGATGATATATCGTGTATGGAGAGGTGGGGTGTAACCCACTAGCAAACACTTAGTATATGCTTGGCTAGAGCACCAAGACGTCCTAGACCACCAAGCCCTCTGAAGTGCTTTTTAGTACTGCACCCTACCATCAAGGGTGCAGGAAGTGCAGTTGTAACTGCAATCATCATAGGTTTTCTATATTTATCATCCTCCTGAGGAGCTATGTACATCGCATAGCGAAACGCGTAGAGGAGCTGTTTTTCGTGCATGGGGATAGACTGATATAGCATCACATAGACCATTTACTATTGCACCTTTTGTTCCTCTCCAACTTATCTATTAGAAGAATTCGGGGATAGTTTTAATAAGCAGATGGGCAGATAAGCATGTAATGTCTGCGGGCGTGCCAGATATCAAACACTAGGCTATGCCATATACACAGTCATACAAGTCCAGCTTGTTTAATAGACAGACAACACCGTCAGTACAGAGCATTGCTAGCTTGATTGGGGAACTATAGACAGTGTGTCCCTGTACAATTGGATATCATATGTGTGCTTTTGACTGCAGTGCTTTATACCATATATCCCAGAATTGACAATATTGGGGAGGACGTCTTGGTGCTCTAGCCAAGCATATACTAAGTGTTTGCTAGTGGGTTACACCCCACCTCCCCATGCACGATATATCATCCAATATTGGGTGATTTAAATTTTGACCATTGGTGACTGTGTGAGAGAAGTGCATCAGTACACCCGGATACCATCAGGCTGGGTGCATATATATAGATACACACTTTGTCTCACATTTTTTATTACACATTTGGGGTTTTTCTTTTTGTCTTTTATCTTAAATATCATTAAAAGTTATATTTTAGATGAATTATCTTTCAGGATGAAAATAGAATGTGTCATCTACTGTAGATTTATGTTAACTACCGTATATACTCGAGTATAAGCTGAATTTTTCAGCCCAGTTTTTGTGCTGAAAAAGCCCCCCTCGGCTTGTACTTGAGTCAGGAAAAAAAAAAAAAAATAAGGTTTTTTTTTTTTTTTTTTTTAAGGAGGGGGGTCTATGACCAGCCACAATATTAATGAATAGAATCTCCCATAAAATAGTGCAAAAAAAAAATAAAAAAAAATAAATAAATAAATAAAAGTTCAAAATCCCTCCTTTCCCTAAAATATAAAATTACTGTGACACACATACACATTAGGTATCCTGTGTCTGACAGTGCCCGGTCTACTGAATATAGGGGATCTGCAGGGCTCCTGTTATGTCGGGAAGGGGTTAATAGGAGCACTACAGATACCCTATATTCAGCCAGACTGAATTCCAAGTGGGGGAAGAAAAAACAGTCCTCAAGCTCAGGGAAGGGGCAGACAGACAACCAAAACACCCCCTCCCCTTCCCCAGCAACTACTGCACCTAAAAACTCTGACCATTTTAATTTTTGAAATTTTCCAGTAGCTGCTGCATTTCCCTCCTTGGCTTATACTCGAGTCAATAAGTCAGTTTTTTGTGGTAAAATTAGGGGCCTCGGTTTATATTCGGGTCGGCTTATACGCGAGTATATACAGTAATTAAACCAAGATACTTAAATATTTTTTAAGGTGTTTTTGTATTTGGAATGTAGTTGTTATACTGTTTTCAGGGGGTACCCACTCAAGTAACCAATACCTGAAGATGACTAATTTACTTTTATGAGGAACAAACATTCAGGGTATGCTCGATGACATGAGCAGGGATGGAGATATGATTTAGGTGACTTTTTGTGCCACCTACAGTATTGTCAATTGTGTAATCCTTTGTTATCTTCTGTGGGGAAGGTAGCTGGGTAGCAGCAATGGTGTGGACCAAACCAGTCAGAGACAAGGACACAAAATCTGGTGCAAACAGGTTTGTTTAGTAAAAACAGCAAAACGCAAAACAAAAATCCTGCTCGTCTGAGCTCTAACTAGTACAGAATAAGGCTAACTGTCTGTGTGGCTTACTTACAGCCACAAGATCAAAAGTCCCAGTTTGGTGTCACCAAAACTCAGCTCTCCAGGACAGACTCAGGTACCTCTTCTCACCTCCAGGATCTGCCATGAAGTGCAGGCTCTGCACTTTTATGGGCCAGTAACGAGCCCAGAACCCGCACCTGAGGCTGAGGCCTACTCAAACCCCACCCTGGGCTATTCATAGGTCAGGAATCTGGGCGATATACAGTGGGGCAAAAAAGTATTTAGTCAGTCACCAATAGTGCAAGTTCCACCACTTAAAAAGATGAGAGGCGTCTGTAATTTACATCATAGGTAGACCTCAACTATGAGAGACAAAATGAGAAAACAAATCCAGAAAATCACATTGTCTGATTTTGTAAGAATTTATTTGCAAATTATGGTGGAAAATATGTATTTGGTCAGTAACAAAATTTCATCTCAATACTTTGTTATATATCCTTTGTTGGCAATGACAGAGGTCAAACGTTTTCTGTAAGTCTTCCCAAGGTTGGCACACACTGTTGTTGGTATGTTGGCCCATTCCTCCATGCAGATCTCCTCTAGAGCAGTGATGTTTTGGGGCTGTCGCTTGGCAACACGGACTTTCAACTCCCTCCAAAGGTTTTCTATAGGGTTGAGATCTGGAGACTGGCTAGGCCACTCCAGGACCTTGAAATGCTTCTTACAAAGCCACTCCTTCGTTGCCCTGGCGGTGTGCTTTGGATCATTGTCATGTTGAAAGACCCAGCCATGTTTCATCTTCAATGCCCTTGCTGATGGAAGGAGGTTTGCACTCAAAATCTCACGATACATGGCCCCATTCATTCTTTCATGTACCCGGATCAGTCATCCTGGCCCCTTTGCAGAGAAACAGCCCCAAAGCATGATGTTTCCACCCCCATGCTTTACAGTAGGTATGGTGTTTGATGGATGCAACTCAGTATTCTTTTTCCTCCAAACATGAAAAGTTGTGTTTCTACCAAACAGTTCCAGTTTGGTTTCATCAGACCATTGGACATTCTCCCAATACTCTTCTGGATCATCCAAATGCTCTCTAGCAAACTTCAGATGGGCCGGGACATGTACTGGCTTAAGCAGTGGGACACGTCTGGCACTGCAGGATCTGAGTCCCTGGCGGCGTAGTGTGTTACTGATGGTAGGCTTTGTTACATTGGTCCCAGCTCTCTGCAGTTCATTCACTAGGTCCCCCCGCGTGGTTCTGGGATTTTTGCTCACCGTTCTTGTGATCATTTTGACCCCACGGGGTGAGATTTTGCGTGGAGCCCCAGATTGAGGGAGATTATCAGTGGTCTTGTATGTCTTCCATTTTCTAATTATTGCTCCCACAGTTGATTTCTTCAATCCAAGCTGGTTGCCTATTGCAGATTCAGTCTTCCCAGCCTGGTGCAGGGCTACAATTTTGTTTCTATTGTCCTTTGACAGCTCTTTGGTCTTCACCATAGTGGAGTTTGGAGTCTGACTGTTTGAGGGTGTGCACAGGTGTCTTTTTATACTGCTAACAAGTTCAAACAGGTGCCATTACTACAGGTAATGAGTGGAGGAAAGAGGAGACTCTTAAAGAAGAAGTTACAGGTCTGGGAGAGCCAGAAATCTTGATTGTTTGTAGGTGACCAAATACTTATTTTCCACCATAATTTGCAAATAAATTCTTACAAAATCAGACAATGTGATTTTCTGGATTTGTTTTCTCATTTTGTCTCTCATAGTTGAGGTCTATCTATGATGTAAATTACAGACGCCTCTCATCTTTTTAAGTGGTGGAACTTGCACTATTGGTGACTGACTAAATACTTTTTTGCCCCACTGTATATTGTGACTCCAGCAATCTGCCTATAACCCTCTCACAGTGCCTACAGATTTATTTATTTTTATAACTTTGCCTTTGATGATAATGAGATGGCTGTTGTATAGTGATCTCTATGGAACAGAAGGTATTTTTCCATTGTATGGCTTACTGGTCAGTGTGAAAATGACAGAATTGTAGAATTTTATTGAATTTTTACTACGAATATTTGAAATGAAAAAAAAAATGTGCATCATAAAAACTTGATTTAAACAATAGGTATTTTTTTGTATATTCCACTTAAGTCTCAAGAGATCACTTTTACACCAGGTATTGTTATCAGCTTTTGCATGATTTATGGATCACAATATTGAGGTGCAGTAACACACTGTAACATTTGCAAAAGACACTGTAGTAAAAAAAAAGAAAAAAAAAAAGAAGAAGAAATAACAAAAATGATTTGGCATAAATCCAGTTCGACACAAATTTTCCAAAAATGTTGGATTCCTACAAATCCAAAACTTGGTATTTGCTTTGGACAAATCATTCGAAGTTGTGGGCGGCTATCATGTGGTCCATATGGCGCTTTTCTATGACCAAGAGTAATCGAATCTAATTTGCCCGATGACATCAATCTATAGATGCTATTTGTTTATTAAGATCATGTTGTTCAGGGTACCACATGATCTTAATAAGCAAGTTACCATTGGACTATTATTTTACTTTGTGTCCAAAAATGTTGACTAAATTACTTTTTATAGCAATTGGGGTATTTTCAATTCATATCAAGCAATTCACATGAAAGGGAAAGCACAAGAAAGTCACTGTATGTGTCTGTGTGAGGCAATAACTGGTATGGTAAAAAAAGAGTTTGCATGTTTGTGGGGCAAATTATTCTTCATGATGCCACCATTAATTATTCTGTACAGAGCCTTGACCGAGGCGTCAGAGGGGTTAATGGCCGAGATCAGTGTGGGCACTAATTATGGGCATTGGTGACGGGAGTCTGCTGTATATAAGTAGACACTTGGTGGCTATAGCGGCTGCCCAGCTCCCTATTGGCTGCCATCTTTAAAACCCCGGCATCCACCGTACTAGTATGGTGGATTTCGGGAAGGGGTTAAATTCATGTAAGTATAATACAATAGGTGAAGCTTAATCTATCACCTCAAGCACAACTGACTAGATTTATAGAGAACAATTTTTGACAGGTCACAAGATGCTATACTGTGTATAGGATTGATGCCATGTGACCTCTACTGATACCTAAAACTAAAGAACCACTCTTCCAAGCACCATGCTTCTTGATCTTCTGCCTTGGAGAGCTAAGAATCTCATTGTCTATCATAGTAATCTCCCATTGCTGTAATAAATACTGTATTTCTGTATTTGTCATACTTATTGGTATACAGATCTCCATCAAGCAATGTCTAGCTAGACATTCAAGTAGAGTTTCAATGTGTAAATGGTCAGGAGAGCAACCGGTCCTGTTTACCTTCTAGACAATGATCACATCATTGGCTCATGCAATTGATTTTCCAAACTAAGAAAACTCTTTCTAAGGCTAAGGCCTCATGTTGTGGAAACACAGCTGTTTTTGTTGCAGATTTTGTTGCTTTTTTTCAGCCAAAGCCAGGGCTGGATTGAACAGAAGGTAGAAATATAATAAAATTCTATATATTTCCCATACCTTTTGTAGCCATTATTGGTTTTGGCTCAAGAAACCGCAAGGAAATCTGCAAAAAATAAGCTGTGTTTCCACAACATGGAGCCTCAGCCTAAAAAAACACAAAAAAGCCAAAAATTCAAATTATTTCAGATCATGGTATTTTTTATTTTCGATTGTGAACTGGTCTATATTTAAGAAATAAAACATTTACCAACATCACAGTTGAATTATGATTGTATTGTAATATGAATTGTGAGTATTTTTGCTTTTTGTCTTGCTCATGGTGTTTGTAGGAGTCTGTATCAAATTAATATTTCCCAGGATTATTGCACAAATATTCAATCACTCTTATTAATCTGATGGCCTATACTTTTGGCAAACAAATTTGCCTAAGCGGACCCTTGATCCGGTCAAAGCATGTTTTTAATTTTTACAGACAGAGCAACTATTGTCCGTGGACTGTGTCTAAAATTGCATCTCATATCCACTTAAGTGAAATAATAGACACAGCCCATGGAATTTCTGGTCTTGTTTCTGGGGAAAGTAAATATATCTATTTGTTTTTGTAGATTTTCAATGTTTAGGACGACTTTCCTATTACATTATCCACTTCGGCCAGTGTAAGCTCTTCCTTTTTCCCCTAGAATAGGAAATACATAAAGGATAATGATTTTCCATGAAATCCAAACATCGGAATAAGGTCCTTGTCTTAGGAAGAAATGGATAGGGGTGGAGAGGGTGCTGTGTTGGTCAGTCTTAAATATTTCGACATTGAGCTGCGCTGGTCTGTAGCCTGATCTGGGCTTGATCTATTATTGAAAAGGAAAGGCTTTTCAACTGTAGTACATGACAATGGCTGAAGAAAAATCTACACACTAGATCAACTTTTTGAGTGGTATATGCTATCGGACAGCACCTGTCAAATAATCATGGTTGGCAAAAATAGTCTACATTGGCCATCTAAAGAAATAGGCAAAGTTTGCTTTGCAAATATTCGCGAGACTCGTTGGAATGTTTTGTTTGGTGCCAAAACTTATTTCCAACCCATTCGGAAGCCTTAGAAGTCTGATGTGGCCCATGACGTCATCCAAGAGGCCAAAGGAGGACCCTGAGAGAGCACCAGGAGCTGTGAAGTAGACTAGGAAAGGTAAAAGAAGATAAGTATAAGTGTTTATTAGTTTTTTTCACATTCCCTGGGCTTCCACTTATTATAGTCTGGAGCCTGAAAAAACCCCAAAATATAATAATAATAGCACTTCCAGTTCGAAAAAACAGATGGACGAACCCAGGAATATAATAGTGGCTCTTGGGTGGTAAACTCCAAAAGTTTTGGGTTTGGGTCAAAACCATAACTTTTAGAGATGAGCAAGTAGTATTCGATCAAGTAGGTATTCGATCGAATACTACAGTATTAGAAATACTCGTACTTGATCGAGTACCACTAGCTATTTGAATGGAAAAATTTGATGCAGAACCAGCATTGATTGGCTGAATGCTATACAGTCGGCCAATCAACGCTGGTTCTTCTCCTACCTTTAGAAGTTTTTGCCGCGCAGCATCCCCGTGGTGTATTCCAGCTCTGAATTCACTCTGCCAGGCATCGGGCCTGGGCAGAGCCAACTGCGCATGCCGTCGCTACAAGAAAATGGCCGCTTTGACTGTAAGCGGCCATTTTCTTGTAGTGCGGGCACGCGCAGTCGGCTCTGCCCAGGCCTGATGCCTGGCAGAGTGAATTCAGAACCGGAAGAAGCCGCGGGGACACTGCACGGAGAAGACTTCTCAGAGAATCCAGCCCGACCCTCACTCGTGGACTTGGTAAGTTCAATTTGATCGAATGTTGCCTACCCCTGAAACGAGCATTTCCCCCCCATAGACTATAATAGGGTTCGATATTCGATTCGAGTAGTCGAATATTGAGGGGGCTACTCAAAACGAATATCGAATATTTAACTACTCGCTCATCTCTAATAACTTTTTGAAAATTTTTTCATTCCGAACCAGTTCATTCATCTCTAGTGTTTGTCTACCTTAAGCGAATATTAGTGACTGCTTCCCAGATTTTCCTACTCTTTATTAATACAAGATATAAGCAAGCAGAAGTTATATCAAATATATTGCACCAAATCCCCTGAAAAAAAAAAAAAAAAAAAATAGAACATCTAAAATCCCATCTGGCAGAGAGAGGAAAAAACCTTATCATCTTGTCCACTCTTTTGCATATATTTTTGTGTATCCACTTTTCATATCTAGAGACTTTAGGCGCATAGAAAACCCATTTCTCAATTTTAGATTTCTGCCTTTTTTTCCAGTTTTTCATGGTTTACAAGTTTACTCAGGATTACTAGATTTTATCATTGATTTCTGCTAAGCTTGACAATGTGTTAGCGCTTTGTAAAATCTATACTTTTCAATAATTTGTAAGATTAGATTACCTTTTTATTAGAACTTATATTTATAGCGCTTCTTTTATTTGTTCAGCTGTTCCAAGTATTTTATAGCGTGAACTGCGAATCCAACACAAATATTCAGACTTTTAATACAATTTTTAATGTTTACATCTTCCAAAAATTGTTCAGTTTAATGTATCTTAAAGCATCGACATGAATAAGGTATGACTTGTTTGTGAATTTTGAGTCTTTCCTACAGGTGATATTCCTTCAAGTACCCTGCGGTTATTAAAATCTAACCATAGGACAACATGCAGTGCTGTGATGAAGTCTTGGAAAATGCTCGGCCTGTCTACAAAAATGAACATGACCAGCACAACAGTAGCATTCACACTTCTCTTCACAGTACACACCACCACTGCTATATTAATGTCTGGTTACCAAACAGGTTTGTACTGTCGTGTTTATCGAGTTTTTTTATACTTATATTTCCAGTATTTGTGGCTTTATTTTACAAGCATCAAAACCTGAAACTTAGCAACAGCAACCACCTGGGAAAATTAAATATGAGCCCGTGTATGTACTTCAGTCACTGGAAAATATAATTGATGTCTCACCTTGGTTTTGCAGACGTAAAGAACTCTTACAACATACTGTCTGGCCATTTTTGGTTACTGCAAAACACGAAGAGTGCCAAGTTCAGCATATATAGAAATTTCTATTTCCATTATTTTTATTAGAATTTTATAAGGAGTGAAACGAGAAAATTATGGTTATTATCTTTTATCTAGAGTCTCATTTTTAGCACAATTATATTGTTACGTTTTTTATATTGTATTTTAAAAGAAATTGTTGGAAATTAAAGCACTTGTCAAGTAATCAAAAGAAGAAACATCCTGTATGTATGTCATAAGGTTTAAGATAAAGCACTAGATTGTGTATATGTTGAACAGTCTGAACACTCATCAGGTTATGATATTATTATTATTATTATTATTATTATTATTATTATTATTATTATTATTATTTTTATTTTATTTTTTTTAATAGATATTGATGGTCTACTGTGCACTGACAGGTCTGCAACCCATTGACATGACATTTGGCATTTTAAAGAGGACCTTATATTTACTTTTTTAATCTCATTTCTAATTTGTTTTTAAGGCATTTTTCTATAGGCTTTTTTTTATAATGGAAATAAATGAAATAAAATAATAAAGAAAATAAAAAGTAAAATATGTGCCATAAGCCTCCATGTGCCTCCTCCTTCTCCTTCTTCTTCTCCTGCTCATTCTCCTACTCCTTCTTCTCCTTCTTCTTCTCCTCCTCCTCCTCCTCCCCCTCCTCCTCCTCCTCCTCCTCCTCCTTCTTCTTCTTCTTCTTCTTCTTCTTCTTCTTCTTCTTCTTCTTCTTCTTCTTCTTCTTCTTCTTCTCCTGCTCCTTCTCATCCTTCTTCTCCTCCTCCTCCTCCTCTTCCTTCTCCTTCTTCTTCTCCTTCTTCTTCTTCTTCTTCTAATTCTCCTCCTCCTTCTCCTTCTCATTCTCCTCCTTCTTCTCTTTCATCTTCTCCTCCTCCTTCTTCTTGTTCTTCTTCTTCTTCTTCTTCTTCTTCTTCTTCTTCTCCTCCTCCTCCTTCTTCTTCTTCTTCTTCTTCTTCTTCTTCTCCTCCTCCTCCTCCTCTTCCTTCTCCTCCTCCTCCTCCTTCTTCTTCTTCTTCTTCTTCTTCTTCTTCTTCTTCTTCTTCTTCTTCTTCTTCTAATTCTAATTCTCCCCCTCCTCCTCCTCCTTCTTCTTTTTATCCTCCTCCTCCTTCTTCTTTTTATCCTCCTCCTTCTTGTTCTTCTTCTTCTCCTACTCCTTCTCTTCCTTTTTCTTCTCCTTCTTCTTCTCCTCCTGCTCCTCCTCCTTCTTCTTCTCCTTCTTCTTCTCCTTCTCCCTCTCCCTCTCCCTCTCCTCCTCCTCCTCTTTCTCCTCTTCTTCCTTCTTCTTCTTCTTCTTCGTCTTCATTTATTTTTTTATACATTTTTTATTTTGTTTAATGCAAAAAATATTTTGGAAAATCTAAGTTTGCAAGTAACCTTCTAATTCTAACAGGGAAGAACCCAAGGTATACACCCCTAAGTAGCCAAGACAGAAGTTAAATATTTCCCCTCCCAAAGTCATGTCCCTATTATTTTGCCAGAGAACTGGTCACAGTGATGATTTCCTAAACAGAGATCCCCACCACCCACTTGTAGCAGAACCCTTACTTTATATTCCTGTCGATCATACTTCTGTATGCTAAATCTACTCATTCCTTAAAAAACACAATGGTATTACTTCCACAGCTGTGCCTTATGTTCGGCATATGAAATAATTATTGAAAACCTTACAGAAGGTAGTGTAGTAGAATCTTACATATTCCAGTGCTGGGATTTATGTCCCCCTGTGAATTGTACATCTCGGGCAGTGTTATAAAATAAAATGAGTTAAGTGAGTGAAGAATATAAAACGTAGAATATAAAATGCAATATAAAGCTGTAAGTACGCAAACAATCCATTTCTCTTCCTTAGATGAATTCCGAACAGAGGAGAAATTTTAACAAGAAGAAAAGGAAAGCATGGAATACTCAAGGAGCACATTCATCTTTCTATTTTACTTAACAAGGATTAGAAAGGTTCCATTTATTTAAGTCGGGGGCCCTGACCTTCTCGAGAGCTGAATATGATTTTGGAGGAAATGCTAATGTGTCAGTCTAAAGTGTTTCCTTATTATCAACAGCACTCCTTGATTATGTAAATTGGCAATACATGATTGGCACTCTCCAATGTGCCTGGTAGCAGCTTATAGATAATTAGAAAGGAATGTAGACACACATTCATGAAAACCCATTGTGAAGGGTGCACAATATAATGATTCCCTATTAATAGTTAATGATGCATGTCAAGAAGGACGTTGTTAGAAATGGCGAGTCCCTTTGCTTTAAAAAGACATTTAAGTCTAGTTTTTCTTTTTCTACTTTAGCTTGGTCAAGCTTTGCTTTTCATACCCGACTTGGTCTATCTTGAATCTCAGCCAGGAGTAAGTAATTGAAATCTACCAGGCTGAATGCCATCAAGTAGTCAGTCATGAAACAAGAGTCCCTGTTCTCCTCTCAGTTTCTCAGCATGCAGGAATATTATCACAAGCCATGCTCAAATGTCAGACCATGTTGTACATGTGATATTCAGAGTATTGTCTCCTACAACATGCGACTTCTGCCTCTCCAACTGTTGCCGAACTGTAATAAAGGTAGATGACAACTTTCACTAGACGGTGGGATTTCCTGGCATTTTACAATAAAAGCTGAGTAAATCTCCTTTATTGAATTATTCACACCTTTTAATGAATGAAAAAGACTCATTTCTCGTGAATGATCAAGGAATAAAATGCAAGGTTCATTAACCCTTCAGGTAGTTAATGGCAGTAGATTCGATGACGTCCATCTGTGTTATTTTTTTTATTACATTTTTATGGATTAAGCCTCATTATAATATAACTATATCTCACAAAATACAATGCAAATAAAACAAAGATAAAGACAATAATATAATATACAAAATATTATATTATTATATGTTATGTTATATCAATTTAGAAAATGCACCATTAAGACACTCAAGAAGAAAGAAAGAAAGAAAGAAAGAAAGAAAGAAAGAAAGAAAGAAAGAAAGAAAGAAAGAAAGAAAGAAAGAAAGAAAGAAAGATGTTTAACCTCAGAAATTATTTTATCAATCCGTCTTCCCAACAATCTACCTTGCGCTCCATTTTAGGTTTTACATATACCGTAAATAGGTGTATCCTTGCCCAATCTCTTGGCTGTACATGTTTAGATAGGAGTATCACAAGTTAAGAATCTTTTCTAAAAACAACAAGATTTCATTAGTAGTATGCTAAGTCACTATCCTATACGTGCCTACGTGCAGCCACCCACTGGCAGGGGAGTGAATTGCAGCCATTCGAGGCATTCGTTAGCAGACTGTGATATTGTTTTGAACTTCCTTCATGAGATATTGGAGTCCTTAGTCCAAATTAAGGATGAAATAGGTATAATCTACTTGAAAGGCAAAGTGATTGTAAATATATACATTACATTAGCTCTAGAGATGAGCAAATAGTCTCCTTCTATGGAAGTAGCATGTTTCCAAAAGTCCATGCAGGGGACAATATTCCAGTTCATCCCCAGGTGAAATATAGCAAAATATGGTTAATATCTCAGTTTCCAGACAAATAATAGTTAAAAATCTTATTTAGTCAAAACCATTAAAAACATCAGCCACAGGTACACAAGGCAGCTACACCTGCCAACACCCGAAAACACGCGGGTGATGCTTTTAATGGTTTTAAATCAATGTCTGGATGCGGAAAAATTCACCATTTTTTCAAAATTTATTAAGACTAGAGTTTTCCTCCTGTGTCTTAATAATTTAGGTGCTCACCAACATGCCAGAATAGAATACTACTCCAGTCAGGAAAGGGTGTAGATTTCCTGTATATAACTCACATTATGCTGTGTCCTCACCCATTCGTGCTCCTGCACCATCCTCTGGCCTTGTAGTGTGGCGCAGGTGCCCTCCCCATTCTTGATTACCTACTTAAGGACTCTTGTCACTCTGTGTTGGCACTGTTAGGCTTGAGTTTTGTCTGCTTGTGATTGACAGCTTATCTGCCGGTCAGGCTTGGGATTGGTTCTGGATTTCCTATGGGCAGGTCATCAGCCCACATGTGATTGCTGGCTATTGTGTTTCTGATCTCACTAAGCATTTGTCCTTGCTCTTGTTTTTAGCTTTTGACTTTTGGATTGCGATTTGGTACTGTTTTGTCTCTCTGGCTTGACTTTGGCTTGCTGACTCCTCTTTTATGTTATTTGCCTTGTCCTGTTCTGTGTAACACTTATCCAGGGATACCCAATAACACAAAATTATCGACGTCGACCTAATACCCCTGATTCCTCTGATTCAAGTGCTGGCAGTGACCGGTCCTTCCCAAGCACAACATATCCTCAACGGGGCTTACCCAGGAGAAGAGGCCGTTTTAACACATCCACAGCCCCCTCTACACCGATGGCCACCAGGTCCCAGGTAGGATCTGATTCATTGATAGTAAACATTTCCTCCACTTTTCTTACTCCTACCCAATTAGATCTATTACAGAAGGGTCTCTCATTTTGCCCTACTTACAAATTCGATCTCTTCCAACTAGATTTAGATCTACAAAGATTATTCCGATCCTTACGACTTAAGGTACATTTTTCTAAGCAACCATCCATATTACTTGATGAGAATGTAGTGAGTAAAATTAGCTGTAAACAGCTTGGACTCAAAAACAAGAGCAGTTTTATGCCTCCCAAAAACTCCCCACCAGTGGAGACCGTTATCTCTCTAATTAGCAGAGATATTGATAAATTCAGGGCCTCAGTTGAGAGAAACCACTTGACCTGTACCACCAACCTGACTAGGGATGAAAAACTTGCCTTAAACTCCTTGTTGGACAATAAATCCATTATTATAAAACCCGCGGATAAAGGGGGCGCCCTTGTTATTATGGACCGTGACGATTATATTTCCGAGATTCATAGACAATTAAGCGATAGGAATGTATATACTCCTTTAACATATAATCCAATGTTCAGGATTAGAGATAGGATTAAGGCTACATTGGACAAACACCTTCGTAAGAATAATATCGACACGTACACCTATAATTTTCTCACAAAGTCTGATCCCATTACCCCGGTAATTTACATATTACCCAAAATTCATAAAAGGCTGAACAATCCCCCAGGACGCCCTATAGTGGCATCCACCGACTCCATCTTTTCACCTTTGGCAATATTTATTGAAAAGATCATGACACCACACATTAAGATGACCAAGTCTTTATTACTTGACACATCCAGTTGTCTGGAACTAATCCATGGATTCACCACTGCTCCTAAGAATAGTATTCTAGTGACATGGGATGTGGTCAGCCTTTATACTTCTATCGAACATGATAAAGGCATCGCAGCGACTGCAACCCTACTGAGTAAAGCTGAACTAGATCCTGAGGTCACCAATTTGGTACTTGATTTACTACATATCATTTTGGAAGATAATTACTTCCTTTTTCAAGATCAATACTATGGACAGGGGCGTGGCACCGCCATGGGGTCGAATATGGCCCCACCATATGCCAATGCCTATATGGCGGCATTTGAAGAGCAATTTGTCTATTGTAACTATCTATTTCAACAATTCTCCTTAATATGGAGAAGATATATTGATGACATATTTTGTATCTGGACTGGCACAATTGAAACATAGCAGACCTTTACCAACTATCTCAACAGCATATGGCCTGAACTCCAATTTACACTAAAGTAAGTTTCAGCACTGAATTCATCAATTATTTAGACACCAAGGTCTCAATTACAGAAATGGGAAATTTGCAATCTGATATTTTTACTAAATCAACGGATCGCAACAGCCTTCTCCATTTTTCCTCCTGCCACCCACCCGCCCTTAAAAAAGCATTACCCAAGTCACAGCTCAGTAGGGTTACCCGCATAGTAGATGATCCTAATCTGAGGAAAGATAGATATACTGAGATGCTTACCAAATTTAGCCAACGTGGATATCCTAAGAAAATACTGAATCAAGCACTCCATGACACTCTCTCTCCTCCAATAAATAGACCAACCAGGACCACCACTAATAGGATTCCCTTTGTGCATAATTTTCACCCTTTTGCACATAAAATCCACAACATCATCAGGGGCCATTGGTCTATACTTAATAAGGCATATCCGGGAATCCCAGAGTTTCAGCAACCTTTTCTACCCTGCTATAAGCGCCCACGCAATCTTCGAGACCGCTTGGTCAAGGCAGACATTGGTTCTGCCACCAAGTTATCCAGACAAACCTTTTTGAATACACCACGTAGGGGTACTTTCCCATGTTTACATTGCCAACAATGTTCTAATGTACAAAAAGGTGATATGATTTACCATCCCCTGAACGGCCAGACCATCTCAATAAATGATTACTACACATGCGAGTCGAATTACGTGGTATATTTGATCAAGTGCCCATGCGGTCTCGGGTACGTTGGGGAAACCACCCAGCGTATCCGAGACCGCATCAAGCAACATAAATCCAATATAAGGTGTAAAAACTTATTCCTTCCCATACCGGCGCATTTTGAGGCCAAAAACCATAACATCACTCAACTTCGATTCCAAATTCTCGAGCATGTCGAAGTTCCAAGAAGGGGTGGGAATCGTATTCTGATATTAAAGAAGCGCGAGGCATACTGGATTCATAGGTTACAGACCCTCGAACCAAAGGGCCTGAACCGCGAATATGACATACATGCATTTATTTAATCGTGTACTGATTTGTCTTATTATTCTTTACAGGCTCGTTGACACCATACCGCGACTGCGCCTACAGGGTCCGCAATTTTCATCCATAGTATCCTTCAAATTATCCCCTTTTTTTCCTCATTTTTATTTTTAATTTTTATTTTTTCCAATTTTTTATTTTATTATTTTTGTAATTTTTATTTTTCATTTTTATTTTATTTTTATTTTTTATTTTTTATTTTTATTTTTATTTTTTAACTATTCATTCTATTTTATTTTTATTTTTGTAATTTTGTTCTTTTCAATCAATGGTTTTGATATTGCCTTTTTTCAATTTTTGTTTATCTTTTATCTCATTTTCATATTTACTCTTCTTCTCTTATTTTCTGTCACTTATATTGGTGTTTTAGTTTCATTCCTTTTCCATTCTATATATTTACCTTATTTGTGGGGGTTTCTATTTACACTATTCCCCTTTCTTATTAGTTTCATTTAGTCATCCTCACCGCTCATTGATATCGTATCTCCTATAGTGGCATAGTACCTGGTCCGAGTACACATCTATACACACAAGCAGTCTTTGCAGATTCCTTCCTGTACACCTGATCCACTGCCTCTAACGTACTCTACAACTTAACAAGATCTCGCGATAACTACATCGCAGTTCGGCCTGAAGCGCATGCGCGCTCGCTGATTACGGCTTCATTCTTTTAAGCGCAGAGGAATTTTTGCTGAGCGCATGCGCTCATATGTTGCGGTCAGGTGACCGCTTGCCTTTGCGATCATGTGATCGCTCATCACGGCCCCTCCTACCTGGGCATGCGCAGTCGCGCATTCACGTGACGTCCCAGCCTGGACTTAAAATCGGCACTCCTGACTATGGCCGCACGCCATCTCCACCCAGCCAGACGGCAATTTCAATTGGCACTGACCTACCTACCACTGCTTTATACTAACATACTACAGCGGACCCTGCAGGCACCTCAACAGAAAAGTGACATTAATATTTAGTAGATCCTCCTTTTGCAAAGATAACAGCCTCTAGTCGCCTCCTGTAGCTTTTAATCAGTTCCTGGATCCTGGATGAAGGTATTTTGGACAAACAATTCAAGTTCAGTTAAGTTTGATGGTCGCCGAGCATGGACAGCCCGCTTCAAATCATCCCACAGATGTTCAATGATATTCAGGTCTGGGGACTGGGATGGCCATTCCAGAACATTGTAATTGTTCCTCTGCATGAATGCCTGAGGATTTGGAGCGGTGTTTTGGATCATTGTCTTGCTGAAATATCCATCCCCGGCGTAACTGCAACTTCGTCACTGATTCTTGAACATTATTCTCAAGAATCTGCTGATACTGAGTGGAATCCATGCGACCCTCAACTTTAACAAGATTCCCAATGCCGGCATTGGCCACACAGCCCCAAAGCATGATGGAACCTCCACCAAATTTTACAGTGGGTAGGAAGTGTTTTTCTTGGAATGCTGTTTCTTTTTGGACGCCATGCATAACGCCTTTTTTTTATAACCAAACAACTCAATTTTTGTTTCAAAAATGAAGCTGCCTTGTCCAAATGTGCTTTTTTCATACCTCAGGCAACTCTATTTGTGGCGTACGTGCAGAAACGGCTTCTTTCTCATCACTCTCCCATACAGCTTCTATTTGTGCAAAGTGCGCTGTATAGTTGACCGATGCACAGTGACACCATCTGCAGCAAGATGATGCTGCAGCTCTTTGGAGGTGGTCTGTGGATTGTCCTTGACTGTTCTCACCATTCTTCTTCTCTGCCTTTCTGATATTTTTCTTGGCCTGCCACTTCTGGGCTTAACAAGAACTGTCCCTGTGGTCTTCCATTTCCTTACTATGTTCCTCACAGTGGAAACTGACAGGTTAAATCTCTGAGACAACGTTTTGTATCCTTCCCCTGAACAACTATGTTGAACAATCTTTGTTTTCAGATCATTTGAGAGCAGACTGTCCATGTTCGGCGACCATCAAACTTAACTGAACTTGAATTGTTTTGTAGAAAGAAATGGTCCAAAATACCTTTATCCAGGATCCAGGAACTGATTAAAAGCTACAGGAAGCGACTAGAGGCTGTTATCTTTGCAAAAGGAGGATGTACTAAATATTAATGTCACTTTTCTGTTGAGGTGCCCATATTTTTGCACCGGTCAAATTTTGGTTTAATGCATATTGCGCATTTTCTGTTAGTACAATAAACCTCATTTCAATCCTGAAATATTACTGTGTCCATCAGTTATTAGATATATCAAACTGAAATGGCTGTTGCAAATACCAAAATATTTAGAACTAAAAATGATTAAGATTAATAGGGGTGCCCAAACTTTTTCATAGGACTGTATATATATATATATATATATATATATATATATATATATATATATATATATAGCTTTTCACATGCATAGGAAAATAAAGAAATTCTTGCAACAAATGTTTGCTGTTACATAGACAAACCCTACAATTAATATGCAGACTATGTTGCATAGATTAAACACAAGACACGATGTATTTTTATTTACAGAACACGGGAACAGTAGACAGTCCGACAGTGTGAATTTTCATCTGTTTCCTAACGCTGTCTCATCTGCTAACTGGGCTTACAATTGATTCAGCCCTTTAAACTGAAGACATGGTATGATTCACTATTGTCTCTTCAGATTTCTTACACTTCAATGCCTGTGAGTAGTGATGTTTTTATGATATACAATACATTTTGACAAGCATGTTGCACTTAAAGGGCATCGATATATTCTCTAGTGGATCAATTAAAGGAAACATATTCCAGTATTGTGAAAAAATGATTTTTAGTCTTTCAACAAGCAGAGTCATAGTATAAACATAAAAAAGTAAAAATTGAATATCTATATGTAAATTATATTTATTTTGAGTTAGGAAGAACGTTCATGAAGAGAACTTTTTTGGGAAGCTCTGGAGGATTGTCATCCATAAAGGGAAGGTCTGCAATTACTTTGTGGCCTATGGTTATTTGAGCCTTGAATCACCAAAAATGAATCACCATATATATGCATCAATGGGTGGTTTCAATTTGTGCATGACTGATCTTCTCAAAAACCAATGGGATGTGACAGCCCCAATTTAAGACAAAGAAGTTCTGTATGGTATGGGTGAAGGTGACAGGGGCTGGCATCAAGTTTTAGACTTGGTTTGGGGCCACACGGTGGCTCAGTGGTTAGCACTGCAGCCTTGCAGTGCTGGAGTCCTGGTGTTTAAATCCCGCCAAGGGCAAAAAACCATCTGCAAGGAGTTTGTATGTTCTTCCCATGTTTAATGGATTTCCATTACATATTCTAAAGACATACTGACAGGGAAAAATGTACATTGTGATCTCTATGTGGGGCTCACAATCTACATAAAAAAAAAAAAAAGTTTTAGACTCGGTTCACATCCGTATTCGGGCCATTCCGTTCCCCTATTCGCATGAAATATGTGGAGAGAAAAGTTCTGCAAGCAACACTTTTCTCTCCTCATTTTTCATGCAGAAACCGAGTGGAAACCAAATGGACCCCATAGACTATAGTCTATGGGTCCATGGATTTCCTTAGATAACCGCCTTTTTTTGCAGATAAATTTCCATTCGGGGGGTCCCCAAGTGGACTCCCCAAACAGAAACCCGAACGCAGATGTGAAACGGGCCTTAGAACCATATTTTTCTTTACCATGGCCTGCAAGGAGGACAGTTGCAGCACACCATATGATTTGATGTGTAAAAATGTGTTCAACCTTAAAGAGGTTGTCTGGGAAAATTAATTAATTTTCAAAATAGGCTGAGGGAGGTGAAAAAAAAAATCACTCACCTTTCCCTTTCCCCGGTGTTCAGGGTCCTTGCAAGAAGTCCGGTCCTGCAGCTCAGCCACCTTCTTGCTGTGTAATTTCTTGGCAGCTGTGATGTCCTGGTTTCCGTGCAGCTGCTCCAGAAGACAACATCGGTGCTGCAGGATCGGACTGCTTGGGGAGGCATTGGAGCACTCAAGAAAGGAGAGTGTGATTTTTTTTTCACTACCTCTGATCGATGTAAAAAATTATTTGGGTGCCCATTGTTTGCCTGGACTCAAACTTGGTTGAAAGGGTTGTCCAGGAAAAATATTTTTATTTTTCTTAGAGGCAGGGGAAAGTGAAAAATCTAAAAAAGACATGTTCACATGTACCTGCCGCACTGGTGTCCCAGGCTGCTGTCCAAAAATGCATAAACATACACAGTGTCCTTAAGGGGATAAGACGCATATTGTGTGTTTTTGTTTGGTACCAATAAAGTTCCAAGTTTGACTAAGTTTTGGTGAGTACAATATTCGTGCATCAGGCCATCTTGTCTTACAGTCTTGGTTGTCCAAGGATCCCAAGGTGATGTTGGTTGATGTACGGTATTCGAAATACTCGTACTCGCTCTAGTACCACTCGCTACTCGAATGGAAAAGTTTGATGCAGAACCAGCATTGATTGGCCGAATGCTATACAGTCAGCCAATCAACGCTGGTTCTTCTCCTACCTTTAGAAGTCTTCTCCGTGCAGTTTCCCCGCGGCATCATCCGGCTCTGAATTAACTCTGCCAGGCATTGGGCCTGGGCAGAGCCGACTGCGCATGCCCGCTTGTAGTGCAGGCATGTGCAGTCGGCTCTGCCCAGGCCCGATGCCTAGCAGAGTGAATTCAAGGCCAGAAGAGGACGCGGGGACACTGCGCAGGGAGAAGACTTCTCGGAGGATCCAGCCCGACCCTCACTCGTGGACTTGGTAAGTATAATTTGATCGAACGTTGCCTACCCCTGAAACAAGCATTTTCCCCCCATAGACTATAATAGGGTTCGATATTCGATTTGAGTAATCGAATATTGAGGGACTACTCGAAACGAATATCGAACCTCGAACATTTTACTGTTCGCTCATCTCTATTTATTACATGTTTTAGACACTTTATATGTCCATCTTGAAGGAGGAGTGATCAATAAAAAGAAACATACTTAGCGGCAAAGCGGTATAAAGTTGGCATGAAACTAGATGAAACTGTCTAAAGACACACAAAATCTCTCATTCAACGTCAACCACTTCAAGATCATTTTGGAGACTCTTTAGACTGTCTAGTCTAAATTGACACTGTCTATTAGACAGGAGGAGTGAATCCTCTCAATTGTGGAACGTGTAAACCTATCTAGTTGGATTGGTACATCAGTGACACATTTTCTGCAGGTTTGTGAATGAGGTGGTCAATGGCTGCCATTTTATCTTAAGTGGTTTTTGACATATACTACCTAGTCAGACTTCACACTAGGCATAAAACACTGTACACATATGTCTGGAGTGTATGTTTGTAATTGCAATTCGTTCATAGTACAGGTAAGTATACCTTTCAAGGTTCGATTTGTGTTAGGGTTTGCTGGTTTGTGCCAAAATTTTGCGTTAAGGTCTGAACTGTTACAAAATAGAAGTGCAAATTGCCTTAATATCAATGTAATATTACCACTTTATAAATCATTGGTGCAGTCCCATCTGGATTATTCATTTAAGTTCTGGGTTTAATATCAAGAGCCGACAAGGCTTCGTCACTGTAAGGACTGTGTATCTTTAGAATAGCCTACCCCAGGAGCTGCTCACAGCTGCAACAGTCGGCAGCTTCAAAAATGGCTTAGATGCTTTTTCATAGCAAAATAACAACGAAGCTTATGGAAATGTATAGAATACTTATTTCTGTCACTCATGCCCTTTCTCATCCGTTGGTTGAACGTGATAGGCATACATCATTTTTCAACCTTCCAAACTATATAACTGTAACTGTAACTATATAACTTGTAAGAAGGTGACAGGCAGAGTAGTCACGGTATAGTCACATAGTCACGGTATAGTCTGTAGTCACGGTATATTTCCCCCAGATTTCTGACATATGTGTCGTCCAGGGCGAGTCTTGAATAGGCCTCAGCCCCAGGTTTGGTTCCTGGGTTCGTTACTGGGCCGTAAAAGGCTGCAGAGCCTGCACTTCAGGGCAGATCCTAGGAGTGAGAAAGGGTGCCTGGGTCTGTCCTGATACATTGTGGCTGGTAGTAAACCACCTTTACAGTTACTACTTATTGTTTACTTAGTGCTCAGACGAGCAGGGTTTTGTTAATCATTTTTTATGCCTGAAGTTAAGGTTATGCCTAATTTTTTTGGGGGGGTCCTGAAGTGAAGGTTTATTTATTTTGCTGTTTTTTCTAAATAAACCTATTTGCACTAGATTTTGTGTCCCTGTCTCTGAATGGTTGTGTTCGCATCATTGCTGCTACCGAGCTACCGTCCCCACGCAATGTTATTTTATTTATTTAGCTTACTTGTATAGCACCATCATATTCTGCAGCAATTTTACAGACATTTTTAGTGGCTGTCCCATATAGGGCTCACAATCTACATTCCCTATCAGTATGTCTATGGAGTGTGAAAGGAAATCGGAGTACCCAGAAGAAACCCATGCAAACATGGGGAGAACATACAAACTCCTTACAGATGTTGTCCTTGGTCGGATTTGAGCCTAGGACTCCAGCACTGCAAGGCTGTAGTACTAACCATTGTCATGTATGACACTCTGGCGTCCTCCGTTTCAGTGGGATTGTACGAAGCAACCTGCAAAATATTTGCAGCAAAACAATTATATCAAACCCCTAAATACACGAACTGTCTCGCTCATCTCTATTCCATTTGCTATTAAACTCCATAGAAAATAAAATGATAGATATGAACCCATTTTTTGGAGTGTAAAGTGCTAGAAAAAATAGCAAAGCGTAGCAGGTATTCTCTAGAACAAAACATCTTTTCCTTTATGTGAACACACAAATGTTTGTCTCAGTCGTGGTCTTAAAATTCAATCTGCAACTTTAATATCAATGACCTATGCATAAAATAGCAAATAATGCTAATTTCCTTTTTAATCATTATTTGCTGAAAACGGCTCCCAGGCACTAAGTTATAGCCTGCTGTGCCTCATATCATGCTCTGCAACTCGTTTTCCTGTTCCTCTTTCATATTAGATCTAATTAATCAATGTGCAAGGAATACTCCTCTCCTTAATTATGTGTGCTTATATATCAAGTAGGAAGAAATATCTCATTTGTTCTAGTTCGCAAGATCAATGATCAATGCTTATGACTTCACTGGTCCATTCTAGAGACTTAGGGGGTTGTAAGATTTATCAAAACCTTCTTGTCGGCAGAAAATAAGTGTGCATAATAATTTAGTGTGAGCTGATAGCATACTAATGACTTCAGTCCCTACTGATGACCCATATTTCAAAGCCAATCACGTCGAAACCATGTAACCAGCGAGTTGTACATGATACTTTGTCTAAAGAGCAAACCGAGATCAACAATAAAAGAGATCCTGGAATATTTTATTATAAGGCTCCCTATTTGGTTGGGTGGATGCAGTGGGGAAACATTGCAATCATTTTATTCTGACAACTGGTAGAAGGTACCGGGTTCTATTTTAGGAAGACAGTTGTCTCATATTAAGGTTCACTATTGAGACCAGTTGATCATTAATATTTGCTTTGTCTGCAATTCAGACGCAGGCTAAAGCTTTGCAGAAAGTAGAGACAATTGTCAATTGGACTAGATAAGGTCCTGTAAGATTTAGATCATTTTAAACAAGTTCAATCTTGTACATTAAAGGGGTTGTCCCATCACAAGGATCCTATCTATACTGCTTGTTAATGTGGATGTTAGACTTTTCCTAAATACACTGCTTCAGCAAAACTGCTTTGTTTGTCCACTATCTTACTTTATTCAATTCATTGTGGCCACAGCCCTGACTTAGCTGCTCATGAGTCAAGTGATGTAGCTGCCTGCTCTGATGGGGGAGGAGGAGGGGCTAAGTGCAGGGAGCCAGCCTGTGTTTCTAGCTATTCCTGTGTCTACACCACGTGACCTAGCTCCCTGCTCTCAGATAGGGGAGAGGAGGTGCTTTCATTTCTTCTGTTCTCCCAGTTATCAGGCTAGCTAATTCAGTTGTGTTCATTATGGCAGAGACAGGCAGTCTCTATATGTAACACAGAATGGAGTTGCTGCTGCCTGTACTTCATAGTCCAATATGGGTGGGCGGAGCTACACACGAATTTTGGGGCGGAGCTAAACGGCAGGTTGCATGTGAAACCCCGCCCACCAAATGATGCAAGAAACCAGGAAGAAAGAAGATTTTACAGCAGTGAAGACTGCTGAGTATGCGACGTGGGAATACCCCTTTAATTAATAGTCACTGCTCCACTGATTCCAGGGCATTTGGAATTGTTTTCTCTAGCCCCCACCATTCCCGAACAATCATTGCTGTTGGTTTTGGTGCCTGATATGCTATTTAGGCTCTGTAATATCAGGAGGGTGGTGTCACATAGGAGCAGGCAAGGGGTGTGATTCTTAACTCTGAGCTCTGAATCACACCCCCTGCCTGACACCCCCCTTCTGACATTACAGAGTTACATAGCACATCAGGTACCAAAACTAACTATGCTTGTTGCTCAGGAATGGTGGGGACTAGAGAGAAAATTCCGACCATGTTGGAATCAGCGGAGCTGCTCCTATTAACAGATACTAAGAACTAGAATTGGTGGAGGTGGTGAAATATCCTCTTTAACATGAACCTAATGGTCATGTCAGGGCGTGTGTCGCAAGATGACCAGTTTATAAAAACAACATAATTTCTTGATAAATTGTCAAAAAATGTCTACTCTATCTACAGTGTTGGACTAGCCCAACAGAGTATCATAGGATGCTCTGGCGGACCCAGGGTGTAACACAATAATGGTCAAGCAGAAAACAACCAAATTTGAAGGGTACTATAGTCTATTTCCTAGGGGCAGTTCCTCCGAATCAATTAACCTGGTGGGCTCCAGGAAGCACAGTCCTATAGTCTGATACTTTGTGTCTATGTGGCAATCATGCCATGATATCATATTGAATTGATTTCATAATAAATCCATAGGCAACTTCGAGCTAAGGGTAGACATATCTGTAGGAACACATTTCTGCATTTCTCGGATACTGTCAGTCTATGTTACTATACTTCAGAGGTGATGTATAGCTGTAGTATGAGCACACAGATGCCCCTACATTACACTTCTGTAACACTGACCCAAAGCTGTATTCACACATCATTTTGCAACATTTCTCGTGAATTTTATTATTGACATTTGTAATGGATTTTTTTTGTCCTTTTGGTCACTTAAAACCCTTACATAACAAAAGAAAATCTACATACACAGTGTTTTTTTTGTAGTGTCTTCAGCGTATCTTTCTAAATGCAAAATGCCCTTGAATTGAGCTTTGCAATATGTTTTCAAAAATACCAGGGAAAAAATGTCACAGAATACACACAAACATAAAATTTTCAATGTCTACAAAGGATAACAGGAAAATCGTAGGGAGTAGGGAATCATCCATTAGATCCTTATTAGAGATGAGCGAGTAGTACTCGATTGAGTAGGTATTCGATCGAATATTCCGGTATTCGAAATACTCGTACTCGATCGAGTACCACTCGCTGTTCGAATGTAAAAGTTCGATGCAGAACCAGCATTGATTGGCCGAATGCTATAAAGTCGGCTAATCAATGCTGGTTCTTCTCCTACCTTTAGAAGTCTTCTCCATGCAGCTTGCCCGCGGCGTCTTCTGGCTCTTCATTCACTCTGCCAGGCATCGGAACTGGGCAGAGCCGACTATGCATGTCCGCTTCTAGTGCGGGCATGCGCAGTCGGCTCTGCCCAGGCCCGATGCCTGGCAGAGTGAATGAAGAGCCGGAAGATGCCACGGGGAAGCTGCAGGGAGAAGACTGCATGGAGGATCCAGCCCGACCCTCACTCGTGGACTTGCTAAGTATAATTTGATTGAACGTTGCCTACCCCTGAAACGAGCATTTTCCCCCCATAGACTATAATAGGGTTTGATATTTGATTCGAGTAGTCGAATATTGAGGGGCTACTCGAAACGAATATCCAACCTCGGACATTTTACTGTTCGCTCATCTCTAATCCTTATGAGAGCAAAACATTGGTATCTACAGTCCAGTAACCCAGGCCCCGACCAGATACAGGCACTGAAGAGGGCACCAGTGGGAAGAGCAAAGAGATCTAAAAAATGTATACTATGAAAGTAACAAAAAAAAATCACCAAGATGCTTAAAAATAACAAACCTATAGCCACTAAAAATAGTTTGGAATGTTTTTTACCCAGAAAAGATAAATGACGGATGGTTGTGTTCTACATATGTCTGAGTTACTCAGATCTAATTTCCTAATATTCATAAAGAGAAGTACCCGCGTGATCACAATCTGACCACTAGAGGCACCATCATGTCTTTTCAGAACAATTCATATGCAAAGGAGGCGATGTGCCCGCTATTTTTATTATTCCATACAACTATTGCAGAAACCTACCGTTAAACTATATGCATACAATACAAGATGGATAGTACAGCCATTATTACTACTCCTTCTGAAAAGGTACTTGCAAATCATATATATTCTGGACACATCCGGAACATCACGAGCAGACCCTAGAAGAGTTTAATTATCCCTTAATATATGATAAAATAATAGGGACTTACTGTAGCTTATCTGTTGCAAATATCATACAATGGAAATGTCTGTCAAATACGCCTTTTGAAACATGGCACTAAAGCCTTAGTGGATAGTCTTAACTATGCAGCCTGGTGAGCTGTAATGACAACCTTTTTCTCCCCCTGCCTCCTATCGTGCCTGGTGAGTGACAGTCCTGTGTCTCACAGTCAGGTCATATAATCGTCACTTTCGCTCAATCTGCCTGAAGCAATGGACCTCGGTGATTGAGCTCCAAGTGCGAGCACAGTAGTATATATCAGCTTTATACCTGACATCACTTTGAGACAATACACATCCATCTTTTTTTCCATTTTATGAGGTTCAAGAGCCCTTATGTTTGCGACATTCTGTAGATGTGTTTTTCCTCTGTGTCAGCCCCTATACGGAACGGTTTCAGGGGGAAAGCAAGCTGTCAGACGCATCAATTACAACCGCACCGAACATTTACCTTCTCTGCACAAACACATCCAGCACACTGAGCAGTTTAAGACTGTCACACATCACAAGCGCCTATTCAACGCTGAAGAGCATCGATGACCAAACGACAGTGACCTCAGGAATGACCTCATGTGGAATCAAGAATCTTCAGGAGGAATAATATTTAAACAAGAAGTCATTTGCAACCGCCCCAGACATTTTCTTTGTCATAGAGTAGCTCTTCTGCTCTATTTCAATAACAGATACTGATATATATATATATATATATATATATATATATATATATATATATATACTGTATGTCTTATGAAAACAGATAAGCAATCGTTGCATCTGCTTAGCATTTTAAGACAAAGGTATAAGGAGAGGATAGAAGACAATGTGGGTTCCTATTATGTCCATGCATTACATAAACGCCCTGCTGATTTCAATGGGAACTTTGTAAGGCATCAATTCTTCTCCAGGAGAGTTACAGGTGAAATGAAACAATTGCGGCATGGATCCTTATATTTTATAGTTTATGTTGGACGTCCTGTAAGATGTGAGATACCCTATGATCAACTTTTCAATAATTAAATACAGAGAACAGTACAGAGGACGTACAGAGAACAACCCAGGGGCATAACTACAGGGGTAGTAGCCACAGCTGTCAGCGGGCCCCTGTTTTTTTTTTTTTTTTAATAGGATGTTACCAGTTAGATAACAGGTCCTATTTACTTACCTATCCCGGCTCCTGCTCACGGCCGCTGGCGCTTCCCCTTCTGCAGAGGTGACTGTGAGCAGGAGCCAGGATCAGTAAGTAAGGCCGCGGGCCTGCGAACCCCACAAACACTGCTATCATTAGTCTTTTCAGACCTCCAAGTATAACGATTGGATGGTTAAGAGAGGTAAGGGAACATAAAAACACTAATACTTACCTCTCCTGGGCTCCGGGAGACTTTGGGTTTACTTGGTGATGTCCTAGACAACACATGGGCAAGGATTGCGTCCTCATGTGACGGTTTGATGGGTGGCCCCATGTCAAATGTTCATCTTGGGGCCTAGTTATGCCACTGGAACAACCCCTTAAGAGTAAGGCCCCGTGTAGTGAGCTACAGCTGAAAAACGTTGCCAACATGACTGAAGCGGGTTTGCAGTTTTTTTTCACAGTTTTCCTCCAAGGAGTTTCTGCCTCTATTAGACCTATACAAAAAACTACAGCATTCTGTATGTATAATTGACATGACACATTTTTCTGCAATGTGTGGATGAGATTAGCTTTTATCCAATCCACTTTATCTGGTAACGTAAAAAACAGCATTTTCGCAACGTAAGGGGGAGTTCACACGGTGTAACAAGCTACAAGATGTGGCATGTATACGCCGCATAATAAATGCACGGCTGCAAACTAGCGTGGCACATACGATCCCCGCTCCCATTGAAATCAATGGGAGCGTGTACGGCACGCAAAGGGTCCCGCGGCGTATACGTGCCACATCACGCGGCACGTTAAACCGTGTGAACTCCCCCTAAGGCTAAAGGGATTATCTTGTCTTTGTTAATTGTTGAACTATCCTTAGGATAAGTCATCGACTGAAGATCAAGGAAGCCTGATACCTGGGTCCCCTGCAGATTAGCTTTTGGGGCAGTGGTACTCATTGTGATCATCACTGCATTGGTCTGTTTATAACTCTGTCCCTTTCAAGTGAATGGGCTGAGCTGCTATTCCAAGTATAGCTGTTAGGGGGCATTCACACTGAGTAACGCCGGGCGTGTATCAAAGCCGTACACGCCGGCGTTACGGCAGACTGCCGAACACTTCCCATTCACTTCAATGGGAGCGCTTGTAACAGCGGCGTTTATGATACACGCCGGCGTTTCTCCGTGTGAATGCCCCCTTATACAAATATATGGCAATATGCTTGGTTTTCTGTAAGCCAAATGCTTCAGTTTCTTCAAACAGCTGAGTCGCTGGGAGTCTGGGTTTCAAATCCCGTGATTTTCAATTGATGATTTATCCTAAGAATAGGTTATTAATTAATAAGCCTGGAAAACCTCTTTAGGCGAAGGCCCCAGGTAGCGCTTTTCACCACTCTGGACTTTCTGTTTCCATAATTATAATTGATGTATAATATTGATGTATATTGGACGTGCTACAATTTGTAAAAATGCAAGTATTTCTGCTCTGATTTATTTTCTGCAATGGCCATGGCCAAATTGCAGTGTTTACGCTATGCAGGGCCCCAGCCTTATGGAAAGTTACCTAATTATGAGACGTGGCAAACAGAGTACTAGAGGATCGTCCAGTGGGCACAGACAGGCACCAGCTTCCATTTCAGTCACAGACAGTATTTACATTCGGAAATGAATTCTCTTATACACACAGGAACCTTCCTCAGCATGAGAACAGCCGTTCCAAAGCAACACACAAGTGCCCAGTTCTCACAAGGGTTTGCAGTAAGCTCTTGTGGCTCCTGTGTCTCATGCTAGACTTGCCTTTAAATACAGGCGCAATGGACTGCCATGGAAGCACAATGCTTTGTTGGGCTACTGCAACAGTTGCAACCAGTGGCGTAACTAGGAATGGCGGGGCCCCGTGGCGAACTTTTGACATGGGCCCCCCCCCAACCGACACTGACGCCGAAGACCTTGACCGACCCCCTCCTCCGCATTCCTGCGCACTCTATTATGTCCCTTAGTGGCCTCTGCACACAGTATTATGTCCCTTAGTGGCCTCTGCACACAGTATTATGTCCCTTAGTGGCCCCTGCACACAGTATTATGTCCCTTACTGGCCCCTGCACACAGTATTATGTCCCTTAGTTGCCCCAGTACACAGTATTTTGTCCCTTAGTGGCCCCTGCACTCAGTAGTATGCTCCACTCTGGACACCCATAAACAATTATTATACTCTGGGGTCTTTTCACACCGCAGAGTATAATAATCAGAAACCTGGGGGAATAAAAACATAAAAAACTACTGTTGTTTACCTGTCCCCCGGGTCCTACGCTGTCAGCCTCCACTGTCATCCTTTTTCAATGACGTCGGACGTCACATGACCTGGGACGCAGGCCGGTTTCATGTGACGTCAGAGACGTCAGACAACTAGGCCTGAGGCCTGCCCGGATTGTGGAGAGGTAAGTAACAGTGTTTTTTTATGTTTCTGACCTCTCCCGAGCCTCCAATCATTATACTTGGGGGTCTGCCAAGATCCCCGAATATAATGATAGTGTTTGTGGGGCCCGCGGTGTCACTTACTGATCCCGGCCCAGCCAGGATCGGTAAGTAAATAGGGCCCGTAACGGCCTATTAAATGGCCTATTAAAAAAAAAAATGCAGCGGTAGCGGCTGTCACCGGGCCCCCTGATGTCCCGGGCCCCGTGACAGCCGCTACGACTGCTACCACAGTAGTTACACCACTGGTTACAACACAATTTTAGATGGAAGACCTCACTTTTATGAGAATTTATTGCCTGATGTGATTATAAGCTGTCAGGCCATCATATGTAAAGCCCTATCTCGAGTGACACCAGCCATGGCACAACCGATAAATATAATTACCTTCCATTAGTTTGGTTAGAATCATTGCATTGCCCTCTTTCCAGAAAGTGCAAGACCAAGGAAGACTCAACTAATGTGATAGTGATACATCATACCGAGTAATAGGTAATGAGAATATACACGGCATTAAACAACAGTTCAATATAACTTATACAATGCACAAGAAGGCACACAAGGTCCATATGAATATACTAGACAAAGGTACACACCCAACTTGAGTTAGGACCTAGCACCGTTGCTCTTCTAAAGCCATTTTGTGGAAGGGGCTGACTTCTACCACTGTATAGGCAATGGTACAGGTATGAATAAGGTTGAAGGCGCATGCATAAAACTGATGATAACATACAATGGCGCCCATGTGAACCAGTCATTGTTTTCCTGCACCAAATCTCATTTTCGTAATGACAGAAGGGCAAAACTAGTATTCGCACTCTCTACTTACTATTCATGGTTTTCTGAGCTTGTTTCATTGATACCAGGCATTTTTTTCTATTTGGTCCTATGTAATTAGCATACAATACATAATCTAATCACTTTTCTTGGTTAATTAAACTCATCTAGGCCTACGTCTTGTGTAAATGACAGTATCATGGAGAATGCCTTCAAGACAGGTTTCATGAAATTAACAATATCAGTCACGAGCTGAAGGCATCATTTCATGACGTCTATCATGTGTGTAATACGTTGATGCGATTTTTAATTGAATAAAATAAATGCATATATTTCTATGGACATAAAAAGAGTTACAAATGGTAATGTAATTGTCCCTAGCGTGTAACAGATGATACCAGAGCGAGTAGTGTTCGATCGAGTAGGTGTTCGATTGAATACTACGGTATTCGAAATACTCGTACTCGATCGAACACTACTAGCTGTTCGAAGTTTAAGGTTCGATGCAGAACCAGCGTTGATTGGCAGAATGCTATACATTCTGCCAATCAACGCTGCTTCTTCTCTTATCTTTCCGAAGTCTTCTCTGCGCTGCGTCCCCGCGTCTTCTTCCGGGTGGAATTCACTCTGCCTAGGCATCCGGCCTAGGCAGAGCCGACTGCGTATGCGCGGGCGTGCACGCGCATACACGAGCATGCGCAGTCAGCTCTGCTCAGGCGTCGGGCCTGGGCAGAGCCGACTGTGCATGTGCGTGCATGCGCGTCCATGGCCGCGCATGTGCAGTCGGCTCTGCCTAGGCTGGATGCCTAGGCAGAGTGAATTCCACCCGGAAGAAGACGCGGGGACCCTGCCCCAGGAGAAGACTTCAAGCAGAATCCAGCCCGACCGTCACTCGTGGACTTGGTAAGTATGATTTTATCAAATTTTGCGTACCCCTGAAACGAGCATTTCCCCCCCTTAGACTATAATGGGGTTCGAAATCCGTTTGAACAGTCGAACAGTGTGTGGCTGTTCAAATCGGATTTCGAACCTCGGACATTTTAGTGTTCGCTCATCTCTAGTTACCATGAATTAGGATGGACTAGGATCAGATTTTGTATATCGTATCTGATTCTCATATCCTGGTGACATCACAGCAAAGAGATATTGGAAGGAGATTGCCTTACTCTCTGAATGCTCTTAAAACAATGTATCTTAAACCAAGGGTCTCCATAGTGTTGGCCTGAGAATATGCATATTTAGGTTGGGTCCATACAGGACGTACTTGCAGCAGATTAGCCAACCTGGACTTGCCAGCAACTAATCCGCTGTGATGTATGGTAGCAGAAAACATAATGAGATTTTATTCTCATCCACATGCTGAGCAAAAAATGGATTTTGCCAGGATAGAATTCAGAAAATTTACAGCTGTCCTGCAACACGAAATAAGAAGCAAGCTCATCCCACATGGATGTTCAGTAGTAACTACATGGTGGCACTGTAAGTTTGTGTGGACATACACCTTGAAATTTTGACCTCTTGCATTGGAAGGGTTAAACCCCTATGGCAGAAGTGCAGTTTAACAGAGTTCAATGGAGCAAATCGGCACACAGAAAGTTTATTATGTTGTTATATTATGTGTTGCATATGACTTGCATTGAACTTTATACTGTTTTTTATGATCATGTGACTGGTGCAGGTCGGTGTTCTAGAGCTTTCTGCACGCTGACTCTAGAGGTAGAACAAATTTGCCTGTTTGCCTGTCTGTTACTCTAGGGAGGTAAGACTCAATGTCATCAGATGATGCCCAGGATACCCAGGGAAGTATTACTCCCTAATTTAGGACTTTTTCCTGTGCTCAGATGAAGTGGGCCAGCATGGAGGACAACTCGCTAGGATGACTATTGGTAGGAGAGGGGGACATCTTGGATTGTGACCTACTTGGAAGTTTGCTGCACTGTTTAAGTAGGGAAAATTCCAATAACCAAACACCTACAGATACCCAAGAGTAGGATGATGGGTTCTCAGTTGGCAAAAATAGTATCCACTATTACAGCGGGTGCATGGTTTCCTTCATTTGTACAAAATGGGCCAAATTTACATTGGAGTTGAGCAATTTTCATCTGTAAACTATTTGCTACTGAAGTGATACATCCTTTGTACATTATCTTCATCATCATTGGTCAGCTTCAGGTGACTTTCACGGGTCGGTGTCTGGGCAGCAACCTGGAAAAAGACAGGCCAGACACAGATATGTTGGAAGTGGACCGGTGTGGTGTCATCCTCAGCAGAGCAGCTATATGGTCAGTCATCATCCTAATACCAGTGTAGTTGGGCAGCATTGGCACATATCTTCATTTCAATGGGAGTGTTGGAGATGCCAAATGTTTGCCTATGTCCAGAGCTCCCTATGAAGTGAATGGAGTGGTGCATTCAGAAAGGGGAACAAAATGCCCATTGCTCTTGATCAGTGAGGGATCTGAGCAGTTGAATCCCAACTATCCCAATTATCTTCCACTCTATGGAGAGGGGATGCTTACTAAGATTTGAAATACCCTTTAAAGGGGTTCTGCCATTATGCACATTTATACCCTCCTCCCAGCAATCAGGAAGTCGGAGGACTGAAAGCACCGGTGTGCTTGGGTGAACGTTGCGCCATTGACTGCTGTGGGTATGTCAGGACAGTAATCTCCTGTAGCACCCACACTCCTGTAGAAGTGAATGAAATCCGAGCTACGCAAGTGCACTGGCGTTCCATTCACAAGGAGGCATTATAGGCACTTTCAAAACCCCATCATCCAGATCGCTGGTAGACCTGGCCTTTGGGCCCCCAGTGATCGGACACTTTTACCCTTTTCTGTGACTATAGGATACGTGTCCGCAACAGCACAACCTCTTTCTTTACACCCCTTTTAGGCTATCCTTACATGTTCAGCTTCCGCAACAGGTTTTCCAATGTGGTTTTGAAGCCAAAGGCATATGTGGATCATAAAAGGAGAGAAAGTATTAAGGACGGGTAATACTCCCTCTTTTTTTTAATCCACTCCTGATTTCAGGTTTGAAACTGGATCAGAAAACCTGATGCAGAAATAAGGGCGGCCTTAGATGTGGATGATTATTTAATAATCGAGTGAAAATGGCCACTTATCGAATACTGTAAAATCACCCAATAGAGATGGGATAATTGCTTTGTTTGTTAGCGATCACATCTTTTTTGTTGTCATAAAAATCATCATTTGTTGGTTGGGAATTTCCCATGTGAAAGCAGACATCATCTATAAGATGGATGAGAACGGAGTAAAAATACAAACAATGCTGCCAAAGAGATGAGTGATCAAACATGCACAAAATCCAGTTATGTAAAAGTACATCAAGTACTCGCTTGTTTGCGGTTGCATCAAGTAGCCACACATGTAAAGGGGTGTTTAGACTGATATTGGTCTGACTAGGCAGAAATTGGTCAGGTACGGTGAAACCTCTTTGAATTGACTACCCAAAATTGCATCAAAAAGTGGTCTTCTAGAGAGGTGGTCTTCGCAAAGAACATGGTTACTATGGAAAATTCAAAATTCATCACGGTAAATGTGGTCTAGGTAAGGAGGTGGTCTTCTCAAAGAGGTGATCTTTAGGAGATAATTCACTGTATTAGTACATGTAAAGCCACTCTTAAAGGCGTTGTCCAGGATAAATTGATAATTTAACAATAAGCTAAACACCCTGCTCTTCACCTAAATTCTAACTTACTTGTTTTATCAAAGACGTACATTTGCCCAGATCACCGGGATGGTGATGTGACTGTCCCAGGCATATTTTCTGATTTTCCGGTAATGTTCCTCGCGATCCAGCCGAGCTGAGCGCATGCCCAGCACTGCTACATCTCAGCATAGGAATGCATTGACCAGCGTTGATTGGCCGAATGCCATACGGAGTACAGCATTCGGCCAATCAACACTGGTTCTGCCGGAGGAGGCAGAGTCTAAGATCGGTCCACAGCAGTCTCCATTCTGGACTGATCTTAGACTCCGCCTCCTCACAGACGAACCTCCGGCAGAACCAGCGCTGGTTCACCAAATGCTGTACTCTGTATGGCATTCGGCCAATCAACGCTGGTCAATGCATTCCTATGGGAAAAAGTCAGCTCACACATATTGCAAGCTGACAGGGATCCCGACCAGATAGAGCCCCAAAGAGCTGGGTGAGTGACATTCCCACCTAAATAAAGGTAATCCCTAGCTAACCCTGTCTGTACATCTATCCCTGACTCACAGTCACATAGTTCACAGTCTCATATGAACCAAATGTTAAATCCACCATTCGTATAAATTGGAGGACACCTGATTTAGCCAGCCAATTACTTTTTTCTGATTTTTTTTTCAATGCCTCCGTTGTTGTAGTTCCTATCCCACCTCCACTGCGCAGTTATTGGTGCAAAAAAAGCACCAGGGAAGTTGGGAGGGGATACAAATTTTTAGTGCTTCTGCCTCGTGGTATTCGATTGGAATCGAATACCTCGAACGGCCTGATATTCGATCGAATATCTATTTGATCGAACAGTGCTCGCTCATCTATAGTAGATACGATGGGGGTGAGCTGAGTTAGTTAGTTAAGAAGGTAGGCTATTAGTCCGCAGGCTCTCTAGGGAAATAAGGAGGGGGTGTGAGACAGGGTGCGGGAGGGAGAGAAGGGGATCTGAATGAAGAGCAATGCATCATGGTAGTTGTAGATTAAGAGAGTAGGAAGCTACTCATGTAAACAAATGCAGAGGATGCCAGGAACTCCCAGAGAAACCCAGAAATCACTCAAAACACTGCTTTAATTAGTCCATTAATGGTCTCTGTGTTAAGATCGATCCCCAGTATCATATTACCATTTAGTATATCAAACTTGACCCCATCTTCATCTTTAGCATCCTACAATAACTCCACTATAACTGAAGACGTGACATATGTTCCGCATAGATATGTTTTTGTATTCCACCGGTTAACCAAAGATCATCCATTGATACCTCCATGTTACCCCACATGGCCACACAGCTGAAGACAATTTAGTAATAATATGACGGCTCCATTACTTGGCAAAAGATTATCAGAAATAATGAAGACTCACTTTGACATAACACGTTCCGTCGGAGCTGTCACTTTCTTGGCACTCTTACACAATTGAGTTTCTTATCTGGTATATTTTATATCAGATTATTTTTTGTTCTTTTTTATATCGTAGTCATTAACGACAATGTTTCGGCAATCTTTACTGTAGACCGTAGTTAGTCGTTGGGTTCTTCTAGGGATATGTAAGGGTATTGTAAGGGATGTATCTACTAGGTACAGCATGTGGATTGCCAAATCGATGCAGCTTCGGCATCTGTCAGCTGTATAATTTCCCCCTGAATGCTGAAGTAGTGTCAATTTATAAATCTACATAGCTGTGCTGTGTTCCGTGCCAGAATCATTTATGAATAGAACTCATTGTCACCACTTGCTCACATGAGTCTCAGTTACTCTACTCTCTTGCCCTGTGTTTTTCCCTCGAATCATACAAAGCCTATGAAACATTAATATGAAACTTTTTTTTTCCTTTCAACACATGTTCCATTTAGCGATATTGTGTATGGGACACATGGAAGTCTCCAGAGCTATAAATAATATGAGGTAGGAGAAGCTATTGGATGCTAAATAGAGTATATTGGAAGCATTGTATCCTCTATATAGGCATGACATATTTAATATGCAAATGTGAACGTAATTCAAGAGCAGCTGCGGGGAATGGAACAAGTTAAACTATACATACAGTATTTATTACTGGAAAACGTAACTCCAGGGTACGGGTAGGGACACAAGATTTTGGCACCGGTCACATGTTGGACCAGGTTGCTGGTGTTTCCACATAACACAGTGATTATTGCTAGGTCCTTGTTACAAGCAGTGCGGTTTTGTGGCTTACGGTGTTGTGAGTGACAAGTAACAGGTAACAATTTAATAAATGTTTCACTATGGTAATGGAAAACACTATCAGCAGGGAACGCAGCCAGCATTGGATTGTGTGTCTTCACCTGTAGCAGAAATATCCTGATACACTGTTATGTGTAAATCCTACAGATGAGACAAATCAGGTGTGAGAGAGCAGTAGCGAGGAACTGAACCTCCCCACAGCTTGTCTCTGAGCTTGTCTCTGTCATCTACCGATATGTTAATTGAACATATGTAAGAAGGGCAGATAAGCCCAACAAGTGTCTTACACAATCCAGTGAGTGCGTCAGGAATCTAAATATCCGTCCTGCTAATTCTCCACCCAGCAGTTGTTATTCTCTCCTGCACAGTGTTGTTAGGGGAGATTCTGTATAGCATCTTCATTTGCCACTGTGTCTTTAAGGTTGTTATGCTTACCAGTCAAAGTTTGGCTGGGTCTGTCCGGTCAGTTAGAGGATTGAGATGCATATCCAGTCGGGACTGTAGTTTACAGTTTAAAGGGGTTGTCCACTTTCAGACCAGTATTATTGTTTGTATAATAAAAAGCTGTACGATTTTCCAATAAACTTTCTGTTTCAATGCTTTTCTAGATCTCTGCTTACTAATATTCATAATGCTTACTCCCAGTGGATAAAAATTAGTCCATGGTCATGTGATGTACAGTCCATTGTCATGTGATATACACACAGGCATACTGCTTGTTATAATCGCAGCACAATAATCAGATATTTGCCTGGTAATGACTGCCTGGATTGTATATCACATGACTCCTTTACCCCTTCCTGACATTCGTCGTCATACTGTGACCGAACAGGAAAGAAGAGGCGGTGGTGATGAACAAGAAGAAGGTGGCACTGGATAGTTGTCTCACAAAACCGAGGACGCCCCCAGTGCAGTTTGAGCGCATATGCACGAAAACTAGGATATCTAAGGAACAGCGGCGTGTAGAGATGAGCGAGTAGTATTCGATCAAGTAGGTATTCGATCGTATACTATGGTATTCTAAATACTCGTACTCGATCGAGTACCACTCGCTATTCGAATGGAAAAGTTCGATGCAGAACCAGCATTGATTGGCCGAATGCTATACAGTCGGCCAATCAACGCTGGTTATTCTCCTACCTTTAGAAGTCTTCTCCGTGCAGCTTCCCCGCGGCGTCTTCCGGCTCTGAATTCACTCTGCCAGGCATCGGGCCTGGGCAGAGCCGACTGCGCATCTCCGCTTGTAGTGCGGGGATGCTGCACGGAGAAGACTTCTCGGAGGATCCAGCTCGACCCTCACTCGTGGACTTGGTAAGTATAATTTGATCGAACATTGCCTACCCCTGAAACGAGCATTTTCCCCCATAGAGTATAATAGGATTCGATATTCGATTCGAGTAGTCGAATATTGAGGGGCTACTCGAAACGAATATCAAATCTTGAACATTTTACTGTTCGCTCATCTCTAGCGACGTGGAGAAGAAAACTAAAGGTAGGGGGTGATGTGGGTATAGCTTAAAATGGGATTCTAATGATCGAATCCCTTTAAAAAATTGAGATATAACTCCCAATCTAGCACTAAGTTGGAATACATAGATGTGACCATAATACATTTATCACCAGTTTCGTTAACTAAGATAATTCCTCATGGAATTAAATCAAGAATATAACACAACATTCTAAAAAAAAAAAAGACTTGACAGGCGGCAGATTTACAGAGTGGCCACACATAAATATGGATAGGATAGTCAGCATATCCCTTTATGTTAACTTTTCAAGAGTAGCTTAGAGAAAATGTGCTTAACTTATGGCTTATGCCCAGTCAAGATACTGGGATTTCTAGAAGCTATTGAAAGCTGTTGTCTTAATTCTTGTTGACTTACAAGTCTGAGACGTTAAAGGGGTTGTCTTGGATCTGAAGGCAATTGATAGTAATGACCAACTTATATACAGGATAAGTCACCAGTATTTAATAGACACTCATTGCCTATCCTGATCATTTGTCTCACCACAGTTTGGAGCTCCTGTATCGTATTTGGAGCTTGGTATCGCAAACCTGTTACTTGAATAGGTCTTAGCTGCAAACAGGTGATGTGACTGATAAACGTGGCCTGTGTCAAACCCCTTTTGACCTTTGATTGATGACCTATCCTAAGGATAAGGATAGCTCCAGTAATACCTACTCTGTCTAATGGATGACAAATTTGCCCCTATATACAGATGACCTGGCGCTGTGGCATGCGAGTAGAGGGCAAAGGATTGGTTTACTGGCATAACAAAGTGCATGGTATGCTTGTGCAAATAAGGTGCGCTTGTGATCTCACTATTAGGCCACTGCATTTATGTTGTTACCTATTTATTCATGTAGCAAGCTTTAACTTGAGTCCTATAACTAGCTACAGTATGATATCTTATGTCATAACACAATAAAAGCCATTGAAAGTCAACTTAAGGTTTTGCGTCATAGTTTAATTAACCTTGTAATTGTCAGGGCTATGGATGTAACTCTATACTAATAACATACAGTAGTTCGGAAATACATAAAAATGGTTATTTCATGTTTGCTTAAAAAAAATCTATATTCTATTTACCTACAGGGAAATATGCTGAATTTCTTGTGTCCTGAATTTGTTATTTCGAAACTTATATTATGCAGAATTTGTGATTTTTTTTTTCCGTTCTGCACTTACTGGCCAAGTATACCTGCTTTATGTCTATTTATGTAGCATGAATGGCACCACTGCACAATACTAATAGCATTTACTGCTGAACACAAATATCTAAAAAGCTTATTTTCTCTCTTTTTGCTCTATAAACCTTTGATTAACTTTCCTCACAATGGCTATTGTAAGACGTTTCCATAAGATGCTCTAGAATAAATGTTGTTGCCCTGGAAAAATTCTGTTTAATCCCGCTAACAGATAAGCTTCCACAGTAATATTCTGTTCACTATATGAGCAGTGAATTTTCTGTGTGTTTGTTCTACCTTCTGTATCCCTCTTTTCATTGTGTCTTCATACATAACTACCATCTTTGGCATTTCCCGCGGAGTGCCTGGCAGCTTCATAATGCCTTTTTTTCCTGCAGTGGTGTTGGGATTTGTATCATGCTAGCCTTGTATTTTGAGTGCCTCTGTTGTAGGCCTTTGTGGTTTCTGGGAACGGACTACACATGGGGTAATAGGGTCACGGTGCTGTGAATCTGACATGACTGACTCTTTCCAAGAGCCACTTAGATCAGGTTATTAAAGGCTGAATCTTTTTTTGTACTGTGTAATGTACTTCAGATACTTTGATAAATGTACATTTCCTTACTTTTTGATTGTTGGCTCACTTTCATGAAAAACATAACTATGGATTATTTATATGATGGTTTATACTATAGATTGGCTAGTTTATGCTGATTTAAAAGTATTATAATATTGGAAATATATTAAGGGAATTTTTATTTTCTAAATATTAGGGATGGGCGAATTTCTCAAGAATAGTTTTGTGTTTGGAGGCTCGTTTCAGGGCAAACAAGTTTAGTATGAGCCACACTTTTATTTAGCTTAAAACATAGTGTAGAATCCTTTTAGGGTTCTTAGAAACGTATATATTCAATTTATATCTCTGTATAGCAAACATAGCCAAAGTTTTTTTCAGACCCCAGGGTATAATAGGCGGAGGCCCAACGGAGGAGTAAAAAAATAAAAAAAAAAAACATTCATACTCAGCTTCTGCTACGTCTTTGGGCTTCCTCTCCATGTTTGGTGCTCTCCTGGTGATGTCCAGAGCTCCTCGGTGTCATGGCTGTGGCCTGTGGTTGAGCACATCGAGCCTCACGACTCAATCATAGACCTCAGCGCTATGTCTCGACTGCTGACATCACAAAAGAGCAGATGTCACCAGGAAAGCGCCGGACATCACGAGGAGGCCCAAGAGAGGTAATGGAAGGTGTGTATGAGTGTTTTTTTTATGCTTTTCACCCCTGGGCTTCTACCTATTACATTCTAGGTTCTGAAGAGACCCCAGAGAATATTGTGGTGGCTATTTTAGTTTGTCTGAGATGAATCTCCTTTTGCTCGGTGTCATGAAAAACTGAACACTTTGGAATATTTGGGTCGTACCCCACTTGGTACTAACCGATTCAACCGTCTATACTAAATGTTTATATCTATTCTCTGTAAACCTCACTTGCTTACCCTCCTGAATTGTCTAGATGTTTCCCCAAAAAAGGAATATCTCCCAGACCTCCAGGTGCTTAACTTATGGCTTATGTCCATTCAAGAGAAAATGCTAGGGCAAACAGACCATAAGCAGGGGCATAACAATCGTGGTCACAGGAGGAGCAAACTCAACCGGGCCTAGAGTGGTAAGGGACCCGTGGCCAACTTTGACATAAACCAAAAGTGCAATTATAATACTCTAGGGCCTTCTATCCCTTTAAAGTCTTTGAGAAGACACTGTAGAATACCCTGTAGAAATGGGTTAGGGGACTCCGGTCAAAGTTTGCATCAGGGCCTACATTACTTTAGTTAAGCCACTTACTATAAGGGACACATAGCTATGTCTACATACATTGCAAGGACCAAGCGTTCACCATATACTCAGAACCACAAAACTACTGATTCTTTCCTTCCCCACCTAGGGTCCTGCCCCTGGTATTGTGGTATCCGTAAACAATAAATCACATCTATCTAAAAAAAAGTACATAAAACACTTTAAAAACTGCCAACTTGTATAGACGGGTAGGTTATCATCCTGGTATATGTACATTCTGTATTACAGCATAATCTACTCTGACAATCATTTAGACCAAAATAGCTGGATCCATCATCAGGTTTTGGCATCCACCCCTTCCAGCCCTCTTTGCATGTCATAGCTGACTGCTAGGGTTGAGCGATCGGGATCAGGAAAGATTGGATCCCGATCAGCGATCGAGCAAATTTCACGATCGGGATCGGCTGGAAAATGATCAAAAATCGGATTTTAAAAACGATCCTGAAATCTCAAGATCAGCTCAACCGTACTGACTGCCAATAAGGAGTATATCATGTGAGCAAAATCAGCCAACTGGTTGTTGGCACATTCTAGGCATCAATATACTACATATAACTCCAATACAATGCAATGACTCTAATCGGTCATCATCCACATACTCAGCTCTCATGTCGCAATCTCATGGTAATAGGATATCACAGTGAGTTTAACTCACCGTAATAGACAGTATTCGATCGAGTACGAGTATTTTGAATACCGTAGTATTTGATCGAATACCTACTCGATCGAGTACTACTCGCTCATCTCTATTTATCATAAATCGTTAACCCAAAGTGTGCCTAGTATAATATAATCTATGTGACTTCTTGGCATTGTAACAGCCGCTGCTTATTTGGGTATTGCAGAAGTTTTTAACCCCTACTGAGGGCATCAAATATACATTTTTTACATAAACTCTAGACGTCTTGTTAGAATATATTTTTATTACATAGACATGAGTATTAAATATAATACTATTAATAATTGCTATTATGCTATTAATGTCAGAAAAGATAACATGCTTACAATGAGCACGTCATGTCACTTAGTTTTGACTTTTAACTTGTGTGGACAGATAATAGACTATGTTAGACAAATGGTAGTAAAGTCTATCTTCAGTCTATTTGGTGATAAGGTCTCACGTTTCCTAATCTAGAACATCTCATTCTATTTAATAACATTACCCTGTCACCACCTTCTCATCACCCGCACGCTATCACTCTATATCTTAACTGCCAGGCACTATGGCACGCTTCTACAAAATGCCGAGGAACTGGTAACTTGATTTTTCTATTCCTGATATTTGCCAAGTTTGGGTTTTCATGGCTAGGCGTCTAATTTTTTGCATTAAGACATAAGAAAACCTATATAACTTTGGTATTACTGTGATTGTATTAACCTTGAATAAAGGAAGCATGTCGTATCTACTGCACAGGTAGAAAACAACTGTGGTTTCAATTCCAAGTCTACCCCATTCCGTATTTTTTCAGCTTTCCAGTACACTGTATAGACTATTAAGTGATGCCATTAGTAAATTCAATTTATCCTGCAAAAATTGCCCTGTTAATGGAAAAAAAAAAAAAAAGTCATGGCTTTTGGAAGCTGGGGAGTAAAAATGAAAACACAGAAATGAAAAAAAAGGCCCCATTAGACTGAAATATCACTTAGTTTATGGATGAAATGAATACATTCAGAATATCATTGGAAATTTCGGGTGCCTTGAACCCATATATACTGTTCCTTGGCTATTGCAATGGTGGAAGGCCACATCAAAAAGTACAGATGGGACCAAGTGGTACATGAGACCCTCTTGAACAAAACTGGTTCAGCTGGAGGGATAAGGTTTGGTTCATTCAGAATTCTAGCACTTTTACTGGGGGAAGTCTTCCTGCTATAATAATACTATGGCTAAAACACTTACTCTGTGTGTGTTTCTCCATCTCTGCCACTTTCTAGTAGCTCCGCCCTCTTCCTTTCTTTCACCTCCATAGACTTCTATGGGCTGTAGCATGTAACCTGATCTCTCTGTGTGCAGATTCTGTGTGCAGGCATATGTAACGTGACCTGATCTCTCTGTGTGCAGACTCTGTGTGCAGGCATATGTAACATGTAACCTGATCTCTGTGTGTGCAGACATATCAGTGAATTCAGGTTGGGTTTTCCTGTTCTAGTTTTGTTTGTTGTTGTATTTGAAGCCAAAACGTGGATCATAATGTAAACGTTTATACTGTAGACAGGCGCTATTACTCCACTTCTACTCAACACACTCCTGGTTTTGGCAACAAAAACCTGAACATGGAAACCCAGCCTCAGAATATCATAAGTGCATCAGGTAGGGAATGGGAAAACGTGACAATAAAAAAGTGAAAAGCAGAAGAAAAAAGTGTAATAAGTGGAGATGAGCGAGTAGTTAAATACTCGATAATCGATATTCATTTTGAGTAGCCCCTCAATATTCGACTACTCAAATCGAATATTGAATCCTATTATAGTCTATGGGGGGAAAATGCTCGTTTCAGGGGTAGGCAACATTCGATCAAATTAAACTTACCAAGTCCACGAGTGAGGGTTGGGCTGGATCCTCCAAGAAGTCTTCTCCGTGCAGCGTCCCCACGGCGTCTTCCGGCTCTGAATTCACTCTGCCAGGCATCGGGCCTGGGCAGAGCCGACTGCACATGTCCGCACTACAAGAGAAGAGAAGACTTCTAAAGGTAGGAGAAGAACCAGCGTTGATTGACCGACTGTATAGCATTCGGCCAATCAACGCTGGTTCTGCATCAAATTTTTCCATTCTAATAGCAAGTGGTACTCGATCGAGTACAAGTATTTCAAATACCGTAGTATTCGATCGAATACCTACTCGATCGAATACTACTCGCTCATCGCTAGTAATAAGTAGAGAAAGAGTCATTTTCCTGTAATAAAATTGATTATAATGTATCTTATCATGACTTGTATGATTATTGAAAATAACATTTAATAATGCTTTAGGAAGGATCCCTAACACAACCCAACAATAGATTTTTTCGTTTCTGGAGAAAACTTATCTTGGATATCCTCTTTAAGATGAGCTTTTCCAACCAGCTACTTCTTAGAAAAGCCGGAGAATAAATATTAGCTGCTGGAATGTATATTCCTGAAGTGACTGAATAAATCATGTTATATTGTAATCTTCCTGCCAAGCGGAAGAAACCATAGCTGTTATAAAAGATACTGAGCATAATGTAATGTTTCTTTAACTGTATATGTATTAGTAAGTAGAGAGAATCTAACTGGAGAAATGGGATTTTTTTTTCAAGCAAAAATTTTAAAGAATAACCATATAAGAAACTTTGTAATAGATCTTATGAGAGATGGGTGAACCGCTTCGGCATGAGTCAGCGTGACCTGAATACCCCAAATTGCTCAGTTTTTAACAAAATCTAACAATTTGGGATTACTAAAATGGTAAAAGCAGAGGAGATGCATTGCAGAAAACTATTATACTCTGAGTATAATAATGGTGGCCCAGGGGTCGTGAAAAAAAAAATATTTATACTCACCTTCCTTCTTCTCTTTATGGTCTCCTTTCGGTGTCTGGCACTCTCCTTGTGACGTAATGCATCTGGGATCAACACTGATGCCTGTGATTGGGCCTAAGCTGTCACATGGGCATGTTGATTGTCATGATGTCATGATGCTCGGCGTGTCCTTTTCAGTGGTGACCCTGGGTGCATGATGTCACCAAGTAGACTAAGAGAGAGCACCACACAAGGAGGCCCAAAAGAGGTGAAGGAAAGGGAGCATAAATATTTTTTTTATACCTCTCCTAGGCCTCCTGGGGTCTGAAGAGAATCATGGACCCAAGCAACCTGAACTGGAAACAAAAATTGGGAGGTTCACCCATCTCCAGATCTTATCAATAGAAAATGCTTCTGTCTATGGTTATCAGTTCTTCTCCTGCCTGCCAAACTGCTTAATTCACAGCTTAGTCCCATCCAATGAATACAGGATGCAATTATAGAAGTCTATGGACATCGGATAGCTTACCCATGCAGATCTGACCACTGGAACACCCACCAATTACAAGAACAGTGATCTTATTGTCTTGTCCGAATGAAGCAGTTGGTTGAGCATGCACACTACTACTCCATTCTCTATGGGATTTACCATTTGCCAGAAAGACCCATAATTCATTCATCCATCCATTCATTCATCCATTCATTCAGACAGGGGTACATGTGACCCTCGTTCCTGATGAATTAGGGTCCCAACAGTCAGAACCCCATATGATATGGTCTATCCTATTTAGCGTATAGTGCATATCCAGTAACTTCAAATTACTGGACTAACTTTTACACACCACCAATTCAATTATATATCTCTAAAAGTTTGGAAGGCATGTAACAATTAAAAGTTTTCCAGGACTGTGAAGCATGAGCCTACTGTTGGAGGGACTCAAAGATGAACGCAACAATCAAAGTTGCAGAAGTGAACTCCACTAAATGTCCTTGGAATTATAAATGGAATTGTATGATGTGGTCAGATGTGAAGACATAATAAACTTTGCGGTCATGCCTCCATCATCACATTTGGCTAAGAATAGGGAATGCCTACTAAGGAAAGCACCTGATGTCAACTATAGTGATGCATTATTGGTACTTTTGGGCCATTTTGCCACTGTTGATCGTAAAATGTGTTTACAGCAAAGACAATTCCCCTGAGCACACATAAAAATGTACACAGAATATCTGTTCGGAGAATACATGTCATAGTTTGCTAGAATTTTTAATTTTTTTTTAGACATGACTAAACTACAGAAATCTGTTTTGCAATAAAACGCAGAAAATAAAACCTGTACAGAATACTCCTATAGGTGCAACATACTATCCATTGTATATGTAACTTACTTATCACATCGATGAAAAGTGGCAATAATTCTGAAGTAGACGATGTATCTCATATGTTACCTTCAATTATCCAGAAACGACTGCATTACTACACATTATTATGAGAATATTTTATCATGTAACTTTCTGTTTGGCCACAGTAGTTAATCTCAGAGTACTGAAAAGTGAATTGTATGTAAGGATACTATTAATATGAATGTAGGACTAGGACAGGTTCCCTTTAAGTGAAATTTTCATAAAGAACTGGAGAGTTGCTTTGATTCCAGATGTCATGCCAGAACAGACTTATGGTTCCTATGATTTAGCTTGGATACCCACTAAAAATATCTAATCCTCTACAGTCCTTCCTCAAATGGTGTTTTGTTAGGAAAAATATATACAGATGTAGAAGAGTTTAGCATTGCAGCTAACAAGTTAACTAAACCATTTTTGTTGCTTTCAGTGGCTTTCAGATTCAAGTGAAAAGTTCCAGTGAAAATTAGAAATTTTGCAATATATCTCATCATAGAAAAATGCTTCTATCTCCTCTTAAAAACCCTTGCATGCTCAATTCACTGCTCAGACCAGTCTTAAGTGAAGGCAGATTGTATTTGTAAATAGAAAATGCAAAACATGGCAACTCCACATTAGGGAATAAGATAAAGTTATTGAGATTTCATAAACCTTCCTAAATGAAAACATATCTGGTTAAGATATATTGTATTTGTGGATAACAATGTGTTGGTTGGAGGGGATGTCCTGGTATGGACACTTATCTACTGGACATAGGATAAGTGTCCGATCATTGGGGGACAGATCACTGGGTCAGTAGGATGGGGGAATGAAAGTCCCTGTGAATGGAACACCAGCGAGTGTGACTGGCACTCAATTCACTACTATGGGGCGCGTTACAGTCCCGGCATCCCCTTAGAAATGAATAGAGTGCTGATCATGCAAGGGCACTGTAGCTCCATTCTCAACGAGGCCTTAGGGGGACTTTTGTTTTTCTGTCCCCTGGGGACATTTTGGCCGCCACCAATCAGACACTTCCCCTGTCCTATGGATAGGGGTTAGAGATGAGCGAGTACTGTTCGGATCAGCCGATCCAAACAGCACGCTCACATAGAAATGAATGGACGTAGCCGGCACGCGGGGGGTTAAGCAGCCGGCCGCCATCAAAGCGGAAGTACCAGATGCATCCATTCATTTCTATGGAGTGTGCTGTTCGGATCGGCTGATTCGAACAGTAATCGCTCATCTCTAATAGGGATAAGTGTCCATAGCAGTAAACCCCCATTAAATTCATTGCCCATTGCTTTACAGTATCTGTCTAAAGCAGGGGTGCTCACACTTTTTCAGCATGTGAGCTACTTTATAAACTGACTAAGGCAAAAGATCTACTACCCACTTCTTATGGGCGGGGCGGGCCTGTTGGCGGGGCCGGGCATGTGGGTGGGGTCGGGCGGAGCGTGAGAGCAGGAGACAGCGGCGTTCTGTGGCTGTCCAGGGATCCCCGGTGTCTGCTTGTTCACAGCGCAGGCTGAGAGTTATCTCTGGACACTGGCAGGCTGTAGCTGCAGCAGCCCCGCCTGCCAGTGTCCAGAGATGACTCTCAGCCTGCGCTGTGAACAAGCAGCACCCCGGCTCCCTCCATCCCTAAGAGCGGGGAGCACGTCATCCCCCGGAGCTGCGGCTGCCCGGCCTGCAAGTGTCCGGAGTGCTTGTTCACAGCGCAGGCTCAGAGTCGACTCTCAGCCTGCACTGTTAACAAGCAGACACCGGGGATCCCTGGCTGCATACCGCGATCGACCCATACGTCCTTTGCGATCGACCGGTAGATCGCGATCAACGTATTGGGCACCCTTGGTCTAAAGTGAAGGCTACTTTTTCTTCATATGAACAAAATGTTCCTTATTATTGATGTTTTTTTCTGTTTAGGATTTTCCAATATTTTTGTCCTTGTAACAAAGGTTTGGCTTTAAAGGCGGCTACATCTGTCGTCAGAGATGTCCCGGCTAAATCCACCAATTTCCGAGTTTAACAGTTACTCTACATAATAATGGCCAATCTTCACTATCCAATAATTCAGCGACGCTATCAGCCATGTTGAATATCTAACCATAACAATGGAGGAGAAGGAGACCGACTCCCGCTAGCCGAAGATTTTTTTGTTGAAAGCAATTCTGCATGGCAGAACGTATCCAAATATTAATGCAAATGAGAATTGAAAGTCCCTTTGTATTGGTATTTCAAATAATTAAATCCTTCATATAATTGAGATATTATTCCCTCAAATGGCTACATGGAAGGTATTTTCTGCCTCTGTCATCTTTGATATTCAGTCCTGCTAATGCCTGGGAGTATTTAATGTCAGCGTAGCGGCGTGCCAGTATTGCCCGGTATTTTTTATTGTTACGGGCAGCTGTTCTGTTCCATTGTGCTCGTTCTCTCTGTGGAAAGACAACGAAGTCTATGATGACACAAGGATTGTCGTGAAGTAAAGGAACAGTGAAAAGGTCAGTGCAGCTCTATGACTGCAATACTTCACATCATTAAGCATCAGGCATTCTTTCTTCCTCGTGGCAGCTAATTTATAATGAATACGTTATGACAGAACATTACTGCTCAGTATTCCTGTGACCTGAGCTGTAGGAAAAAAGTACAATGATTATATTCACTTAACAGTTTTGCTACTGGTAATGTCAGTATATAGATATATTTATTTATATAGGATGGCATTGTGATCGTTTCATTATAATTGTGTGCCGACATATAATTATAGCTTGCAAATTAGCTTACTAGGAGATGATGTATAGACTATAATATGAAATGCTGTTAGATATCAAGGGCAAACCTGTCATAGACTCTTCTTCTGCAGCCACGATGCTACATGAATATGATGCCCAACTCTGGTTAAGACCACCGATACATGGGCAGAGGAGGCCTATCCATCAAAGGAAAGGTGGCATGGTCAACAGGTTTCATGCATGGCTTAACTACATCACTTCAAGGAGTCTCCATTTTGACAAAGGTTCCTTCTCTATGAGACTATTTGCATGCCTACAGCTAGGTTCACAGCAGCGCCCCATCTCCATTTGGGGAATCCGTCCCCGAATCCGCATTTTTCAGGCAAAAACTGGGTGGAAACCTGACAGACCCCATTATAGTCTTTGGGGTACACGGGTTTCCATAAATAATCACTTTGGGTTACAATTCTTTAGGTCCCCAAGAAGAAAAACCCGAATACCCGATGTGCACCTAGAGTAAGGCTGATATAACCTGATCATCTATGGCTGGGTCTGACATAACACTGGTTACAATAAATTATTTTGCGCTACATTGTTTCTTATGATCTGCTCTCAGGATGACACAGATTATTTCACAAAGTCATCAATACAAATAATATTTTTTCTGAGCTCATTTGATTGTAACAAGTAGAAATTTGTCCTCTTGAACCTGTCCTCTTGGCTTGACATGTATTTGCCTTGATATATATTTTACAAGATAAGAAGCTTTTCACAAACCAACAAGATTTCCTAACAAAATAACAGGGAAATGTTAATTACAAAATGTGTGTTGATGTATAAATGGTGCTATGGAAGGTATGAATAAGGGTATGTTCACACAGAGGAATTTGGGGATGATTTTGAGGAAGATTCCATCACAATATTAGCTCCATCTTCCACCTGAAATCTGCCTCCCATTGTTTTAAATGGGAGACAGTGATGGACTCCTCTTATACACAGTCTACCAATAAGTATTTGGACCCCAGTGGTAGAAGAGAAAAACATTTATTCATATCCAAAAGTTGGTAGAAACCAGCAGATGCTTCATTACAGATGGTATTGATGGACACAATACTCCCGGATGCCTGGTGAAACTCCTGGTGTATGTGAGCCATCGGTTGGGTGCGGTTTCTCTGGCCAGCACTCGTCGGTCTCTATCTCCCAGTTTCGGGGGTCTGCCGACTCGGGGCACATTCCAACAATCACCGTTCACCTTCCACTTCGTAAACACATAGGCCACTGTCAATTTTGGGTAATTCAGTTCGCTTGCTATGTCCCTTAAGGATCAACCATTTCTGTGGTACCTCACAATTAACCCTTTCTCGAAATTGAACAACTCTGCACTTCATGGCATCTTGCATTCGACTAATGCCAATGCTGTTTCCTATTTAATGGCGGAAGGTGTGACGTACATCACGACTGCAGATATCTTCATTTGCATGGGTGTCCGAATACTTATTCGTAGACAGTGTGATAGCATGCTGAAAAATTAAGCCTTCTACTCAATCTTGCTGTGGTCTAAGTTAATGCTGAAAATGGATCACAAGCCCCCCATGGTATATGAGACTTATTAGCATGCAGTGGAAAGCCAAGTTCTGGCTTCACTGTTCTGCTGTGGGTTCCATACAGCTGTTTTTTGGGAATTAATATGAGGCCGAGGACTTCCTAAAATTCCTCTCGAAATTCCTCCATGCTAATAACCCTTACTGCCTTACGAAGTTTTTGTCAGCATGTCGTGATGTTGCATTAGTTAAGGAATCTGGACATCAGTATGGTCTCGTGTGTACTTTATATTAGTTGTCTGGACACAATATCAATTAACTTGTTTTAATGTTTTCTCGAAACCTGATGATCAGTTACTTCCACTGGCTGAGGTCATATTTAGCAAAGTCCCCTGCTGTGGTCCCTGAAGGAGAAATTTAGCATTACACGGTGACTCTTCAACTCAATGGCTGTTTATGGAATGCATGAATAGGCAGATTCTCTTAGTTGGGAGTCAAGTGTAGGGATCCCTTTCTATTATGGTCATATGAGACAACTCTTTGAATTCGCACTCATTGCAAAGTCTTATAATATCTTTATAACATCTTTCACTTAAAATGAAGATTATGATAAGCTACTAAGATAAGCTCCAGTTGGTTTGATGTTAACTACACAAGGGTGTTGTGTTGTAAAATAAATCTCCATGTTTTTCTCCTTAATGCTCCAAGGAGGTATGGACACAATAAAGCTGAAGCAGATACAGGAACACAGTCTAAAGTTGTAAGTACAGAACAGCTTAAATGATGAGACTGACGTCTGGTCAGGAGACAGCCAGAGGTCAGAGTACAAGGTGAACAGGTATGATACCATCAGCAGATGTTGGTTTCCTTTGCAATCTGTTGCCTCTAAGGCTACAGTCACACTACGTCATTTTCTCTATGCCATTATAGGGCAGAAACCCGATGAACCTCATTATAGTCTATGGGGTCCACGAGTTTCTGTGGGTAACCATTTTTTAAGCAAATAGGGTTTCCATTTTTCATGTCCCCAAGTGCACTCCAAGAACGGAAACCTGAACACTAGTGTGAACCTAGCGTAATAGTGGTGAGGAGTAAAGTCCTGACTAGAGATGAGCGAGTAGTGTTCAATCGAGTAGGTGTTCGATCGAATACTACGGTATTCGAAATACTCGGACTCGATCGAACTCTACTAGCTGTTCGAAGTTTAAGGTTCGATGCAGGACCAGCGTTGATTAGCAGAATGCTATACATTCTGCCAATCAACGCTGGTTCTTCTCTTACCTTCAGAAGTCTTCTCCGTGCAGTGTCCCCGCAGCATTTTCCGGCTGGAATTCACTCTGCCTAGGCATCCGGCCTAGGCAGAGCTGACTGCGCATGCGCGGGAATGCCCTCGCATGTGTAGTCGGCTCTGCTCAGGCATCAGGCCGGGCAGAGCCGACCGCGCACGCGCAGTCGGCTCTGCCTAGGCCCCGATGCCTAGGCAGAGTGAATTCCGGCCGGAAGACGCCGGGAGAAGACTTCAAGGGGAATCCAGCCCGACCGTCACTCGTGGACTTGGTAAGTATAATTGTATCGAATTTTGCATACCCCTGAAACGAGCATTTCCCCCCATAGACTATAATAGGGTTCGAAATCCATTCGAACAGCCGAACAGTGTGTGGCTGTTCGAATCGGATTTCGAACCTCGGACATTTTAGTGTTCGCTCATCTCTAGTCATGACCAGATCCAACTACAGACCAGAAAATGATGGGTCTAGTTGCCTAGTTGGAGCGGAGTGAGGTTAATAGCAGTCTTTTGGTGTAATATCTCGAAATATGATGAAGAAATAATGACTATGATCAGACGAAACCATTCTTTATAATTTCCCAGTTTCGTTTGTGTATCTCTTTACCAAGGCAGCATTGTACCTGTCATTTACTAATGCGGGTCCTTGTAATATCAGCGCATAGATCATGTCATTTACTTTACATAAACATGCTGTAGATTGGTATTCTCCTCCTCTATGATGACTAATGCTATATTTATCCAAATTTCTATGCATCATTTCCTTCTTCCATCTTTCCTCATAGAAAGGTCATCTAAATAGCAAATATAATTATGGCAGACATACAGTATAACAAGAGGCGCTGTGTGGTAAGAGGATTTCGTACAATGTCATTTATTAAGCAGGGATTTTATCTCCATTGGAATATTAGTGATTGTTCGGAGAAGTATGACAAGTGTGATTCCTTCTGAAAACAAAGGACACGCTAATATTATTACATGTAATCCCGAAGGCTTTAATTTACTTGGGTGTAATTGAAAGAATGACTTTGGATGACTTTGATTTGCGTCATTTTTGCTCTGAATTAGAATGAGCATGTTTAGAGTGCGCCCATCATTATAACACTGCGGCACATTTACTAATCCTCATCATTTTTACATGGTACAAACTTATGGCCTCTTTAGACGTGTCAATAATTAATGTGACTATGTAACAAGCGGATATGTAAAGAGAATCTTTCCCATCTCTACCAATTTGGGCTATGTGCATCCTATCATAGTCGGAGATCCATTGATTGTGGAAAGTTTTTTTTTTCTAGTCCCCACTATTAAAAAGCAACAAGTATAGTTAGCTTTGGTGCTTGATGTGCCAATTAGGACAAGTTCACAATTGCGCCCAGTCTCCGCTTTGCAAGTTTCCATCTTCTGCCCGAGAGACTGGATATGAGACAGAAACCGGCAGTCAGTTTTTAAACTCATTCATTTGAATGGGTTTGCAAAGTGTCCGCCCATGAGCGCCCGTGAGCGTCTTCTGCCTCTCCGCTGTGAAACCATTTTTTTAAACTGGATACAAAGTCAGACATGCAGGTCTCAGAGACCAGAAGACACTCAAGGGCGCCCAAGGGCGGACACTGACTGCCGGGTTTCTGTCTCCATTTAAATTTCTCAGGCAGAAGACGAAGCTCATACTTAGGTTTCTTCATGTGGACATCATATAGTTCCAACTTGGTTCATGCTTGATCATCTGGTTGATAGACTCTGGGATGGTCTTCTCCAGGAGACAGAGGAGAGATAGCAGCAGACCTTCCATAGATCCCCCATGGATCTCCCCATGGATGTCCCAGACATGTGTTTCTGTCACTCATTTATATTCATGAGAGAGGGTGTTGCCCATCATCCTAAAGCTTGCTTCTTCTATAACACTAAAATGGTGTACCCTAACCACACCCATGTACCATAAGTTAGAAGAGTGAAGTCTGCAGTCTAGAATTAACCCTATATGCCTTGAATATTGTAATATCATAATATTTAACAAGGAGCCCTGAATCATACCCCTTGTCTACTCTGGCTCAAGACCACTTTGCAGTAGAAACTTAATTATCATATCAGGCGCAAAAACTAATGGCCCCCGATGGTTCAAGTGGGGAATAGAGAAAAAATCAAAATGTGCTGAAATCAGCCGAGTGTCGCCTAATAACAGACCCAAACAACTGGAGTTGATGGAGGTGGTGAAAGATCCTATTTAAAGCTTGAATAATAAATCCTGACATATGTGGATTATTGTGCTTGTCCTCTAAATTTTGATTTCTTAAAGGGAATGTATTACAAATTTTTAAATTTCTGGTAAAATCTGGTACAGAATGATATCACTTTGTAATCTGATTTCTTTTTCTGATTTTTGTATTGTATTTCCTGCACATGACTATGGAGACTGCCAAGATCCTCTGCTCTGGTAACAGCATTTAGTGACATGCTTTACAGCAGTGTGACAGAGAGGGGCAGTAGATGAACTGTGGCATCATCTGTTGTCAGTAGTGGGTGCAATGATGTGTCTATAACGGGTTATGGTCTCTAGATTTTAAGGACACGTTGATCCAGGGTTTTATACTGACTGCCAGATTTGGAGTCGGGAAGGAATTTTTTCCCCTGAAATAGGGCAATTGGCACGAGCCTCATGGGGTTTTTTGCCTTCCCCTGGATCAACACTGTAGGGGATTGTAGGGTTATGGGTTGGACTTGATGGACTGATGTCTTTATCCAACCTCGTCTACTATGTAATTATTAGAGATGAGCGAACAGTGTTCTATCGAACTCATGTTCGATCGGATATTAGGCTGTTCGGCATGTTCGAATCGAATCGAACACCGCGTGGTAAAGTGCGCCATTACTCGATTCCCCTCCCACCTTCCCTGGCACCTTTTTTGCTCCAATAACAGCGCAGGGTAGGTGGGACAGGAACTACGACACCGGTGACGTTGAAAAAAGTAGGCAAAACCCATTGGCTGCCGAAAACATGTGACCTCTAATTTAAAAGAACAACGACGCCCAGCTTCGCGTCATTCTGAGCTTGCAATTCACCGGGGACGGAGGTTTCCGTCCAGTTAGCTAGGGGTTAGATTCTGGGTAGGCAGGGACAGGCTAGATAGGAAGGAGAAGACAACCAACAGCTCTTATAAGAGCTAAATTCCAGGGAGAAGCTTGTCAGTGTAACGTGGCACTGACGGGCTCAATCGCCGCAACCCAGCTTTCCGCGGATCCTGAATGGAATACACTGACAGTGTATTCCCGTATACCCGATATATACCCCCGATACCCGTTCCAACGGTGTGCCCCCCCACCTTCACCCCAGAAATACCCTGCAAGTCCCCTAGCAATAGAATTGGGGCTATATACACCCACTATTTTTGCTACTGCCATATAGTGCCATTGTCTCACTGGGAATTCAAAGAATATATTGGGCTTACATATAACTTCAATTCCAGGGAGAAGCTTGTCAGTGTAACGTGGCACTGACGGGCTCAATCGCCGCAACCCAGCTTTCCCAGGATCCTGAATGGAACACACTGACAGTGTATTCCCGTATACCCCATATATACACCCCAAATCCCCGTTCCAACGGTGTGCCCCCCCACCTTCACCTCAGAAATACCCTGCAAGTCCCCTAGCAATAGAATTGGGGCTATATACACCCACAATTTTTGCTACTGGTATATAGTGCCATTGTCTGACTGGGAATTCAAAGAATATATGGGGGTTACGTGCACCCACAATTTTTGCTACTGGTATATAGTGCCATTGTCTCACTGGGAATTCAAAGAATATATTGGGGTTACGTGCACCCACAATTTTTGCTACTGGTATATAGTGCCATTGTCTGACTGGGAATTCAAAGAATATATTGGGGTTACGTGCACCCACAATTTTTGCTACTGGTATATAGTGCCATTGTCTGACTGGGAATTCAAAGAATATATTGGGGTTACGTGCACCCACAACTTTTGCTACTGGTATACAGTGCCATTGTCTGACTGGGAATTCAAAGAATATATTGGGGTTATGTGCACCCACAATTTTTGCTACTGCTATACAGTGCCATTGTCTGACTGGGAATTCAAAGAATATATGGGGGTTACGTGCACCCACAATTTTTGCTACTGGTATATAGTGCCATTGTCTCACTGGGAATTCAAAGAATATATTGGGGTTATGTGCACCCACAATTTTTGCTACTGCTATACAGTGCCATTGTCTGACTGGGAATTCAAAGAATATATGGGGGTTACGTGCACCCACAATTTTTGCTACTGGTATATAGTGCCATTGTCTCACTGGGAATTCAAAGAATATATGGGGGTTACGTGCACCCACAATTTTTGCTACTGGTATATAGTGCCATTGTCTCACTGGGAATTCAAAGAATATATGGGGGTTATGTGCACCCACAATTTTTGTTACTGGTATATAGTGCCAGTTTCTGACTGGGAATTCAAAGAATATATGGGGGTTACGTGCACCCACAATTTTTGCTACTGCTATATAGTGCCATTGGCTCACTGGGAATTCAAAGAATATATGGGGGTTATGTGCACCCACAATTTTTGCTACTGCTATATAGTGCCAGTTTCTGACTGGTAATTCAAAGAATATATTGGGGTTACGTGCACCCACAATTTTTGTTACTGGTATATAGTGCCAGTTTCTGACTGGGAATTCAAAGAATATATGGGGGTTACGTGCACCCACAATTTTTGCTACTGCTATATAGTGCCATTGGCTCACTGGGAATTCAAAGAATATATTGGGCTTACATATAACTTCAATTCCAGGGAGAAGCTTGTCAGTGTAACGTGGCACTGACGGGCTCAATCGACGCAACCCAGCTTTCCCAGGATCCTGAATGGAACACACTGACAGTGTATTCCCGTATACCCCATATATACACCCCAAATCCCCGTTCCAACGGTGTGCCCCCCCACCTTCACCTCAGAAATACCCTGCAAGTCCCCTAGCAATAGAATTGGGGCTATATACACCCACAATTTTTGCTACTGTATATAGTGCCATTGTCTGACTGGGAATTCAAAGAATATATTGGGGTTACGTGCACCCACAATTTTTGCTACTGGTATATAGTGCCATTGTCTGACTGGGAATTCAAAGAATATATTGGGGTTACAAATACCCTCATTTCTTGCTACTGCCATACAGTGCCATTGTCTGACTGGGAATTCAAAGAATATATTGGGGTTATAAATACCCTCATTTCTTGCTACTGCCATACAGTGCCATTGTCTCACTGGGAATTCAAAGAATATATGGGGGTTATGTGCACCCACAATTTTTGCTACTGGTATATAGTGCCATTGTCTGACTGGGAATTCAAAGAATATATGGGGGTTACGTGCACCCACAATTTTTGCTACTGCTATACAGTGCCATTGTCTCAGTGGGAATTCAAAGAATATATTGGGGTTATGTGCACCCACAATTTTTGCTACTGGTATATAGTGCCATTGTCTGACTGGGAATTCAAAGAATATATGGGGGTTACGTGCACCCACAATTTTTGCTACTGCTATACAGTGCCATTGTCTGACTGGGAATTCAAAGAATATATTGGGGTTACAAATACCCTCATTTCTTGCTACTGGTATATAGTGCCATTGTCTGACTGGGAATTCAAAGAATATATTGGGGTTACGTGCACCCACAATTTTTGCTACTGGTAGATAGTGCCATTGTCTCACTGGGAATTCCACAAATAATTTGGGGATTCATTCACCCTACATCTCAGGCTCTTGCCATATTCACCCAGGTTGTCAGTGCTGCACCAGCTCGTTCCCAGACAGCTCGGCCCGAAAAACACATTACCTATATAGAGGATTTGGACAATGAAGACAACATGTTCTAAATCTAATGTCTGCACCTTCTCCAGAATTAAAATAAAGGCAGCGTTTAACTTTCAAATAGCACTGCACAAAGGAAGAGCTTATCAGCTTGTTTCATGACATGCTACTGAAAAGTGTCATTTGTGTATCTTAATGTAAATATAGTTGTATAAGCTTTTTGGGTTTTAGGCACTGCCAAGTTATTTATTACCACCCGCTCCCTTATAATGATGATGACGCCAAAGTCACTGTGGGTGTTCAGAGCTCACAGCTTTGGTTGACATTTGTCTTGCTCTCTGTCGGTACCAGCTGTCTTTTTGGATACCGTAAAGTTATGTTAACTTTATTAACAGCTATAGAAGCTTTAGCCAGGTTGTGACGGTGTGTAACCCTAACAACACTAAGTGGGATACACATTAATAGTCAGTCTATGTACGCTAAACGTATCACTGAAGTAATTTTTTAAAAATCCAGTATTATTTGTTCTTCATGATGTGAAATATGTGTTGAAAAGCAACCCAAGATGAAGTCAGCCATGTGTGCCAGTGTGTTACTTGGCATGCCTTTGCTGGCCCCAACTGTAAGGGTCACTCTCCATTTCCTCCATTTTCCACTCCCCTTCACACCATTTGTGGTGAAGCAATGGGATGCACTGAAGTGCATCCTCTAGCCTCGTGTGGGACAGGGACATCAGATGCCACTCCAACCCCCTCGTCTTCCTCCGCCAGCCAACGGTGCGAAGATGAGAGGAGTGTGCTCTGAATGTTTTCTGCCTAGCAGAGGCTAGTTCTCACTTACGAAAATGGCCCCACTTTGACCTGTATATCAGGCACAATGGTGTAGGTTTCAAAGAAACATGGCACCAACAAGTTGGAAAACGTGGGCCATGTGTGGACCGTGTTTGAGTCTGGCAAGCTCCAGATCTGCTACCAGGTTCCAGCCATTATCACAGGCGCAAAAATGCCAGGCCCCAGGTGTAGCAGGGAAAAAAAAATGCCATCTCAGCCAGGATGGCATCCCTGACCTCGGAGGCACTGTGCTGTCTGTCCCCCAAGCTGATCAGTTTCAGCACGGCCTGCTGACATCTCCCCACGCCAGTGTTACAGTGTTTGCCGCTAGTAGCTGGGGTGGAGGTTGCAGCATCGTAGGGTTTCAGTCTACTCCTGCCATGAATTTTGGCCTGGGAAAGGAGATAGGCCACCCCAGTTTGCACCCGGGGACCAGACTCCACCACATTCACCCTGCCTGTCATTAAAGATAAGCACTGCAGCATCCCTGACCACAGGCGCTTGTCCATGTGTCGGTGGTCAAGTGGACCTTGCAGCAAAGCGCAGAGCTCTGGGCCCGACTGATGTTATGGGACACATGCAGGCGCAAGGCAGGGACAGCACACCAAGAGAAGTAGTAACGGCTAGGCCCAGCATAGGGAGGTGCCCCAGCTGCCATCTGCTGACGGAAGGCCTGGGTCTCCAGAAGCATAAACAAACACCAACATCTCCAGGGCCAGCAGTTTATCGATGAGGCTGTTAAAGGCTTGGGCATGGGGGTGGGTTGTGTTGTACTTCTGCCTGCAATGAAAAGCTTGGGAAATGTGGAGTGGCTGGGAAGAGGCGCATGAAGGTGCAGGCCAAAAGGGCGCATGAGGGTGAACTCCCCAATGTGTCAGAGATAGGTGTGTAGGTGTCCTTGCATCATATACTTGCAACATATTTGGCTTTGGAAGTTAATTTTGTGCCAAAAAGTGGTTAAGACAGCGATACCTCAGCTACTCCCGTTACACTGTCTAGTGAAGTTACCATCTGTGGAAGTGGACCACCACTTGTAAGATCCCAAAGGAAGCAGGCAAGAGATGTGCAGTGCAGAAAAAAAGATGAGAAAATAAGTGTAGGCTGTAGAGCACAGAGGGATCGGAGAGGACAGAGCTGGTGTCGGCCAAGTATTCCCACAACATGCGCCTATACTTGTCCCTCCTGGTGACACTAGGCCCCTGAGTGGCAGTAATTTGTCCAGGGGGGCCATTAACGTGTTCCAGACCTAGGAATAAGTCTTCCAACAGGGTAGAGTTTTGCATGCCTTTGCTTCTACCCACTGTTTTTGCTGCTTAGCTTCCCTCCACATCTACACTGCTTTCACCCCTAAACATCACCCCAGTTTATGCCTTTGCTTCTACCCTGTTTTTTTTTTTGTTAAATTAGCTTCCCTCCACATCTACACTGCTTTAGCCCCTAAACATCACTCCAGTTTATGCCTTTGCTTCTACCCTGTTTTTTTTTTTTTTGTTGAATTAGCTTCCCTCCACATCTACACTGCTTTAGCCCCTAAACATCACCCCAGTTTATGCCTTTGCTTCTACCCAGGTTTTTTGTTGATTTAGCTTCCCTCTACATCTACACTGCTTTAGCCCCTAGACATCACCCCTGTCCATGTGGGGTCGGTGGCCTCGTCATCCACCAACTCCTCTTCGAATTGCGCACTGCCCCCTTACTGCAAACCGCACATGACCACAGTTTGCCTTGATGGCAACTGTGTCTCATGATCCCCACTTAGGTCCAGACAAGTCGGTGGCGGGTCCAAAACCCCAAAATTGGAAGGAAATGGCAGATGCTGCAGTATTTCTAACACCTGTTCCTGGTGCTCGGGCCTGGTCTGTGTTGTACCCTGCACCCTGCTTAACGCAGCTGCCATATCCGTTGTTATAAGTTGTGCTGAGCGCATGCTAATGTTTCGTGTCCAGTGCAATGGATGGGATGGGATTTCACATAAGTCTGCCACCCATGGCCACTCATGGTTGAGCAACTGAGGGATTTGACTTTGACGAACCCGAGGGTTTTGGAGTTGGAACTACATCAAAGGTCTGTGCTGCTCACACACTCTGCTCAACACATGATATGTTTAGTGCCAGCAGTGTGGAGACGTCGCACAACAGCCGTTGTTCCAGCAGGTACAGGCGTTGTAGGAGTGCATAGAGGCTAGCAGCGGCAACTATAGACTTTAAAAACTATCCGCACAAGCGCCACACTTTCACCAGTAGCTCAGGAACATTGGGGTACCTTTTTAAAATGATTAGCAGCAATGAGTTAAAAACGTGGCCCAGGCATGGAATATGTTGCAGGCTGCCAAGCTACAGAGCCGATCCCAGGTTACGGCCATTATCACACATGACAACATGCCTGGGCCCAGGTGCAGTGGCAAAAACCACATTGCCGTCTCATCGAGGATGGCATGACTCACTTTGTAGGCAGTGTGCTGTCTGGCCCCCAAGCTGATGAGCTTCAGCACGGCCCGCTGACGTCTCCCCACACCAGTGTTGCAGCGTTTCCAGCTCATAGCTGGGGTCAATTTAACAGCGGAGGAGGGTGGTGTTTCAGCCCTCCTCCCAGGAATGTTGTGTGGGGAGACAAGTCAGGCCACCGCATTTTGCGACCCGGTCCACGCCTCAACTACATTCAACCACTGTGCCAAAATTGAAAGGTAGCGTCCCTGTCCGCATGCACTTGTCCATTCGTAACTGGTCACGTGGAACTTTAGGGCTAAGCGCTGAATTTAGGGACCGCCTCATGTTTGGGGGAAAGTGCTGGTGTGGACGGCACAGTGCGGTGGCGCAGTAGACACTCTGCCCAAAAAGGGCAGAGTGTCCCCCAGCCGGGATTCCAACATCTCCTGGGCCAGATTTCTTGAGATGAGGCCGTTGAAGCCTTGGGCATGTGGGTGGGTTGCGCTGTACTTTAGCATGAAATGAAAGGCTTGGGAGATGGGGAGTTACTGGGAAGAGGCGCATGATGGCGCGGGCAAAAGGAGAAATGGCAGGAAAAGGTGAGGATGAGGGTGAACTCCCCAAAGTGTCAGAGGCAGATGTGGAGGTGTCCTGGCTGCTGGTCTGGACTGCAGCACCAGCCCTGTCAACAGTGGGAGAGGCAGTGGCCGCCAGGCCAAACGACGATTATCCTGCGCTTGCTCTCACCCACTGAGCCCAGGGCTTGCCTTCCAAATGATGGCACCCGCAAGAGGTGGTGAGATTCCTCTCTGCAGATCTCCAACCCATCTTGGACTTGCAAATTGCACTAAATTTGTCATGTAACTGACATGTATATGATGAGTCTATCCATTGTCTGTTCATTTTGGTGGAAGTCAGCCTGTCAGCTGACAGACAGCTGTGCTTGTCAGTGATGATGCCACCGGCTGCTTGTACCCCCAGTTTTTGCTGCTTAGCTTGCCTCCACATCCACACTGCTTTTGCCCCTAGACATCACCCCAGTCCATGCCTTAGCTTGTACTCCCAGTTTTTCCTGCTTAGCTTGCCTCCACATCCACACTGCTTTTGCCCCTAGACATCACCCCAGTCCATGCCTTAGCTTGTACCCCCAGTTTTTCCTGCTTAGCTTGCCTCCACATCCACACTGCTTTTGCCCCTAGACATCATCCCTATCCATGCCTCTGCCCCTAGCCATAACTCTGCCACCCCTGGAAACTCATGGTGCAGAAACTTTGGGAGCTGACTTTGAGGAACCCTTGGGTTTTGTAGATGGAACTCCATCAAAGGTCTGTGCAGCTCACACACCCTGCTCAAGATATGGTATTGTAGGGTTTCAGCGTGTGTGAATGACGGACAACAGCCTGTGTTTGGACAGATGTAGGCCTTGCTAGAGTGTTTTTAGGCTAGCAGCGACTCCTGTGCACTTGCAAAAGTGGGCGCACAAGCGCCGCATTTTCAACAGTAGCTTCGGTACATTTGGGTATGTTTTCAAAAAACTTTGCACCACTAGGTTAGACGTGGGCCAAACATGGAACGTGTTGGAGGCTGGCAAGCTCCAGATCCGCTACCAGGTTCCAGCCATTATCACAGGCGTAAAAATGCCAGGCCCCAGGTGTAGCAGGGAAAAAAAAATGCCATCTCAGCCAGGATGGCATCCCTGACCTCGGAGGCACTGTGCTGTCTGTCCCCCAAGCTGATGAGCTTCAGCACCGCCTGCTGACGTCTCCCCACACCAGTGTTTTAGCGTTTGCCGCTAGTAGCTGTGGTGGAGGTTGCAGCGTCGTAGGGTTTCAGTCTACTCCTGCCATGAATTTTGGCCTGGGAGAGGAGATAGGGTACCTCAGTTTGCACCCCGGGACCAGACTCCACCACATTCACCCTGCCTGTCCTTAAAGATAAGCAGCATCCCTGACCACAGGCGCTTGTCCAAGTGTCGGTGGTCAATTGGACCTTGCAGCAAAGCGCGGAACTAAGGGCCCACCTGATGTTGAGTGACACGTGCTGGTGCAAGGCGGGGACGCCACACCGGGAGAAGTTGAGACGGCTAGGGACGGCATAGTGAGGTGCCACAGTTGCCATCAGGTCCGGGAAGGCGGGAGTTTCAACAAGCCGGAACGCCAACCTCTCCTGGGCCAGCAGTTTAGCGATGTTGGCGTTCTAGGCTTGCGTGGGTGGGTGATTAGCGGTGTATTTCTGCCGGCGCTCCAATGTCTGAGAGATGGTGGGTTGTTGTAAAGAAGCGCCTGATGGTGCCTTTGATGGTGCAGGAGAAGGAGATAAGACAGAAACAGGGGAGGATGAGGGAGAAGTCAACAAAGTGGCGGAGGCAGATGAAGTGATGTCCTGGCTCGTCCTCTGGAGTGCATCGCCAGCACTGTGAGCAGAGGCAGTGGCATGAACGGCGGGCGACGTTTGTCCTGCCGTTGCTGCCTGCCACTGATTCCATTGCTTGGATTCCAAATGACGGTGCATTGAAGTGGTGGACAGGTTGCTCTTCTCAGGGCCCCTACTCGATTTCGAGAGGCAAATTGTGTAGACGACACTATATCTGTCCTCGGCGCATTCCTTGAAAAAACTCTACACCTTCAAGAAACGTGCCCTCGATGGGGGAGTTTTTCTGGGCTGGGTACAAAAGGGAACATCTTCGGACATTCCGGGTCTGGCCTGGCTTCGGCAAAGCAGCTGACCTCTGCCTCTGGACATGTCTCTGCCTCTAGCTACCCTTTTTGGTGCTGCACCTGCCTCAACATCCACACTACTTTCCCAGCTTGACATCCGCCTTGTCCAGGTGGGGTCGGTGTCCTCGTCGTCCACCACCTCCTCTTCCAACTCCTGTCTCGCCTCCTCCTCCTGCACAATGCGCATGTCAACTGGCTGCCCTGACAGCAACTGCGTCTCATCGTCGTCGATGAGGGTGGGTTGCTGGTCATCCGCCACCAAATCGACCGGAGATGGAATGGAGGAGACTCTAGTGTTTGAGCATCTGGACACAGATACTCGTCTGTTAGGTCCGTGGAATCGCGAAATGGAGGGGCAGGTTGCAGTACAGTCAAAGGAAGGGAGAACAGCTCTGGGGAGCAGGGACAGTTGGGGTTATTGTTCTGGGAAGATTGGGAATTTTGGGTGGAAGAAGGACAAGACTGTTGGGTAAGAGGAGGTAGAGGCTGACTGGCTGGTGGACAATGTGCTTTAAGCATTATCCGACAGCCATTGCAAGACCTGTTCCTGGTTCTCGGGCCTACTAATCTTTGTACCATTCAGCCTAGTTAATGTGGAACTTTTGTGCAAAGCGCAGAACTTAGGGCCCGCCTGATGTTAAGGGACACACGCTGGTACAAGGCTCAACTCACCCTAAGTGCCAAAAACACTGCTGGTGCAAGGCTTTACTCATGCCAAGGGCCTCAATCTCTGCTGGTAGCTCAGCTTAAGGTCCTGTAACTTTGTTTGGAAGGGCTCATGTTAAGGGCTAGAAAAGTGAATTTTGGAAGGTCTTACCACATCACACACACACACACACACACACACACACACACACTCAAAATGACAGTTAAGGGTGAGGGCTTTTGGAATTCCCATTGCCTATTCCATTTGTGGTTGTCATGGGGAACGTGATTTAAAGGGGTGGTTGTTACTGTTTGTTGAGCTTAAATTGGGGTTTGTGTCCATCCATTTGGGGAGTAAAGAAGGTTTCCAGGTATTTTCCCACTTTGATAGAGGTTTTTTTGAATGTGGAAAGTGTGTAGTTGTTAGGCAGTGATGTTGGGGTAATAGAGGGTCTTTGGTGTGTTAGATGCCCCCAGACATGCTTCCCCTGCTGTCCCAGTGTCATTCCAGAGGTGTTGGCATCATTTCCTGGGGTGTCATAGTGGACTTGGTGACCCTCCAGACACGGATTTGGGTTTCCCCCTTAACGAGTATCTGTTCCCCATAGACTATAATGGGGTTCGAAACCCGTTCGAACACACGAACATTGAGCGGCTGTTCGAATCGAATTTCGAACCTCGAACATTTTAGTGTTCGCTCATCTCTAGTCATTAATAAAAGATCATTGGGGTCCAATGCCTGGGATCCTTGGTGATCCTTGTGTGAAAGGTCCACATTGCTTGTATGGATGGGTCATCAATAAAAAAGGAAATGGAATAACCCTTTATACAAGTCATATTCTTGTAACACATTCCCTTTAACAGATAATTTGTCTGACATCCTTGTGCATACTTTCTACTGTTTTCTCATCCATTTTGTAGATGACGCCTGCTCACACATGTGGATTTCACACCATTCACAAATGATGACTTTTATGTCAACATAAAAGACTTAATTGCTGTCAAGCAAAGCAACTGTCGCTTCTGAATGATCAGCGATCTAAAGTTTATGGCCGGCTTTAGTCACCTATTCTATCATTTGTATTTTAAGAAACTGAAAATCAGATTTGACCTACTTCTTTGGCAATAGTAACAGGTTTGTGACTGCGAGAAAAGATTTTGTTCAAATTTGCACTTTCAAAGTCCATCCCTAGAGGATGCATGTCCCAAGGAGGGATTGGTCACATTCCCAAAGATTCCCAAACAAAATGACGTACATTTGAGATGACTATTTCAGTGGACATGTCCAATTGGTGACAAACATGTATTATGAAGAGCAGTACCGCTCAATATAAGATAATCCTTTAATAGTCCCACATTGGGGAAATTTCAGCATGTTACAGCAGCATAGTAATACAGGTACAGGATAATACACAGTAATATAATACAGACATAGACACACATACTAGGAGAAGACATACTAGGAGTTCATAGCAGCTAAGGAGACGGAAGAGAAAGAAGGAAGACTTCATAGTCATAATCATTAGTTCTCTGTGCGGAGTGATCTTCGCTTGGTCTGATGTAGATTATACAGTCTGGTCATGGTTGGAAGGAAGGACCTGCGATAGCTCCTTCTCACACTTGGGGTGAAGCAGACGGTCACTTACAGTGCTGCCAAGTCCCATCAGGGTCCCATACATGGGGTGGGATTTGTTCTCCCGCATGGAGGTCACCACAGACAGTATCCTTCTGTCACTGGGTCCAAGGGGCTCCCCAGGACAGAGCTGGCCCTCCTGATCAGCCTGTCAAGTCTATTTCTGTCCCTGGTTGATATACTGCTCCCCCAGCAGGCCACACCAAAAAAGATAGATGAAGCAACCACAGAGTTGAAGAAGGCCGTAAGAAGTGTCCCCTGGACTCCGAAGGCCCTCAGCCTCCTGAGCAGGTAGAGCCTGCTGTGGCCCTTTCTGTGCAGCGCCTCCAGGTGATCAGCCCAGTCTATATAGGTTGTATCAGAAATAAAATGTGCAACGTTTCGGTAATGCTCCCTTCAACTGGAGAATCTGGATAAAGTCAGAACCACAAGGCTATGGCCAGCAGGTCAGGTCCATCTATAATGTCAGGCTAGAAAGGAGGAGCACATGTCTAACAAGTTTGTCACTAATTGGAGGTGTCCACTGAAATAAAGTAATCTCGAAAATTCTTCTTGAAGCTTTGGAGTGATGTTCCATCCATCAATGTACTTCTTTACAGTGGTGTCATGATTCAGAAGCCAAGACTGCATTGTCTTTAGCGAAAAATCTAGGTAGTGTTTGGATCCAATGGCCGTCGGGCTTAGGTATGAAGGCCTCTCACTATGGGGTTCAATCCTGCCTTTGTAGTGGAGCGACATACTCCTCTAACTGTTGGTGTAATAATCAGGAGAGCCTTCACATATGACCATTGTTCACTCCAAGTATGCTCATTGATATAAGCAGAACACCGAGACCACGTGTGTGACCTCATGGCAGGACTTCCAACTGGAATTTTTCAGTAGGATAAGGTTACGAGAGCCTCCTTTCAATTGTAAGTTTCCCCAATATTCACATATCCTTATACTTACACATGGATGGTTTCATTCGATTCCAATAACTTCTTCTTGGTGCATTATTTTTCCTGGTAATAAGTGTATAGACAGATTCTTTCATTTCAGTCTTAGGCTCTCATCTGGATTTATGTTTGTTCTAAAGCTGTATAATGTTTCTCTTTGCCTGGTTCCCAGATCACTTGCAGACTGCAGCAGGTTTTCTTCTAAGGTTTCCATGCGTTGTGTTTATTTTATGTTTTGCTAAAAGAAGTCATCCAAAGTCTTTTTTTCATATCCCCATAGCGTGATACTGCCATGGCCATGTAATTTTTTATATTATTACTTTCTAAATGTAACTTTTTTTTATCAATTTTCAACAAACTTCATGTTCTTTTGTCTCCATGTTGCCGTTTTCGCCAGGAAACTTACTCATCAGCAGTTGGACCTTCCAGATAAAGTTCCAACTTCTTGTTCCAGAGAGGATTAGGATGTGTCAGAAAGTTGTGAATTTTATAGGCCTACAATAATTTTGTGTTTAACAATTGTAATAAACGTAGATTGCCTTGTAAAAAAAAATGTCTTTGTTTTGGCATTAAAGTTTTCTTGTATTGTTCAAAGTAAATTGTATCCATTGTGAATGGTTGTTACATAGTAAAACATGAAACGTCTAAGGAAAGGGGAATACTAATTTCTTCTCTTAGGCCTTGCATACAAAAAGTAATTGAAATAAAATGTTGTAGTAATCTATAACCTGAACCTGGTAACATGCTGTAGGGTGATATGACACAAAACAGTTCTTAAAGGGAACCTTTAAGAGTGGTGTTTTCACTATAAACTGGCCCAAATATTGTGCAGGATAAAGAACTCTATGTTTAAGGGTGGGTTCACACCAGCCCCCGGTCTCTGGTTTAGGCAAACCGGCAGGTTTCCGTCTTCTGCTCCGAGACACTGGACAGGGGATGGAAACCCGGCGGTCAGTTTTCAAACCCATTCACTTGAATGGGTTTGCAAAGTGTCCGCCCGTGAGTTTCTTGTGCCTCTCTGCGGCAAAACCGTTTTTTTTTAACCGGACACAATTTTCTGCATGTCCGACTTTGTGTCTGATTAAAGAAAATGGTTTTGCCGCGGAGAGGCATAAGACGATTACGGGCGTACACTTTGCAAACCGATTCAAGTAAATGGGTTTGAAAACTTACCGCCGGGTTTCAGTCTCCTGTCCAGTCTCGGGTAGAAGACGGAAACCCGCCAGGGTGCCAAAAGTGGAGACTGGGTGCAGGTGTGAACCCATCCTAACTTGTTAAGTGTAGTGTTAAGTTTTGCTTCATCTGTTCATGATCACACAGCTACTCCTGTGTTTAGCTAAAACAAGAAGCAAAACCTGTAAGAATAGAAGCAGCTTTTCCGCAACGTGATGACATACCCTCAATCATACCAACGTCTAGAATGCTAATTATCAGTTCTGGATAGGCTTGAGCGATCGGGATCGGAAAAGATCGGATTCCGATCGGCGATCGAGTAAATTTCACGATTGCGATCAGAATTCCAACCCAATCTTTTCCAGTGGGATCGAGATCGGAGGTTATCTCAAGATCGGCTCAACCCTAAAAGTGACTTTTTCCATAGAGAAGCATTGACTAGGGTTGAAGATCGGGATCGGAAAAGATCGGATTCCGATCGGCGATCGAGCAAATTTCATGATCGAGATCGGGATCGAGATCGGCTGGAAAATGATCGGAAATCGGATTTTAAAATCGATCTCAACCCTAGTCCTGGATGTAAAACCTATTATGTTATTACATGTACAGTAGACAAATGTACAATATTGCATTTTAGTATATTAAGTGTCTTGAGTATATGGTGTCTGCGCCTGATACATTTAAATGCCTTGAATTACTGAACAGCAGAAATATGTACGGCATGACAATTCCAATAAACTGTCCTTCAATAACCATAGCCTAAAGTACTTAAATATGACCTAAAATTTAAAGTCAAAGGCAATATAATGTAACAGAATCAATTGTGTAGAGCAAAACATTTACTTAACGGATTATAAGTCAGCAACCCCTCTTTCCTCTGAATCATTATTCTTGTGATCATATAATATACAGGTATTGTAAGTCTCCTTATCAATGCAAGTATTGCAGGAGATTTCACTCTTAGTAGTAGAGTCGATATTATGTCTAAGCTGGTAGAAGCCATTCCCTTTCATATCTGTGCCTTAAAGGGGTCATCCGGACTAAATATTTTTTTATATTAATTAGGCCAGGGGAGGTGCAAAAAGAAAACCATACTCACCTGTCCTTGGTGCTCTGAAGCCTCCCTGAGCAATCCGGTCCTGTAATTCTGTTGTTTTCTTTCGGGGTAAGTACCCACCATAAAATTATACAACATTTTCAATCATTCATATTTTAGTATTTTTTTTATTAATTAAATCATGTATATTATGTAAATTATGTAAATTGCTGTTGCATGCTCGTTACAGTGCCCCCTGGTGTTCTTTTGATGTAGTTCGGAGCGTCCACCTAATGTGCTCAGTGTAGTGGTCACACATGCTTAGTAGCTCAATCCGATCACCTAAATCATGCATGTACTGAGACTGAATCAAAAGAGAACCAGGGGCATTATAGAAGGCATGTATACACAGGAGAATTTTTTTATACCGTGTTTCCCCGAAAATAAGACATTGTGTTATATTACATTCCTGTCCTAAATATAGGACCTGTCTTATTTCGGGGGACGTCTAATTACGGTATGGAGCGGCTGCTGGCTGACAACTGGCATTCATGCCGGCACTTCCTTAGCGGAGCGCCTGCATGACTGCTGGTTATAGGTAGTATAGGGGAAGGGGGAAGGTATCCTACTTACCTTCCCCATCTTCGTAGCAGTGCTGGTGCTGCTGTTGATCATGGTGTCAGAAGTGGTGGGCGGGGCTAAGCAAGGCTTTCGGCGGTTGCGCCAGAGAGCCTCACTTTGTGGGAATTGCAGCCGGCTGGATGCTGTGCACTGTGCTCTGTGTGCACAGGAAAGCCGGCTGCTGCCTCTGCCTCTTGGATGAGCTGGGAGAGTGAACTCCCTGCAGCATATGCACAGCGGGCACCTCCCAGCTCATCCTACAGCAGCCAGAACAATGGATACAACTGCAAAGGCAGCAGTCGGAGTACCTGTGCACACGGAACATCGCGCACAGTGTTCAGCCGGCTGCAATGATTTTTGGGGATGCCTTATTTTCAGGGGCAATTCAACAAAAAAAAAAAACATGACTTACTTTCGGGGAGGGGGGTGAACTATTTTCGGAGAAACACAGTATTTATTTATATTATATTATTAAATATTATATTATTAATACTAAAAATGTTTATGATTTGTATCACCCGAAAATTAATTAATTAAATTGTTAGATGGCCCTTTAACCCATGCTGGTGATAAACTCATGATCTCATTATAGTCTGGTTCCAATTGGGATCTAGACCCCCAAGCATTAAAGGGCATAGGTCCTTTACCAATCATGGAAGACTACCTGTATAGGTTGCAATTATATAGGCACTACCCTAATGCGCAAAATCTACTTCTCCCCTGGTATCCAAAAAAGAAACATTAGTAAAATAAGAAAAAAACCATAGTGTTCATTACAGGCTTTAGAAACATATAATTGTAGTAGTATTAACAATGTTAACACAAAAATGTTATATATGAAGAGAAAATTGAATTCTGCAAAGGTAAATAGAAGCGTTTCTGTCGAATCGGGTATAATTGAATGTATGTGAATGACTTGCCAGCCAGCCAGGTGTACACGTACATGGATGATTAGCTGAAAATGTGATCATTCAATGAAAGTAATTGTTAAAGTACACAGTAAATGAAGATGAAAGATTGCTGTAATTTGTTTGAGGAACCAGATAGAGTCATAGAAAAATACTGCAGCAGGAATAAATTCTACGGATGGCAAAAAAAAATAGATTTATTTCTCAAAGGATTCTGTAGGTATTAGAGGTTGGCTAAGAATATTCGGGTTCTAAGGTGTGAAAAATTCTCACCAATCACAGTTAAAATAAGAAATTCTCAGTTTTTCTATGAAAAGGCAATGAGCAGGTATATAGGTGGCCACGAAACTGACGCTAGGCTCACAACTGTGTCCGGGTTTCTGTTCGGGGTCCACTTGGGCCCCTTCTCAAATGGAGGCCTAATCCGCTTGAAAAAGTGGTTGCCCTCAAAAACTTGTTAATCCCATAGACTATAATGGGGTCCACCTGGTTTCCGTATTGAATAGTGGAAACATTTTTAAAGTGGAATGGGGAATGTAATCCCCAGGCAGAGACCGAGGCAGGTGTGCACCTAGTCTGAGGGTGTCATCACTCACATTGTACAACAAAGATGTCCCAAGTTCCAACCAGAAATCAGTATTAAAATCTAAGGGGACGGGACCTGGTGGTCAACTGTAAAGGATACCTGAGTTGTCGTAAAATGTAATATGTGCAGGGTTCTGTGGGTCAATCCGTTCTGGTGTCTTATCAGTGTTTCTGCTGCTAATAGCCATATTATAATGGCAGTATATAATACTACTGGGTGGCATGTACAATATTTAGCAGTCTGCCTCCTCCCCTATCTATTACTACTACTATTGGCGTAGATCTCCATTCTGGTGCACGGGCATGCTCCTGTAGCACATACACTGGCATAGATTTCCATTCTGGTGCACGGCCATGCTTCTGTAGCACATATACTGGTGTAGATTTTCATTCTGGTGCATGGGCATGCTCCTGTAGCACATATACTGACGTAGATATCCATACTGGTGCACGGGAATGCTCCTGTAGCAAAGATACTGGCGTATTTCTCCATTCTGGTGCATGGGCGTGTTCCTGTAGCACATATACTGGCGTAAATTTATATTCTGGCGCACGGGTGTGCTCCTGTAGCACATATACTGGCATTGATTTCCATACTGGTGCATGGGCATGCTCCTGTAGCACATATACTGGCGTAGATCTCCATTCTGGTGCACGGGCGTGCTCCTATAGCACATATTCTGGCGTAAATTTATATTCTGGTGCACGGGCGTGCTCCTGTAGCACATATACTGACGTAGATCTCCATTCTGGTGCATGGGCGTGCTCCTATAGCACATATACTGGCGTATATTTTTATTCTGGTACACGGGCATGCTCCTGTAGCACATATACTGGCGTTGATTTCCATTCTGGTGCATGGGCGTGCTCCTGTAGCACATATACTGGCGTTGATTTCCATTCTGGTGCATGGGCGTGCTCCTGTAGCACATATACTGGCGTTGATTTCCATTCTGGTGCATGGGCGTGCTCCTATAGTACATATACTGGAGTATATTTTCATTCTGGTACACGGGCGTGCTCCTATAGCACATATACTTGGTGTAGATCTCCATTCTGGTGCATGGGTGTGTTTCTGTAGCGCATATACTGGTGTAGATCTCCATTCTGGTGCACAGGCGTGTTTCTGACTATATCGCACTATGTCGCGCTTATAAATATGTCGCACCCTGTACCTGTTGGGGCCTTTATAAAGACTGGCATACAAAATTCTATTCTTAATAAATCTGCCTACTGTTCCTAAATTTTAAAATGCATGTGAAAAATACCATTGTGCATCTGACATGATTTTAATAGTGTTTTAATAATGTTTACAAGGTGTTTTTGTAACTGTCTCATGAACAGTTGTTTCCTTGGCATTTTGGAACTTCAATGCAAAAAAACCCATTTAGACAAATACCATAAAATGCCATAACTAGAGCTTGCTCCACTTTCATACAAAAATGCCACTGACCTCAAAATTGCTTCAGAAACAAAAAATGTATGTTATTGGACAAAGCAAATGTGCAACAAAATACCAAGCCCTGTAATGTTGTGCTTTAATGTTATGTTAACTCTTTCTTTCTCAGCAGGTGCAGGTTAGAGAAATTGCTAATGATAGAAAGAAACAAATCTCAGTTCGAGGAACAAAAAGAAAATGGCAATCGTGCTGGTTCACGACTCATCCAATGGTGTGTGACTTCAATCTATTTATTCTGTATTATCGTGGTTAAAGATGTCTATAGGAGGTTTCCATTTCATGGTGCCCGCTCCTCTTTTAGTATGGTGTTTCTTCAATTATGTTATAAGGTCTGGAATCATAATTCTCTCATTTGGGCCTTGTAGAGAATCTGTCGGCTGCAGCGGCATGTGGGATTTACTAATACTTGTATTCCCCATGACATAACAATTTTGAAATGTTTTTTTCAGAACTTGGCTTTACGACATTCCTCCGTTATTCCTCCTGAATATTTATGAATATATAGACAACTGGCTGTTAGCATTCTCCTTGTCAAAGGGGTGTGTTCCCTGTTATTCATGAATATTCAGGACGAATAAAAGCAGAACACTGCAAAAAAGAATGATGTGAAGTTTACTGTATGCTTGTGTGTTACGAGAAGCCATTGAAAGCTATTTATCTGTTGGTATTAATTTACATTATAGTAAGACAGTGCAAAGAGGTTCTGACTGTTTAGTTCTCGAGCTGGGAGAATCTCCCAAGATTTGTTTCGGGTTGGGAGTTTGGGTGGTAAAGGTCCCTGATTTGGTTCTGGTCGAACAAGTTTGGAAAGAAGCGAAAATGGGATTTATTACACTGTCTACCAATAAGTATTTGGACACCCATGCAAATGAAGATATCTGTATGTCACACCTTCCACTGTTAAATAGGAAACAGCATTGGCATTAGTGCATTGGCATTAGTCACATGCAAGATGCCACGAAGTGCAGAATTGTCCGATTTCAAGAAAGGGGTAATTGTGGGGTCCCACAGAAATGGCCGATCCTTAAGGGACATAGTAAGCGAACTGAATTACCCAAAATCAAGAGTGGCCTATGAGATTATGAAGTGAAAGGTAAACTGTGATTGTCAGAATGGGCCCGAGTCGGCAGACCTCCGAAACTGGGAGATAGAGACCGACAAGTGCTGGCCAGAGAAACCGCACCCAACCGATGGCTCACATACACCAGGAGTGTCACCAGGCATCCAAGAGTATTGTGTCTATCAATACCATCTGTAAGGAAGCATCTGCTGGGTTCTACTGACTATTGTATATGGATAAATGTTGTTTTTCTATTCTATCACAGGTGTCCAAATACTTATTGGTAGACAGTGTATACTCTGGGGTTATTTCAAGCGTCATGACGTCATGATGCTCTACATGCCCATGTTACTGCTGTAGCCCAATAACAGGTCACATCAATGTCCCCAAATGCATGTCATAAACAGGAGAGGACCAGATGCCATTTGATCCAAGAAGAATCCCCAATTGCTTGGTTTCTTTGCAATATTTGGGTCAAACCTGGCTTAGAATTAATTATTCATCCATATCTAGTTGGTTGGTAAGAACCAATCACCGGTATTTTAATATTTAATGATGGAAATCTCCCAAAGATGGGTGTCCCTCATAAAGAAAACCCTGTTGTAACTAGATGACATCCTAATCTTTGGGGTTCCTGCTTCTCTAGCCCTATCTCTATCAGCTGTTCTAAACAGAGAAGCCATGTCTGACTATAAATTTCTCCTGCATTGTCCTCTGAATGTCTGACCATATGATACATGGTTGAGGGAATATTGTCACTCCATAAGGAGAGAACCACCATTAAGGTGTGTGGAGTCTTATTAAGCCATAAGCGCTACACTGTGCAAGGGAACATGGAAAGAATAAGCAATGTGACTTCCATGGTGATGCTGGGTTTTGTCAGAGTGGGAGACACCCTTATGCCAGGGCCACAAGAACAAAGATTACAGCAACATAGCCGTTGCAAACTCACTGGGAGCTAACTCACTGCAATCTACCGCAACAACACTGTGGATGACATTCAACAAATCCACATACGGAAACTAAAACCTGCAGCATAAAGTGACCAGGATTTTAGCTTTGGAACCTCAGCATGTCAATTATCGATGCGATCTTAACCCCCATCTGTAAACCTTGGTAATACCTGCGATATCTGATAAGAACTGGATTTGAGGTGGATTTTGCTACAGAGGCTTGCAAACAAAAATCCCATAACATATTAAACCAAGCCTAAAAGGGAAGCTCTGATTTTGTTGATATATCCTTATAGATAGGGATTGTTAAAGGGAGTCTATCAACTTCTCCAAGCATATTCAGCTGTCATCACCATAAAGCACATTAAAGTGGTAAAAATCAAGCATTTGTTTTGTGTGTCCCTTTTGTAGATTTGGAGAAAACTTTACTTTAAGTCTTATACATATGAGACGGTTTGTGCATTGGGGGCAGGTTTTTAGTTCCCTGGAGCACAAAGATCTATCCTCTCCTGCCTATACTACCCTGTTTCCCCGAAAATAAGTCATCCCCTGAAAGTAAGACATAGCAGAGGTTTTGTTGTGTTGCCTAATATAAGGCACTCCCCCGAAGTAAGACATCCCCCAATAATAATAATCTTTCTGTGCAAAAATTCTATTGAAGAAAACCATTGCAGCCGGCTGAACACTGTGCGCAATGTTCCGTGTGCACAGGTATGCCGGCTGCTAGAGCTGCAGCAATACGTTGTATACACTGTTCCTGCTGCCGTATGGCAGCAGCACACAAAAATAAAATAAGACATTCCCTGAAAATAAGACATAGCATATCTTTAGGGCCAACATTTAATATAAGACACTGTCTTATTTTCGGGGAAACACGGTACCTGCAGTGAGAACTGATCATGACATCACTCATCCTACTTAAGCAGCTAGAGAAGATCTCCTTTGGATTAAGTCCTGCCCCCAGTGCACCAACTGCCTAATTTGCATAGCATTTCAAAGTTGTTTTTGTGCAAATCTACAAAAAAGGTATATATGTATCACTGTAATGTGTTATGTACACAGTGCTTGTATATGCTTACTGTCAACCAGTTCCTAATTTCTCATTCCGACATCGACAAGCAATACTGAACGCCCAAATGTATACAGGGGACACATTTCAATAAAAGTTTCGAAATACATATAATTTATAAATATATTCACATTTAAGTATTGAAACTGGAACTGTAAGGACTGAAAAGGAGAAAGACAAGGAACTACATGACATATGCAATGGAGTCAATAACTAACAACAGGTTTAGAGGATCAATTTATAATCCATAAGAAGTCAGTCTGAAGGAGGAAACCCAAGGAAAATTACTTGTCAGCGGGAGAAAGATTTAAGACCCCACCTAGGTGTCTACATGAAAGGGAGACGAGGATAAAATGAACCCTAAGGATTTCTCAGGTGTTTCTGTGTCCAGGATATTAATCCATTTGGTAATCCCCATTTCACACAGTGACAGGATATCATCGCACACAGTAAGTTCTGCATGTGTTCATGAAGTCAGTCTTTGAAGGAAATTTACCACCATCCATCATAGATTAATGCATGGTGATTGGACAATAGGGACAGACTACAGGTGTATTACAGTACCAGGGCTTAGAAAAGAGATGTTTAGGTAAAACATGAAGCAAAGTGTCATTGAAGCACAAAGTAGAGAAGATTGAAAGAAACAAAAGGTTAAACAAATCAAAATACAGGAAACACTAAACTTTCTCTATGCACAGCATTATGTCATAAGAGGTGATACTAATGGGGTCGAGATTAAAATATTCATGACCTCTCCTTAGAATAGCATTAAAATAGGTTCTGGCAGTCAGGAAATATTGTATTTGTATTTTGTGGTGAAGATTTTTTTTGAAGATTCCCAAATACACATGTGAGGTTTCAGTCTTCAGATACTCAGATTGCGTAAGAAAATTAATGGACAAGAGAATATAAAGACAGGTGGCATGACTGCAACAAGAAGCTGTTTGGACAGGTGGACACCTAACAGTGCTGATGTCATGTACAGTATACAGTCCTATGAAAAAGTTTGGGCACCCCTATTAATCTTAATCATTTTTAGTTCTAAATATTTTGGTGTTTGCAACAGCCATTTCAGTTTGATATATCTAATAACTGATGGACACAGTAATATTTCAGGATTGAAGTGAGGTTTATTGTACTAACAGAAAATGTGTAATATGCATTAAACCAAAATTTGACCGGTGCAAAAGTATGGGCACCTCAACAGAAAAGTGACATTAATATTTAGTAGATCCTCCTTTTGCAAAGATAACAGCCTCTAGTCGCTTCCTGTAGCTTTTAATCAGTTCCTGGATCCTGGATGAAGGTATTTTGGACCATTCCTCTTTACAAAACAATACAAGTTCAGTTAAGTTTGATGGTCGCCGAACATGGACAGCCCGCTCTCAAATGATCTGAAAACAAAGATTGTTCAACATAGTTGTTCAGGGGAAAGATACAAAAAGTTGTCTCAGAGATTTAACCTGTCAGTTTCCACTGTGAGGAACATAGTAAGGTAATGGAAGACCACAGGGACAGTTCTTGTTAAGCCCAGAAGTGGCAGGCCAAGAAAAATATCAGAAAGGCAGAGAAGAAGAATGGTGAGAACAGTCAAGGACAACCCACAGACCACCTCGAAAGAGCTGCAGCATCATCTTGCTGCAAATGGTGTCACTGTGCATCGGTCAACAATACAGCGCACTTTGCACAAGGAGAAGCTGTATGGGAGAGTGATGAGAAAGAAGCCGTTTCTGCACGTACGCCACAAACAGAGTCGCCTGAGGTATGCAAAAGCACATTTGGACAAGCCAGCTTCATTTTGGAAGAAGGTCCTGTGGACTGATGAAACAAAGATTGAGTTGTTTGGTCATACAAAAAGGCGTTATGCATGGCGTCCAAAAAAAACAGCATTCCAAGAAAAACACTTGCTACCCACTGTAAAATTTGGTGGAGGTTCCATCATGCTTTGGGGCTGTTTGGCCAATGCCGGCACCGGGAATCTTGTTAAAGTTGAGGGTCGCATGGATTCCACTCAGTATCAGCAGATTCTTGAGAATAATGTTCAAGAATCAGTGACAAAGTTGAAGTTACGCCGGGGATGGATATTTCAGCAAGACAATGATCCAAAACACCGCTCCAAATCGACTCAGGCATTCATGCAGAGGAACAATTACAATGTTCTGGAATGGCCATCCCAGTGCCCAGACCTGAATATCATTGAACATCTGTGGGATGATTTGAAGCGGGCTGTCCATGCTCGGCGACCATCAAACTTAACTGAACTTGAATTGTTTTGTAAAGAGGAATGGTCCAGAATACCTTCATCCAGGATCCAGGAACTGATTAAAAGCTACAGGAAGCGACTAGAGGCTGTTACCTTTGCAAAAGGAGGATCTACTAAATATTAATGTCACTTTTCTGTTGAGGTGCCCATACTTTTGCACAGGTCAAATTTTGGTTTAATGCATATTACACATTTTCTGTTAGTACAATAAACCTCATTTCAATCCTGAAATATTACTGTGTCCATCAGTTATTAGATATATCAAACTGAAATGGCTGTGGTAAACACCAAAATATTTAGAACTAAAAATGATTAAGATTAATAGGGGTGCCCAAACTTTTTCATAGGACTGTATAAGGAGGTGGAACACAAGGCATATCAGTGATGGTGGAAGTAGGGATGGATATGTTATACATCACTGCATGATACAGAGCACTACAAAGCTTACAATACAGCGAGAGAATCTTAGGAGTAAGAGAATTGCAACACAGTTTAGTCAGATCAATTACAGGCATATTAGTGATAGAAATTAGAGATGAGCGAGTAGTATTCGATCGAGTAGGTATTCAAATGAATACTACGGTATTCAAAATACTTGTACTCGATCAAATACTACTTCTATTCCCAGTAAAGATTTGATTCAGAACCAGCATTGATTGGCCAAATGCTATACAGTGTATAGCATTCGGCCAATCAACGCTGATTCTGGAGCAGGCTCGTCTTTGCTAACTGGGGAATGCTGGCAGCTTGCGTTATGAGGGGGGGACTTTTTCTCATAGGAATGTATTGACCAGCGTTGATTGGCCGAATGCTATACAGTGTTTAGCATCTGGCCAATTAACGCTGGTTCTGCCGGCGGCTCGTCTGTGATGAGGCGGAGTCTAAGATCGGACCACAGCAGTCTTCATTGTGGTCCGATCTTAGACTCCGCCTAGTCACAGACGAGCCTCCGGCAGAACCAGCGTTGATTGGCCGAATGCTGTACACTGTATAGCATTCGGCCAATCAACGCTGGTCAATGCATTCCTATGAGAAAAAAATCAGCTCCCGCATAATCGCAAGCTGCCAGCTCTCCCGACTAGCAAAGACGAGCCTGCTGCAGAACCAGTGTTGATTGGCCAAATGCTATACAGTGTATAGCATTCGTCCAATCAATGCTGGTTCTGCAGGACGAGTAAGGGCCAGTTCACATTAGCGCTTGCCTCCGTTCCGGAAGGAGTCCACAGGAGGACCCCCCCGAACGGAATATCAGCACAACTGCAAGCGTTGTGTAGTTAAAGCGCATGGACCCTATAGACTATAATGGGGTCTGTGTGCTTGCCGCGCACTGCCCACACAAATCATTTGTGCAGGCAGTGCGCTGTAAGCACACAGACCTCGTTATGGTCTATGCGGTCTGTGCGCTTCAACTGTACAGCTCTCCCCCTCAACTGCTCTTCATTCCTCCTGCTACTCGTGGACTTGGTGACTCTCCTTTAATCGAACAGTGGTTTCCCCTGAAACGAGCATTTTTTCCCATAGACTATAATGCGATTTGTATTCGATCGAGTAGTCAAATATTGAGGCTTTACTCGAAACGAATATTGAATCTCGAATATTTCACTACTCACTCATCTCTACTCTCTAGCAATAACAAAACATATCTTTCAATGTCTTCCTTGTCAATAGTAATCAATACCTTTTATTATTATTTTTCTTAGACTTTGTATGAACCATAATACCCTTTTGGCTCTGTATGAAATGAGAGGTCTACAGAGGTAAAATGGACTGCAATTTTATCTACGTAAAACTTGTAAAAAGATGTAATGCTAGCATTTTTTCTTTTTTGTTATTGTTGTAAGTTCCAGCATTTGTACAAATGTTGGAATCCCAGATGACCTGTTAACTACGGCATCCATGTAGATCAATACAACCTGGTAGATTGAGGGATAGTCTAAGTGGATAGATTAGGCTGATTAGGACTTTTGTTCTCTTATATCAAGTAATGGTTGTCTATTTCAGTTCCTAAACATGTTTGCTTCTGAATAATTGACTCCTTTTATCTCAATATCACTTTGTACATACACAACATCAACACAATATCAAATGTGAATGGATAAGAATGCAATGGGAAGAAATGTTCACTTCTAACTTATAGACATATGTAACTGCTGCAAAGGAAGTCATCTCTAAATATAGCAGACTAATGGCACGCCATTATCTATAGTCTGCTACTCACACACACTTACATATTGATCTGGCTATTGTAGGCCTGAAAATGTTTTGTATTATAATTAGGGTTGATTGATCCGATTCATAACGAACCAGGCTCGTTACAAAATTTTCAAAAATTTCAGGTTTGACTGAACTCGGGGTTGACTGATCACAAACCATTATTATACTCTGGAGTCTCTGCATATCCCAGGGTATCAGAAGCAGAGGCTATGGAGAAGTGTGTAAACAAAATAAACAGTCATGCTCATCTCTCCTGGGCTCTGGTGAAGGACCATATCCTCTTTGGTCCTCTTCCAGCCTCCTGAACGATGTTAGCAGCCCTTTGAGATGACTAGGACCTGTGATTGGGCCTCACCTATCACATGGAGTGTACTGATGTCATGACTCTTGCATTTAAGTATTCAGGAATTGCAAGTTATTTTAGTTACATTATTAAACAATTGAAGCCTCCTTTGTATGGTTTACAGCAGTTGGGGAGAGTCCCAATATTTCCCACCTATTCTTCCCAAGTTCATACACTGTCTACCAATAAGTATTCGGACACCCAATCAAATGAAGATATCTGCGGTCGTGATGCACGTCACGCCTTCCGCCGTTAAATAGGAAACAGCATCGGCATTAGTGCATTGGCATTAGTCGCATGCAAGATGCCACGAAGTGCAGAGTTGTCCAATTTTGAGAAAGGGGTAATTGTGGGGTACCACAGAAATGGTCGATCCTTATGGGACATAAGTGAACTGAATTAGCCAAAATCGACAGTGGCCTATGTGATTATGAAGTGTAAGGTGAACAGTGATTGTCGGAATGTGTCCCGAGTCGGCAGACCCCCGAAACTGGGAGATAGAGATTGACGGGTGCTGGACAAAGAAACCGCAACCAACCGATGGCTCACATACACCAGGAGTGTCACCAGGCATCCGGGAGTATTGTGTCTATCAATACCATCCATAAGGAAGCATCTGCTGGGGGCTACCAACTATTGTATAGGAATAAATGTTGTTTTTCTATTCTACCACAGGTGCTCAAATACTTATTGGTAGTCAATGTATGTCACACAAAATATCTTAATTTAACTATGTTCATACGGAGGAAAAGGTCGTGGCATTACGTTGCAGCATCCTGCTCATGCGTAGGCCCAAATGAATGAGGCTACATTGGAGCGCGTCTCGAGCCGTGGATGCCGTGTCTGATTCAGCCGTGGCATCTGTGGCAAGATAGGGCATGTCATTTTTTCTCCCACTACTAGCTAACGGAAAAAAGAAGCGAGCAGCTTGCATTGAAGTCAATGGGAGCCATTTTGGCAGGCGGATTTTGAGGCGGATTCCATGTAAAATACACAACAAAAAGGGGCCACACGGTGGCTCAGTGGTTAGCACTGCAGCCTTGCAGCGCTGGAGTCCTGGTGTTCAAATCCCACCAAGGGCAAAAAAAAAAAAAAACATCGGCAAAGAGTTTGTATGTTCTCCCCGTGTTTGCATGGATTTCCATCCCATATTCCAAAGACATACTGATAGGGAAAAATGTACATTGTGAGCTCTATGTGGGGCTCACAATCTACAAAAAAAAAAAATACACAACAAAAGAACTCTGTGTGAACTAGCCCTTTAAGAGAAAATCCTCTTATTTTTTTATGACCTTGTAAAATATGCATACAATACACTCATCATAGGAAAGATAAACTTCAAATGGTGCAAATAAGAAAACACAATGCACACTTGCATGAAAGTTATTGACACTGTGCACTGAAATGAAAGGGAAAGGTGTAGACTCAAAGCACAGTTTTGTGGAAATAAAAGGCACGGACACAATGCGCACTTTAGGGGAAATCTATCTTGTTAGTGTCACATTCAAACTGGATTATCGTTTTATTCATTTTACAAGAACGGATGATAGCAGAACATTATTCAGCTGTCATTAAGCGACTGAGAACAAGTGAGGAAGCCAAAAATATGGCAGCAAATTCTTCTAATATGAAGACATCAGTTGAAATGATTTATCGACCACACTCAGGCAACTTGAAGTAATAACGTTTTTCCAACTATTATGTAACCATTTTACATAAAATAACATTTTGCAATCCCTGGAATTTTTATGCAAGGGCATACATCAATCCAATAGGTAGGTCAAAAGTGATAAGACAGCTCAAAAGAGTATACAAATGTCTGCACAACCATTGTAAGCACAGCAATTCCTAGCGGTGGAGGGGGATGTAGAATCAAAAATTTAGATTGAAATTCACACAGTGAAATTTGAACATGCAAGGATGGACATAGACATCCGAGGTCCGCTGTACAATGATGGTGATGGGCGCATTATTTTCCAGTATCTCAGGATAGAACAATCCACCAGTAATTGTTAGCCATGCATTAGGCTTTTAATCACAATCTAATAGACAGTAGGATTCTACTTCTAAGGTAAGACGCTTGCAAAAGTAATAGGTAGGAACTTTAAATCCAATTGCTGGTGTCAGGGTAGTTCGAATATGGCCGCTCTTCTGCAGTCCATGTACTACTGTGTACAATCTGTCTCCTCCCAAGCTACCTCCAAGACACGGGACTCCTGCAAGTAACTCAATGCCACTCATCAGTGATGAAGGACACAAAAAGAATAGAATCCTTCAGTAACAAACGGTTGACATGTTGCCATAATTAAATTATATTATATTATCATTTCTGTAACAACATAATTGTTCGCACACAATCAGCACAGATCATTTTGGTGTCTAATATTCTACCTTGACTTTCTAATGATAAGTGGGTGGTATCAGGCATGAGCACTGATTGCTCTGGAATGGTGAGGGAATCAGTATAGGAGTGCCTATTAAAGGATTCCAAGTCCTGGTTGCTAGAGATGGTGAAAGTTTCTCTTTAGGGTATACCAACAGCAGTGGCGTAACTAAAGTCTTATGGGCCCTGGTGCAATCTTTTTTCCGAGGCCCCCTACCTTATCCTTACAGCAAATTCTTGATAGTGATGGTTACTGGTGATAAGGAGTTTAACTATGCTTAGTGTGGTTAGGGTAATCTGTGGGTCTCCTTGGTTTATAAGCCAGATGGAAGCTGCAATCTCAATACTGATGCCAGTGCTTATGGGCCCCTCAAGGCTCCTGGGCCTCGGTATCACTGCACTCAAGTTACGCCCCTGACCAATGTTATTTCAAACACTGCCGCTATCCCAAATTCAAAGTAAATCTGTAATCTATATGAGTCAATTTCTCCTGTATATTGATAGCTCTCGCCCACTTATGATATTTTAATGTCTCCAAAAAACTTTGCTACCACCAACCAGGAGCCATACAGCAACTCCTAGATATCCAGTAGAAAGACTGGCCATGTATCTTTGGTAAAAGAAAAAACTTCAGCTCACCAAAATTTCACATCTAGTTCACTTTAACTCCTTAACGAGAATATACCCTGGACTCCATAGGGCATGGACAAATCTTCAGAAAAAAAAGCAAAAAATTCCAGCAACCATCTGGATAATCTAAAATTATGAAAAATTAATGTTTAATTGTTAGGGAATAGCAGATGATAATTCCCCAGAAGCTGCTGGTGAACCCTGGAGGGAGGGGCACAAGGGACAGTGAGCCCTAAACTGAAGCCCCCCACTTTCCCTTCCTATTGCCAGACCCTATCCTAGGCAATAGGCGACAACCACGAGGACAAACCCTCCCTGAATACGTGAAACACAAAACGCAGACAAGACGCACAACAACAAAGGGAGGTCAGGTAGCCAGGGTTCGGTAACAAGAGAGCGATGCAGTGCCAAAACGGAGTCAAGAGAATAGTCAGTAGGAAAGCCAGAGGTCAAGGATCAGTATACAAGTAAATAACAGCAAGAGATACCAGAAAGCTAGAGGCAATAACCGGCACCAGTGTGACTGTGAGCCAAGACTAAATAGGGAAGGAAGAACCCGCCCAGAACCTGACAGGAAGAAAAGCTGTCAATCACAGGCAAGACAGATTAACCACTTAATGAACAGAGGTAACCTTGGCAGAAGACGGGTGTGGTGCAAATCCAATTAAGGACAGAGCCGTGTTCACACAGTGCAACTAAAAACCTTAAGCAGATTGTCAAACTGCACACGCCTCCGGCGCCGCAGCATGCGAGCAGAGGGTGGCGCAGAGGCCCGAACAGGCAGAGATGTTACATTAATCCTCATAAATAAAAAAAAAGTACAAACCAACTTAGGTCCATGTAGTACCTGACGCATTTCAGGATGAAACACCCCTTAGCCATAGCCTGTTGGTTGCTGGAATTTTTTACCATTTTTCTGAAGATGTACCTTTGGTGACTGGAAGGTATACATACGTAGCTGGCACGACCCAATCCTTTATTTACTGTTGGGAAGCCAATAAAGCCCAATTTTATTTACGTATATACTCGAGTATAAGCCGAATTTTTCAGCCCAATTTTTGTGCTGAAAAAAAAAAAAAAAAAACCTTCGGCTTATACTCGAGTCAGCAAAAAAATAAAAAAAAAACTGTTGTTTTTTTTTATTCTTTTTGTTTTTTGTTTTTTTTAGGAGGGGGGTGTCTATGACATAAATGTCAATGTATAGAATCTCCTATAAAATAGTGCAAAAAAAAAAAAGAGGATTTAAAAAAATAAAATAATAAAAGTTCTAAATCCCTCCTCTCCCTAGAATACATACAAAAGTAGGAAATTACTGCAAAACACATACACATTAGGTGTCCCTGTGTCTGACAGTGCCCGGTCTACTGAATATAGGGGATCTGCAGTGCTCCTGTTCCGTTGGGAAGGGGTTAATAGGAGCACTGCAGATACCCTATACTCAGCCAGACTGAACTCCAAGTGGGGAAAAAAAAAAAACAGTGCTCAAGCTCAGGGAAGGAGCAGATAGACAACCAAAACACCCCCTCCCCTTCCCCAGCAACTACTGCACCCAAAAACTCTGACCATTTTAATTTTTGAAATTTTCCAGTAGCTGCTGCATTTCCCCCCCTCGGCTTATACTCGAGTCAATACGTTTTCCCAGTTTTTGTGGTAAAATTAGGGGCCTCGGCTTATATTCGGGTCGGCTTATACTCGAGTATATACAGTATGTTTGCTACATTCTCTCTAAACAGATTCATAAGCAATAAAGCAATGGCTTCCAAAGATCTACCTTGTTATTTTAGCATAGCCTATCTTTCGAAACGTTTTTCAAAAAGCCACTTTTTAAGACCCGTTGTCACCTTCCAATGAGACTGGCAAGAGTTCTTTGATATAAAAACACCTAATAAAATGATTGCAGCCTTCTTTATAGACCCATATGGATTGTTCAACATCTCCAGCGAAGAAAAACAGCTTATTTCTATAGCTGCTTCATCCCCTGTCTATACTTGTTATCCAAGCAACGCTCGCCTTTTCCCACAGATAATATTGTAATAAGCATGCTATGTGAGCCAATGTCTTGGCACTTAGTAATGAAATGGCACATTGTCACCAGTGAAGCAGACGTCTTTTCAGCTGGTGAATGGTGATTAGCTTAATACCAAACTAAATTTGTGTGCTCAAATTGCTAAACTGTACTTGGAATTTGACCGGCAGAAGCCAGCTTTGTCAGGTTTTATTGCGGAAAGAAAAACACTTACAGCACAAATGCTGAAAATGCTGCTCGATTTAATTGGGGCTTTTAGGTAATTCAGGAAAAGACCTGTTACCTAATAGATTCTTTATAACGCTGGAAACTTTAATTGAAATATGTCACGGCCATTATAAAATGGATCATTTTTTAATGGTCTATAAAAAATAAAGTGTTCATGCTCCTTCTAAGACATGATCCTTGTACACGATGGTCTGTTCCCCTCATCAATCGAGCGAGAAGCCAATCAATTTTTAGTGTTTTCCTCATCGTCGTATCTCTTTCGTTAGCCAGAGCGGGCTAAGGTGAGGACTGGCACCACCCATAGTGGAGATGGCTTACCTAGCCCAAAAAAGAGACGCTGCAGTGATTAAAGGGGTTTTTGGGGCAAACAATGTTTTTTGTAACAAAGGTCTGTTAGCGCTATTAATGGGTTAATAAATGCATCCAAATACCTTTAGCAGTGTTTTGAGTGATTTGTCTGTGTCTCCGGGAGCTCCTGGTATTGTCTGCATTTGTTTACTAGGTTCAGCTTCCTGCTATGTAACTTCCATGCTAGCTACTTCTCACCACACTCTCTTCCTTCCTCTTTTCCTCCCTCCCATACACCCCCTCCCTGGCTCTCTAGATATCCCACTCACAACTACTAGCCCTTCCCTACCTACTCAGTTCAACCCCATTATATACTTAATTCCAGTCTTCCTCCTTTGGGATGGCCTATCCTTCTTTTCTGACTAAAATAAAAAAATATATATATTTATACTGACTTGTGCTTGGAAAGGTAAGGTAAGGTGAGTATGTGTTTGTTATTTTTAATCAATTCCCCTGGGCCTCTACTTATTATACTCCATGGCCTGAGGAGACCCCAAAGTATAATAATAGCACCATCTCTGAGGGATAGGGGCTCTTGGGAGCTCATAATACTGTGTGGGGACCACTGTGGAGTGCATAATGCTGTATGGGGGGGGGTCATTGTGGACTGCATAATGCTGTGTGAGGGCAGTTGTGGAGCGCATAATGCAGTGTGAGGGGCCATTGTAGAGCACATAATGCTGTGTGGGGGCCACTGTGGAGCGTGTAATGCTGTGTGGGGGTCACTGTTGAGCACGTAATGCTGTGTGGGGGCCGCTGTGGAGCACATAATGCTGTGTGGGAGCTGCTGTGGAACACATAATGTTGTGTTGGGGCCGCTATGGAGCACATAATGCTGTGCGGGGGGCCGCTGTGGAGCACATAATGCTGTGTGGGGGGCCGCTGTGGAGCATGTAATACTATCCCAGTATTGTTTACATCACGGGTGCTGCACTGCTCACTCACCATACTCTTGGTAACTGCAGTTATGGATACCATAATTGTGCCCCTTTCAAGTATCAAGAGTTATCCCTGCAGCACCCGTAACCATCACTATCAAGAATTCGCTCTAGGGAAGGGGGCAAAAGATTGCACCCGGGCCCAGAAGACTCTAGTTAAGCTACTGGTTACATGGATACATCTAATAACCACTGCACTAATTTGGTGACGTATTATTTCTAATACCTACTATAACAACCCATTAAACCATGTCCAGGCAATATACAAATGATTACATTTAGTAAGAAACAATAGTCACCGACCATTTAGCGCCTGTATTGCCACTAAACACCATTCTCCCTGTGCTCTCAATGAGTAGTAACAGGTGCTTTACAGTCTAACCATAAGTAATAACTTCTCATAAATACACATTACTGCCTGTGACCTATAAAATAATAGGAAAAGAACACATTCTTTTCAAAAATCCCATCATCTGCATAGAAATAGCAATAAATACGATCTGTCGGGTAGATCAATATACTTGACTATCTTGTAAAATTCATCTTGCACAACACTACAGGCTATTTGGATTTAAGTAAACAATAAAGTGCCGTCGAATGCTAACAGAAATATATTTATGCATAATATCAGATGTGGAAGGACTTTGCCTGAAAGACATTTTTTACAGGCTCCTTGTATCGTATATAACTGACGGCTCTGGTAAATGTCATTTTACTTGTAAGAAAGCTTTATGAAACGCATAAAGATCTCTTAGCTTGTTTTTCCCTAAAACAAAAAGTACTTGAGCCTGAATGAACTACGCGGTAATATATCACAGCAATTATAGTTTTACATCTATCCTGTGTCGCCGGCAAATACATAAATCATACCAAAACAGAGTTTTCGATAAAAACAAGGCCCTCGCTCTCTCCTTAGACATGTAAAATCCCGTACTAGATCCTGGTGCTATTTCCATATTCCTTCCACATTGTCCCCTTCTATTACAGGCTTCCAGCGATGTGCATGACCTTACATCAGTCCCTTTTTTGTTTATAAGCCAGAATTTTGTCCTTGAGATAGATTGCACACAGTTCTCCAGACAAAACATGCCTTAGTTTACCATTTAGTACCAGGCACGACAATGATTTAAGGCAGAGTTAAAGACAAGGGTGTAGGCACATTTATTTATTTATATGATCCGAGTTCCTTAGTGTCTTGTGATTCCTTAAGACTTTAAGACTTTCACATTGGGTGACCTATGAAATATATAACGGAACTTACACTCACCGGCCACTTTATTAGGTACACCTGTCCAACTGCTCGTTAACACTTAATTTCTAATCAGCCAATCACATGGCGGCAACTCAGTGCATTTAGGCATGTAGACATGGTCAAGACAATCTCCTGCAGTTCAAACCGAGCATCAGTATGGGGAAGAAAGGTGATTTGAGTGCCTTTGAACGTGGCATGGTTGTTGGTGCCAGAAGGGCTGGTCTGAGTATTTCAGAAACTGCTGATCTGCTGGGATTTTCACACACAACCATCTCTAGGGTTTACAGAGAATGGTCCGAAAAAGAAAAAACATCCAGTGAGCGGCAGTTCTGTGGGCGGAAATGCGTTGTTGATGCCAGAGGTCAGAGGAGAATGGCCAGACTGGTTCGAGCTGATAGAAAGGCAACAGTGACTCAAATAGCCACCCGTTACAACCAAGGTAGCCAGAAGAGCATCTCTGAATGCACAGTACGTCGAACTTTGAGGCAGATGGGCTACAGCAGCAGAAGACCACACCGGGTGCCACTCCTTTCAGCTAAGAACAGGAAACTGAGGCTACAATTTGCACAAGCTCATCGAAATTGGACAATTGAAGATTGGAAAAACGTTGCCTGGTCTGATGAGTCTCGATTTCTGCTGCGACATTCGGATGGTAGGGTCAGAATTTGGCGTCAACAACATGAAAGCATGGATCCATCCTGCCTTGTATCAACGGTTCAGGCTGGTGGTGGTGGTGTCATGGTGTGGGGAATATTTTCTTGGCACTCTTTGAGCCCCTTGGTACCAATTGAGCATCGTTGCAACGCCAAAGCCTACCTGAGTATTGTTGCTGACCATGTCCATCCCTTTATGACCACAATGTACCCAACATCTGATGGCTACTTTCAGCAGGATAATGCGCCATGTCATAAAGCTGGAATCATCTCAGACTGGTTTCTTGAACATGACAATGAGTTCACTGTACTCCAATGGCCTCCACAGTCACCAGATCTCAATCCAATAGAGCATCTTTGGGATGTGGTGGAACGGGAGATTCGCATCATGGATGTGCAGCCGACAAATCTGCGGCAACTGTGTGATGCCATCATGTCAATATGGACCAAAATCTCTGAGGAATGCTTCCAGCACCTTGTTGTATCTATGCCACGAAGAATTGAGGCAGTTCTGAAGGCAAAAGGGGGTCCAACCCGTTACTAGCATGGTGTACCTAATAAAGTGGCCGGTGAGTGTAGTTTGAGTGAATTTTTAACAGCTTAAGTAGGATTTTCTTAATATACTTTATACGCTAAGGTACACTTAAAGGGTGTTTTTGTAGGAGTTTAGTATTGCTAACCTGTCCTTAGTATACAGTAGATCAGGGGTCCTCAAACTATAGCCCATGGGTAGGGTTGAGCCGATCTTGAGATTTCAGGATCACCGATCAGGATCCGATCTTTCCCGAACCCGATCACTCAACCCTAATTGTATATTATACAGTAGGGTTGAGCCGATCTTGAGATTTCAAAATCCAATTTTCGATCATTTTCGAGCTGATCCCGATTGTGAAATTTGCTCGATTGCCAATCGAGAGCTGATCTTTTCCAATCCCGTTCGCTCAACCCTGCGGCCCGCCGAGGACATTTTTCTGTCCCACCGGCAGTGGTGCACCTATAATGAAGCTCCTAGGACTGTGATGGCGAACCTATGGCACGCAGGCCAGAAAGGGCATGCAGAGCCCTCGCTGCTGGCACTCGCGCCTGGATCGCTCAGTAATGGGGAGCATAAGCAGTGATCCCTTCTTTCAGCTGTATGTCCAAATGGTCATTGATATCTGATTGGTGGAGATCTGATACCTGGGATAGATCAACTGCTCGAAGTGGCAGGGGAGCTCAAGTGAACATTGCTTCTGCTTCACAGAATAGTGATATCATATTCATTTGTCATGTGGCCTGTTTGAGGCTCATTCTCATTCAAGTAAATGGGACTTTACAGCTCAGTACTATGCAATATACAGTGTTTTGTTGGGTAATGACTAAATAGGCAACAGCATATATATGAACGCTGCATATTGTAAGGTGGTGGAAGTCAACATCTTCCATAAGAGGGGCCTTGGCTGGGAGACTGTGTTTAGATTCCCCTCACTGATGATAGGCTAAGTGTGCTTGTGTACTGTTGTATACGTTTTATTTGTACATTGCACCTGTGAAGCATTTTATTGGGTGTTTATATACCTGACTGCGCCCATTGGCTGTCAAAGGGTGGTGACTTTTTTGTGCTGCTCAGAGTAGAGTCTTTGTGCTATGGCCTGACTTTGTGTAGTCACACCAGCTGGAAAGTCTTCAATTATAGTCTTCTAGTGCCATTTGGGTTTCCGTTCCAGAGTTCTATTCTGGCCATTGCGCCAAACATCAATTCAGAGTATTTGTATCAATATGGGGTTAGAGCCCTGACTTTACCTGAAAGAAGCAGCTCACAAACTTTGACTTACATCTGGAGAAGCTGGACCTATGTGATGACCTGTATGAATGACGAGGCTATTGTGTATTGCCACAGGGCTGAATTTCTCATGCTGTTAGGGCTCGTTCACATGGAGTAAACATGCCACGCAATGTGGCGCTTTTACGGGACGTGTACACGGGATGTTACGGGACACATGCTGGTGCAAGGCTCATCTCACCCTAAGGGCCAAAAACACTGCTGGTGAATTTTGTTCAGTTCCAAAGGACTCTTAAAGAACGCTTAAATTTGGGTTTCTGTCCATCCAATTGGTGAGGAAAGAAGGTTTCCAGGTATTTTTCCACTTTGATAGAGGTTTTTTTGTGTGTGGTTGATAGGCTGAGATGGTGGAGTAAAACTGTGACTTGGGCTTGTTATATGCCCCCAGGCATGCTCCCTTGCTGTCCCAGTTGAATTACAGAGGTGTTGGCATCATTTCCTGAGGTGTCATAGTGGAATGGTGACCCTCCTGAGTCGAATTGTGGGTTCCCCTGGAACGAAGCATTTTTCCCCATAGACTATAATGGGGTTCGATATTCGTTCGAATAGTCAAATATTGAGCGGCTATTCGAAACGAATAACGAATATTGAATATTTTACTGTTCGCTCATCTCTAGTTATGATTATAGCGCAAAAACTGCATCAATGAAGGGATGTAAGTTACGAGGGGTAAAGAGACTTGTTCCAACAGAATCATGTGATTATCAACATCTCAAAACTAGTACTGCAAAACTGACATTGTCAGGAATGTGTAAAGACTACAAATACTATGACCCTTCTGCTTTAGAAAACACTTCCGACCTTACATTACCTTGCATTTGAACTCCAATCTCAAATAACGAACAATTCAATACAAAACTGCAACATAATATAAACTACGGACAGGCTGCAATTCACAACATGACCACTAAGAGGCCACACAAATATAAATAGAATAGACGTGACGTCATGTTGTTTTGAAAATCTGGTTATCTTCTGAACATATCCAGCTAAGAGCAAAGAAAAAGCAGAGCAAATCTGTATAAAAGTTTCTGTAAAGTATATTTTTACACTATGGGGCAGCTGTTTTGTGCAACATGTTATGAGAATTCTTTAGACATAACATGCAAAGTAATTACATTTCTCAATAAGTTAAAGTGACCAAGAAAAAAACAAGGCTCTTGAATTATATGAAGGTGTACATTGTATTGTAACTTTATCAGAACTCAGACATACTGCGTTATATTGTCCATTCTCAATGATTCTCACTGCTGCATCCTGGTGGTGGGAACTTATCATGTGTTGCACGGTTATGAGATGATACGCAATTGATTATATCTCCTCTATACAATATAAAATGATATGTATCTCACCGTCAAACGCTCGCAGTTCACTCGTATCACTTCTGCACACTGTGAGTTAAAACATGATGAGTTTTTTATGCATTATCTTAGTTCTTCTATCATGCTTTGCATGTATGAGTAATTATCTTCTGTACATACTGTTTATGCTTTTGTTCTATTTCTGTAATCTTGGTTTCTATGTATTTCCAGAAAAATGGTAATTTAAAATCTGCATAACTATGCATATTAATGAAGAGTGAAACACAGACGCGCATGAATCAGAACGAAATTGAGCGTATATAGAAAAGTGCACAGTGTCATACCCAGAAGGGCTCATCAGTGACAAGGGTGATTGTGTCATTAGCATTATACAGTCTATTTATTAATATTTAATCTGCTGTGGATGACATAAACTTTAGTATTTTCACAGTTTGTAGCGTAATGCAAATCTTATGTCGCTTATTAGTTCTCTAGGGCAAACATTTGTTTTCAGTTTGATAGTTGGATAGCATTCACTAAACAATTGGAAACATAGAACACTCCTTAATGGATTGTTAGGAGATAATGCGAATTAAAGGGGCTCTCCATCTGACATGAACAATTACAGATGGAGCAAAGTTTAACATGACACTTAACAAGTTAAATACAGATGTGGCAAAACATATCTTGACACTGATAAGTTCATGCAGCATGATCACTTGAATGGGACACAATAAAAAGCCTTGGAAAAGTCAAGTTAAAGTTCTGTGATACAGGTGTATTTAAAGGGTTGATATTAGAGATGAGCAAGTAGTGTTCGATCGAGTAGGTGTTCGATGGAATACTACGGTATTCGAAATACTCGTACTCGATCGAACACTACTAGCTGTTCGAAGTTTAAGGTTTGATGCAGAACCAGCATTGATTGGCAGAATGCTATACATTGCCAATCAACGCTGGTTCTTCTCTTACCTTTAGAAGTCTTCTCCGTGCAGCGTCCCCGCGGCGTCTTCCGGATGGAATTCACTCTGCCTAGGCATCCGGCCTAGGCAGAGCCGACTGGGCATGTCCGCGCATGACCACGCATGCGCAGTCGGCTCTGCCTAGGCCGGATGCCTAGGCAGAGTGAATTCCAGCCGGAAGACGCCGCGGGGACCCTGCGCCGGGAGAAGACTTCAAGGAGAATCCAGCCCGACCGTCACTCGTGGACTTGGTAAGTATAATTTGATCGAATGTCGCATAAAGTTTGCCATGGGGCCCCGCCATTCCTAGTTACACCACCAATTGGGGACATCTAGGAATGAAGACAGAACATGGTGGCAGAGCCATTTTTTTCCTCACCTTTCTCAGCCCTCCAATTATTATACTCGGGGGACTAAGGAAACCTCAGAATAATATAATGATTTATGAGTGGCAAACCCTAAATATTTGGGTTCAGCCAAACTCACACTTTTTGGAAATTTGGAAATAATCAGGCTGCAGCAAGTTATAAGATTCATGTTAAACTTTGCTGGCTCCGTACTATAGCAGCAAACTCTCAAATTTACTATGGCTGGGACCGCAACTATCCATTGTGCTTTGCTAGTTTTGTTATGTCTGAGTTGGAAACAATCAATGAGGATTAATAGAATATTAGAATGTTTCTAATTGACTCTCTATAGGCTCTAACGGAGTACGAAACTGGACAATGCTGAAATAACATAGCAGCCAATTTTGTATGTCCACCTCTGTTGGATAGGTGGATATACTGTATGGGAATAAACTGGAAATCATACAGTCAGGAAATAAACAGATTTTCCAACTAAAATATCCCTATTATCAAACGGAGCAGCTGGGATTACAAATGAGACGAGCCTACACAAATGGGATGCTTAAAGTATGCATTCTTTTTATAGAGCTTTATAGGTCACAGAGAATAATGTATATTCATGTCCTATCTCTTATGTTAGCAGTATACAGCATGTGTTAGCAACACAGTGAAAAACACATTTTACAGTTCCAGTCTATAATCATAAACATAGCAATAAGAATATTGCCATTTTATATAGATAATAGCGTGTTATAGTAACCGATGTGGAGATACAGATTCCCGAGAACAGACAGATAGCTTTGGATGCAGCAATACTGAAAATATCTACTGAATTCCTAATAATCATCTTCATTCCTGTAGTGTCTTCATATTCTACTGCACTTTACAACTGGAGAAGTCGCAAGAAACAAAGTCATGAAAACAAATAGGCGAAAGATAAGACAAAATAAAATAGCGCCATGCCGATAACTGCTTATAATCCAAAGTGAATGTGAGGAGAGGCATAATATACGGTATAGACAAGGAGGTGCATGAACAAGTCACTCAAATAGGCCTCCTCCAAAATTCTGTTAATGCCCCAGTTTGGCTGCTGTGAAAAGTGGATGGGAATTCCATCCACATGTTGCAGAAATGCTGCAGTTTTAGAAATCACAGCATGTCGATTATAGCTAGGGAAACACCAGCAATTTCCCTATAGGTGCAATTGAAATAAAAAGTCCAGAGAGGAAACTATCTCCGCATTTTTACGCCTTTTTTGGGTGGGAACTGGATGGAAACCTGATGGACCTCATTATAGTCTATGGAACAGAAACCCGAATGCAGTGGTGAAGCAGAATGTGTCTTGCTTGGCCTTAGGTCTCGTTCACATCTGCGTCAGTAATCTGTTCGGGGAAGTCCGCATGGGGAGTCTGAATGGACTACCAAACGCATTGGCAAGCGGTATACAGTGAAAGCACACGGACCCTACAGACTTTAATGGGGTCCGTGTGCTTTCCGTGCAGTCTCTGCACAGAACATGCGGACAGACAAGTACTTCACAATCTACTTTTCTGTCCGCATGACTCGTGTGGAGACTGTACGGAAAACACTTGAACCCCATTATAGTCTATGGAATCCGTGTGCTTTCACTTCCCACCGCTTGTCAATGTGTTTGTCAATTTGTTTGGGGGGGGGGGATCTGGGGGCATCCCCATGTGGACTCCCCCAAATGGATTACCGATGCAGATGTGAATGAGGTCTTATAAGAGGCAAGTCTGCAGCAAATCTAGTGTTTTATAGAAATAACTGCATAGGATTATAAGAAATGTCTAAAGGACTCAATTACACAACAATCTGGGTTGTATTTTTTTCCCTTCCTGGTAGAGTTAACATATTAAAAATCTGTGGGACTGCAGCAGCCTGAAATGTAAGGATTTTGTTGTAAACCGTATGGATATTTTCTGATGAATTTTTTTTTTTTTTACTTTCTAAAATAAACTCTATTGGATTTCTTTTCATCAATCAAGGTCTGATTGTTTGTTTTTTTGGAAAACCCCGTGTTTCACATTTGGTAGATGGTACAGAGTGAGCAGATGCACCAAACAAAAGAGATAACAGATAGGGCGAGTGACAGTCAGTGGAGAACAGGCAGGCACAAAGAATAACCTGGTTGTTATGTTAGTGATTAAGTGGATTGATAATATGTAGTAAGTTACAGAAACCTGTGTGAGGAATGATCAGGGTCTGATCTGGGTTTTAGTAGTTTCAGGTTTTAGTTAATACCAATGACCTCTTCTAGCTAAAGGGTTTAGCAAGGGTGGGAGGAACAGACCCAAGTGGGCTCTCCATGCAGATATACCAATATTAATATCATAAAGTGACCATATAGCGACCAATTTGTATTCCTCTTGTGTGCCCACTTAAATTGTGTGACCCCTTATATTAATAATTCCCCTTCTAATAACCTAATTGCAACAGCCCGCTGTATATAAATGTTGGAGCTTGCTGGGCTTTGTGTAGCGCCGACATTTATATACTGACCAGACTAAACTGGGGATCACGCCTCCCCAAGGGTTGGGAACTCCGTAAACCCATCACTAACAGCTGCCTATGATTGGAATCCAATTGGTTCCGGTCCCGATCATGTAATGGTCATGTCAGGGAAAGTTTGCTGAATAAAAAACTTTCCCTGAGGGTTAGCAAAGCTCCGATCAGGGGTTTCTACCCTTTGGATGCCATGGACAAATATGACTGTGGCATCCAAAGAGTTCCGTCATGTTAAATGCCCCATTCTGCTACATATTTTTGGTTAAGCCTGCTGCTTAAAAGTTTCCATGAGCATAAAAATGTATGTGTCCTGGTACAGGAGGTATAATACAAAGATGTCAGCTGACCTGCGCCAAGATAAAAACTTCTCAGCTGTGGTCAGGGCACCTTGAAAGTTACAGCTCTGAAGTGGCTTGTAGTCTACAAGTTACATAATGGTAGAGCAGGTGGAGCAGGTGTAACGTCTCTACCTGTTTGGGTAACTGCGCCACCCTCTGCTCCCATGCTCCGGTGCAGGAGGCGTGTGCAGTTTGGTTCCTTGCTTAGAGTTTTTGGTTGCATTGTGTGAACATGGTTCTATTTCTGTAATTGAATTTCCACCACACCCATCTGCTGAACCTTGTTTGCCTTTGTTCATGAAATGATTTATTCTAGTCTTGCCCTGTGATTGACAACCTGCCTTCCTATCAACTCCAGGGCAGGTTCTTCCTCCCTATATATTCTTGGCTCACATTCACACTGGTGCTTGCTATTGCCTTGCGTGTGCTGGCTTTTCTCTAGCTGTTTATTCTTGTATTCTGATTCTTGACCTCTTGCTTTCCTTATTGACTACTGTTTTGGATATCGATTTTGACACTGCTTTGCTCGACTGTTACTGACCCCTGGCTAGCTGACCTCCCTTGTTGTTGTTTGTCTTGTCTGCGTTTTGTGTGTCACATTGTATTTAGGAAGGTTTGTGTCATCCAGTTGTCACCTATTACTTAGGATAGGACCGGCAAGCAGGTAGGGACTGTGGTGGGGGTGGGGGGTTCAGACCAGGGCTCACTGTCTCTTGTGCCCCTTCCTCCAGGGTTCATCTACAGCACTGGGGAACTGCTGTCTGACACTTCCCTAACATGTTTTTCGATGTATTTCGATTGCATTGGTGTTCTGCCTGTTTGTCAGTCAAAGTCATTGGCCCGGGAGACAACCATTGCTTGACCCCTGCTATCTACACCTCTAATGGACTAAAAGTGTACATGAAAGGACAGATAAAAAAATTACATCAAGCACCAAAACTACTTCTTGCTGTTCAGCCTAACTTTCCGGTACTGTATAATACAGTGTTGTAGTAAACTACTTAGACATATAACTGTTGACATGCTGCCTCATTCACTGTGTAGTATTTCAACTCTTTTCAAGTTCTGAATATTATATTACAACTGTACAATTTCTATATGGAAATACTTACCTATAATGGAATATACTGCTACACCACATTCTGGGGTAGATGTTCTATGGTATAAGTATACATGTAGACTGGATATTGGAGTTACTAGCATGTAAAACCATAATAAGTATTGTATTGGTGTTTATTAGAACATTACCTTCTTTAACATTTCCCATTTGCCTCTAAGCCACCAAGCTGGACCCATTGGCTATTGTTTGAATGGCCGTAGCACTGAAGATGAACGTTTGGTTCTGATGTCTTTTCACCTCCCAACTGTCCATCAATATATATTTCTATTAGAGGTGAGCGAGTAGTATTCGATCGAATACCTCTCCTGCATAGGTATTGGTGTAAAAAAGCGCCAGGGAAGGTGGGAGGGCATAGAATTTTTATGTGGTATTCGACTGATTACATCAATAACTATGCAGGGGAGGTATTCGATCGAATACTACTCGCTCATCTCTAATTTCTATGGCTTCATACTTTGCATCGATTCTATAAAATTATAATAACATTAATGAAACAAGTCATGGTCTATCTCTGCAATTATTTCCCTACTACTTTAAAATTTCGTTGAGACCTATACCATCCTCTTTCTATTATATTACTAAACTTTATTAAAGGATTGCATAAATTATGGTCATTAAAATTCAGGACGCTTTATTATTAGGTTACGATTTACGCATATCTGTCCTATATATTGAATTCCTTGCCTGAAACTATGAATAATATCATGCCTTGTTTCTCCTTTCATCCTAGGAGACTTCCTCTTAACACTGCACAATACAGTAAATGCAGTAACGTATAGGTTAAGCCCAGAGTGAGACTTTTTGTGCATCCACAGTTATGAAATGTAGACGTCAGCAGCCTTCTGCGGATTTCCAGAATTCTGTTGACGTGCAAGGGATGCAGAATGCACATTAAGCAGTCTATGATGTGCTCCTTCAGGAATGCTCGTGATGCCTTCATCTCTATTTGAGATGCTGAGAATGGAATTCCTTAGAGACAAGTATCGTGTGTAGTTCTCTTAGGCAGTGATACAGTAACACCTGCCTTCCAGAAGCAAGAATAAACAGACAATTGTCTGCAAATTAAAGCCAGTGTCTCTAAGTGAATAAAACCAAAGGGTGTTATTGTAAAAGACTCAGCTGGACTCCTTTTCCTGGGAGAATACATTCGATTTTACAATTGCCTAAATTCTTCTTTAAGTTTCCGTTTTCAATGGAGCATAGAATAGCAAAGAATCTAGCGATAGTAAACCAATCATATCATGCCGTGAAACAGAAGTTGCATGGTATTACACTGTGCTGTAATGTAATGTTCACAGGCCATGGACTCCTTAGACGATTGATGAATAATAGAGAGAACTGATCATCAGCAATGACCCTGAGAGACAGAGGGAACAAAGCATGATTTTTACATAACCTTCTGCTCTCACCGAATTCCAATAAACACCTGCCATCCTATTGACCGTTTTTTCCATATCCAATTCTTTCCCTTTACAATAGATTGTCTTGGCACGAGTCGATTTTCAAGTCATGCCAAAACTTCCCAAAATGGCAACAGCACCAAGGTGATATAAAAAATTAAGGGAGCAAAAGTGACCCATTTTCGATAAACATGTCTTGTTATTTCCTTATAACATAAAATAAATAAAAATACAACTGTAAGATCGTTGAATACATTCCAAAAAGTAGACTACGCAAAATACAAAAAGTCTATTTTGGGTAATATGTCCTTAAATAATATATTCTTCAATCCTTTCAAGACTTAAATATTAGAGATGAGCGAGTAGTATTCGATCGAGTAGGTGTTCGATCGAATACTACGGCATTCGAAATACTCGTACTCGATCAAACACTACTAGCTGTTCAAAGTTTATGGTTCGATGCAGAACCAGCGTTGATTGGCAGAATGCTATACAATCTGCCAATCAACACTGGTTCTTCTCTTACCTTTCCGAAGTCTTCTCCGCGCTGCATCCCTGCGTCTTCTTCCAGGTGGAATTCACTCTGCCTAGGCATCCGGCCTAGGCAGAGCTGACTGTGCATACGCGGGCATGCACGCGCATACACGCGCATGCGCAGTCGGCTCTGCTCAGGCGTCGGACTTGGGCAGAGCCGACTGCGCATGCATGCACGTGCATGCACACGCATGCGCAATCGGCTCTGCCTAGGCCGGATGCCTAGGCAGAGTGAATTCCACTCGGAAGAGGACGCGGGGACCCTGCGCCCGGAGAAGACTTCAAGCAGAATCCAGCCCGACCGTCACTCGTGGACTTGGTAAGTATGATTTTATCGAATGTTGCCTACCCCTGAAATGAGCATTTCCCCCCGTAGACTATAATGGGGTTCGAAATCCGTTCGAACAGTGAGCGGCTGTTCGAATCGGATTTCGAACCTCGGATATTTTAGTGTTCGCTCATCTCTATTAAATATATATAATTTTTTATTAATAAATTCTTGAATATTCTTAAAACCGAGAAATATGTAATAGTTTTAATGCTAAAAAGTTTTCTTTTACTAAAAATTTGTAACAGTAGGGAAACGGTTAATCCTAATTTAAGCAAGAAGAAGTATTTTACAAAGCGAAAGTGGTAGGTTAGTTTTAAACAGTTTCTTGTCGAGGACTGTCTCAAGGACATGTGGCAACTGGCAATAGGATTTTCCCTAAGGTTTAACAATACTTGATGCAACGTGATCTGTACGCCCACGGGGAGAGAGAGAATATGACATACACAGACCCTATTAGATATCTCATCCTAAAAACCAGAGCAGATGCTGGCAGTTGATAAAAAGGAAAAGCCAAACATAGCCGTCTCTTCCGGGCTTATAAATCTCTACAGAGACCACTTGTAGTAGAAACAGTTTATAGCACTTTATAGAGCAGCAAAGGGAATTTTGTCGGCTCTTGTGTGATAACACCACATAACTCCACGAAAGGGAGTCACACCTTTTAGAGTCACTGGAAATTTATTGGCCAGCGTGTATACATGATCAAATTTATTAGATCAAATCACTCAAGAGTTTAAGTTTTACCTATGTAAAGTAAATAATTCTGCCATCAGGGAGCCAACTGTGGGTATAGATATTATGGAAGACGATAGAAAGATAAGATATGGGTTCCATTTTAGTAGAACTAAAGTCCAAGATCAGAATCTTTTAGTTAAAGAAAACAAGGAAAACCATTGACTTCCATAAGGAGGCGTGTACAGTTTGATTCTTTGCTTTTTTTGTTGCTCTTTGTGAACACTGCTCTGTTACCTCTACCCTGTAATTGAATTTCTACACCCATTTCCTGCACCCTGTTTCATTTCATCAAATAGTTAATCTTAGCCTTACCTGTGTGATTGACATCCTGTCTACCAGTCAAGTCTGGGGCAGGTCCTGGACTTCCTATATATAGGTCAAAAACCCACACAGATTTGTTGGCTATTTTGACTCTGTCCTGTGACTTTTTCCTCGCTAGCTTCCTACTTCTATTACTATTGTATTACTGACCTCTGACTTTTGGATTACATTATGACTACTCTTTTGGATTATGATTTTGTACTGCTTTGTTTCTCTGGCTTTGACCCTTGGCTTGCTGACTTTGCTTCTGTTTGCGCCTGAGATGAATAAACCTTCATCTCAGGCGCAAAATATGCAAAACAAAATACAGCCTTAACTTCAGGCAAAAACAAAACAAAATCCTGCTCGCCTGAGGAACTAACTAAACAGAACTGATAACCTAACTATACTTGTGGCTTACTACAAACCACATGAACAAAACAAGCACACCTTGTCTCACCAAACTCATGGTTATAGGGAAGACCCAGACGCCTCCTCCCACTCCCTGGATCTGCACTGGAATGCAGGATCTGCAGCCTTTTTCTGGCCCAGTAATGAGCCGATGGCGCTACACTTGGAGCTGAGTCCTACTAAAGACCCACACTGGACCACACGGAAGTTAAAAACCTGGGGGAGATATAGCAAGATTCCAGCACCTTGTCTATCACCTTCTAACAATACATAGACGCTGAAGTTCTGACTTATCTAAGGGATCAGGAAATCAGTAATATATAGTAGTCCATACTTACCATGTGTTTGCTGTCATTAGAAGAGTCCCATGACTTACACTGCCTGACTCTGCGTTCTGCTGTGTACAGTGTTTCAGTGTACAATACTATATTTTGCTAAGAAAAGTGACTGCAATAAAACCAGTCTTTTAGGTATAACTTATGTAAAACATTTGGAATCTTTTCACAATCCTACACTGAAGAAAAACAGGTAGAGCAGATGGCACTTCGCCTCGGATAACATTTTGCTGTGGTGAATGTGTCTAGGATGTAAGTCTAGTATTGGAACATAGTTTATGATAAAGTATGCTTTTACAAGTTGCAGAAATGGATGACTGTTATTGCAGGTGGTTCCATATTTTATTATATAATACTTCATATTCATTGTTTATAGGGGCAAGTGCATTGTGCAGAAGTAATGAAGTCCACACCCATGCCTAATTCATATCAGACAACACAAGTTGTGGCTGAATCCAATTGGATTTGTGTACATGCTGTGCCCATGGTAAAATACCATGACTATGCTAGAAAGAATTGATAAGTATTGGATTAAGTTTATTTTTCCCTTGTATTACTCCTTACACATAGTTTATGTCTGTCATTTGCTTTTCTGAAAATTGAGTGCTGTACCTGTGTATATTAAAGTCTAAACCAGGGGCATAACTTGAGGGGGTGCAGAGGGTGCAGTCACACTGGGCCTAGGAGCCTTAGGGGGCCATAAGCACTGGCAACAGTATTGAGATTGCAACTTCCATCTGGCCCATAAGCCCAAACCCAAAGATTGCACTGGTGCCCACAAGACTTTAGTTATGCCACTGGACTAAACTTTCAAATTTGTGCCTAGTCCTAAAAAACCCTAAACATTTTTATAATATCAATAGTGATTTGACTATATTACCTGTTCACTCCTAGTACAGGTAGGACCACTAAATATTGTCAGGGTCTGGGGTTGCTAGGTGGGGTGGCATAGACACAAAAGTCCAGTTTCTTTAGGTAGAGTTTTATTTTCACTCAAAAATATAGTGCAGCAACAAAAGGAAACAATACAAAAATAAATACCTGCCCGGCTAGGCTCTAACTAAACATAAGAATAGGTTACCTCACCTAGGATAACAGAAATCAAAAAGTCAGTAGAATCTTTAAGGACACAGCTCCAAAAATATGACCTCTCTGTTTGCTCTCCAGCCAAGCTCTGCTACAGTCTGCTGCTGCAGATGGCTTCTTAAGCCTCCTTGATGAGCAGACTCTCTGCAGCTGAGTCGCTGTCAGAACATCCCCAAAGTGTGGACTGGAGGGGGGTGGAATGACAGGTCCCACTACCAACCTACCTGCCATTCCTAAAAATCCAGCCCAATACTGAGCATTTACCAAAATGCTCAGCAGACGAAAGTTGTCTGCTGAGAACAAACATTCCTTCTGGAGCTTTCTCATCTCACCCACCTTAGTAGTCTGGGTGAGATGTACACCCCCTCCATTACCTGACAAGCCATTGGCTTACAGTATTTATAGTGTGTGGTTTTAGGACTTATTACACATGTTCAATAAGTGATGACATAATCTGTATCACTGCATCTATGGAGTGTTTGACATCTGTTGAGCTTAGTTCGTAAACTGAGCTAAGGATGTTTATGTGGTAGTACCAGAGTGTAGTGTTCACCTCTGTATGGAATTGTATTTCCCATTGAGGAATTATTGGTTAAGGGAAACCCAGTGTCACGATAGCCATCATGGAAGAACCCAGTGCCCAGAAGAATTAAAGGAAGTTTGCCGGCAGGAAATTGGTATCAGACTAATGACAGTACCTTGTATGGTTACTTCTACACTTTCCAAAGATGTCTTTCTTAATGTGCATTGCAGCTCAATTTTCATGAAAATCATCATATTATTCTTATACAAATTAGCTGAAAAGGGCTTTTAGAGCATTTCTTCTTCTGCCAGGGCTTCACTGTGCTATCAAGATAATTGCCCCTAACTGGCACCTAGCTAATTCCCCCTTGCTTGAGTGACATCTTTCATTTTGTCACACTTTGCCTGCCTTTAGGGGCAGTTATCTGGAATGGAGAGTAAAGTAACTTCAGGAGAGGAAACGCCCCATAATCCCTAATTTGTATAAGAATAAAATGCTAATTTTCATGAAAATGGAGCTGCAATGCAGAATAAAAATGACATTTCTGGAAAGTATAGAAGCAGTTCTACTATGTACTGTCATTATTCTGAAGCTAGAAACTAATAACACTGAAAAACAAAAAAAATCTGAAGTATTAATGTGCTTATATGTTGCTTTCCGAAATCTTTGACAGAACATTTGCTAGCCTTCATTTTGAAGAGGAGCCTTGATGTCTTATACAGATTATATGGGTATTAGATTTTTGGCGATGAGAAGTTGAGTGTGTTTTTTATTTTGAATATGGGATTTGGAGTCGGGAAGGAATATTTTCCCCTGACATGAGGCAATAAGTAGAGATGAGCGAGTACTATTCGAAACTCCGGTTTCGAATAGCACGCACCCATAGGAATGAATGGACACAGCTGGCATGCAGGGGGTCAAGTGGTCGGCCGCCGGCAAAGTCTGCATGCCGGCCGCTTCCATTCATTCTTATGGGTGCATGCTATTCGAAACGGCCATTTCGAATAGTACTCTCTCATCTCTACCAATAAGCATTTAACCGCAAGTTTTTTAATCTTCCACTGGATCGACACTGTAGAGTTATAGGTTGGACTAGATGGACTTGCGTCTTCTTCCAACCTCATCTACTATGCCACTATGTATGTACAAGGTACTTTGGATTTGGTAGTAAATTTTCACCTTCCAGCTAGTCCATGTAGAGGGTATTCACTAATATAATTCACATCACAAGTAAAACTTTTTAAACAAACAACCATGGAAAATATTTCTCAGCTTATTTAAATGAATAGGAGCTGCCAAACTTCTTGGATAAGATGAAACATCATCTTAAGACTCCAATGGAAGTAGCCTCTTGAGAATACACCATGAAGAATAACTAGTAAAATACTTGCTTGGTATTATCATGGAAAATTTTTGCAATGAGCAAGAGTGGGAGTAAGCCAGATTACTAAGGGGAGAACATACAAATGTCCTGCTGATATTGTCCTAGTTGGGCTTCAACTCTTAACTTTAGTGAATCATGGCTAAGCATGGTGCCACTGTCCTTCAGCATAGACACAGAAATATTACTAAGTTCTGTCTTCTATGTTGGATGTCACTAATATCAAAGCTTTTTTGTTAACATGGGTGTATAAGATTAGGAAAAATGTTTTTCTTCCAGAAGTAGCACCACACTTGTCTATTGGTTGAGTCTGGTATTGCAGCTCAGCATCATTGTTTTGAATGGAGTGGTCATGTACATTCCTCAGTTCCCCAGTACATGGCTGTTTAATTCCTTTGCTAGGTGCTAAGAAGCTAAGAACCTCTTAAGTCTGAATGGGGGGTGTATGGAATATCTCAATATATCCTCACTATATATACTTCTAGAGATGAGCGAGTAGTATTCGATCGAGTAGGTATTTGATCAAATACTACGGTATTTGAAATACTCGTACTCGATCGAGTACCACTCGCTATTCGAATGGAAAAGTTCGATGCAGAACCAGCATTGATTGGCCGAATGCTATACAGTCGGCCAATCAACGCTGGTTCTTCTCCTACCTTTAGAAGTCTTCTCTGTGCAGCTTCCCCGTGGCGTCTTCCGGCTCTGAATTCACTCTGCCAGGCATCGGGCCTGGGCAGAGCTGACTGCACATGTCTAGTTGTAGTGCGGGCATGCACAGTCGGCTCTGCCCAGGCCCGATGCCTGGCAGAGTGAATGAAGAGCCGGAAGATGCCGCGGGGACGCTGCACGGAGAAGACTGCTCGGAGGATCCAGCCCGACCCTCACTCGTGGACTTCGATTGAATACTACGGTATTCAAAATACTTGTACTCGATAGAGTACCACTCGCTATTCGAATGGAAAAGTTCGATGCAGAACCAGCATTGATTGGCCGAATGCTATACAGTCGGCCAATCAACGCTGGTTCTTCTCCGTGCAGCTTCCCCGCGGCGTCTTCCGGCTCTTCATTCACTCTGCCAGGCATCGGGCCTGGGCAGAGCTGACTGCGCATGTCTGCTTGTAGTGCGGGCATGCGCAGTCGGCTCTGCCCAGGCCCGATGCCTGGCAGAGTGAATGAAGAGCCGGAAGACGCCGCGGGGACGCTGCAAGGAGAAGACTGCTCGGAGGATCCAGCCCAACCCTCACTCGTGGACTTGGTAAGTATAATTTGATCAAACGTTGCCTACCCCTGAAACGAGCATTTTCCCCCCCATAGACTATTATAGGGTTCGATATTCGATTCGAGTAGTCGAATATTGAGGGGCTACTCGAAACAAATATCAAACCTCGAACATTTTACTGTTCGCTCATCTCTATATACTTCCAATGGTAATTATTAACAATATGCAAAATACACTTTTATGTCTAAACATTGAACTGGTATGACGGATGGATGGATGGATGGATGGATGGATGGATGGATGGATGGATGGATGGATGGATTTTGCTATATATCTTGACTGCTCACAGGAACACATTATATAAGTTATGATGAGATCCTGATGTGTAAAATGCTCATTGGAAATAAAAACAGTTGCCATTTCACATTCAATGCCAGCATGTAAATGAGTTTGATCTTTTCTCTGCTCCTACAGAAAGAGTCAAACATGTTGGAGAAATTTAGCACCTGGGAAGAAAAGCGTAGAATTAATCATGCAAATTAGATTTTATATTTTATTCATTTCTTTTTGGAGCTTCACTTCTGATATATAAAGTTATTTCTATCTGCAGTTATATGGCTGTTATATAAATACATATGCAGTGATTTAGTCCTATACAAAACTCCATACAAGTGATTACTTACAAGAACAGCCCCTGTGGTTGCTATGGAGCCGTGGAAGGGGGCCTCGGCGCTAGTTGCCCAATTCATCTACCCCATAATACATCCTTCCTACCTCCACCAACAACTACAAATGCCAGCTCCACCATTTAGTCAGACGTATATTTCTTCTTCAATGAATAACATACTGTATACAGTATTTGTACTATGACAGAGGGGGACTGGTAATTGGGCATCAGGGAAGTTCCTGCGGGCCCATGGCCAGGAGGGGCCCATAACCTGTCATTCTGACCCACTAAGGTATATCATGACTATGACACATGAAATACACTCTTAGGCCATTTCTGATGTATGGCGTATACAGTATAATGGTTATATATGCCACAATTTTTTTTCCCTTACTTTAAGAATTTTTTCAAGATCTAGATATTGATGACGTATTCTTAAGATATCTTAAGGATAGGCAATTAATACCAGATCCGTGGCAGTCCAACACCCCTCACCCCACCAATCAGCTGATAGCAACCGTCATTGCACCAGGAATAACAAAATGTATGGAGCCTAAAGTATACTGCCCCGAACCTTATAGTGGTCATTCCAGGTTACTGCCACTCAGCTCTCATTCGCGTTGCAGTACCCTCACGCAGCCACTAGACATTTAAAGGTACTCTGTGTAGGGATAGGGGGCAGTTTAAATATCTGAAGAGTAAATGTGCTAAAAAAAAGGTTATTGACCGTAATCCCATGCAATGTACGTTTTATGGTACGGGGAAGGGCATACTAGTAAGTAAAAACAGAAACAGAAAATTTTACTTTGGCAAATGGTTCTTTTTATCTCTTTATCTTCTCGAGAGGATCCAGCTTGTAAACAGGTATAGCCATTAATAGAGATGAGCGAGTAGTATTCGATCGAGTAGGTATTCGATCGAATACTACGGTATTCAAAATACTCGTACTTGATCGAATACTACTAGCTGTTCGAAGTTAAGATTCGATGCAGAACCAGCGTTGATTGGCAGAATGCGATACATTGCCAATCAACGCTGGTTCTTCTCTTACCTTTAGAAGTCTTCTCCCTGCGCAGCGTTCCTGCGTCCTCTTCCGGCTCTGCATTCACTCTGCTTAGGCATCGGGCCTGGGCAGAGCCGACTGCGCATGTCCGCGCTACAAGAAAATGGTTGCTTACACTGTAAGCGGCCATTTTTTTGTAGCGCGGTCATGCGCAGTCTGCTCTGCCTAGGCTCGATGCCTAGCAGAGTGAATTCAAGGCCGGAAGAAGTCGCAGGAACGCTGCGCAGGGAGAAGAATCCAGCCCGACCCTCATTCATGAACTTGGTAAGTAGAATTTGATCGAATGTTGCGTACCCCTGAAACGAGCATTTCCCCCCATAGACTATAATGGGGTTCGAAACCCGTTTGAACAGTTGAACAGTGAGCGGCTGTTCGAATCGGATTTCGAACCTCGAACATTTTAGTGTTCGCTCATCTCTAGCCATTAAACGTGAATTAACTCTTTGTAGCCATGGTCCAGTTGCAGGTACTCCGTACAACTCTGATCATTGACTTTCCTCTAGAGTTGAGCTGATGTCTGGGCTGGTCTCTTACCCTGACTCCGCTCCTTTACCCTGCTCTGTTTGGCAGTCTCTATGCTACCAACAGCTACTGTCCTTTCAGCTCAGATTCTGAATTATTACCCCCCACCTGCTGCATTCGCTATCGGTCTGGGCTGGATTGGTTCATACACTGAAGTATCTGAGGACTGTGATGCTCTGTCCCAACTACTGTTCCTTCTAGCCGTCTTGCACAAGCAGCTGCTTCTTGAACTTCCCAGCTGTATTCCCAGCTGCACCGTCTGGAATTGACTCTTATATAGGAATTTTGACCTTATAGCTTCTTTTCTCCACCTCTTTGGGTGATGTGGGCATTAGCTCTGTCACTCCACTAGTCCACATTTGCTATCTTCTCTATTGATGTTCCGGTCACTAGTACCTTGATAACTCACCTGGGGATAAACTAGTCCCCTAGCCTGAAAGACCTTCTTATACCTGTCGCAGAATAATATTAAATGTACAATACATGACAATGTCAAACATCTTGAAGACATTGTCTATACGTAGATAGAACTAACCTATGGATGACAATCAACAAATACATAGAAAATATACCAGTATGTGGACTAGAAAACAGTAACAGCAGATGTTATTTTACGTGTTTTTCCAGCCACATTCTATACATTGTGCAATAGAAGAATCCAAGCGTTTCCATTATTGTACGTGCATGCAGTAAATTACTATGCAGCTCACTTCTGGAGGTATGTGGCCTCATTTGGCTGTATTCAACATATGGAGGAAGGAGCTTAACAGCAGCTAATCTGAGAGAACATTGATCTCTATGGGAAACATGCTGTCAGCAGACATTGACTCTTATTTCAAGTACTAGTTGAAGTAAATCTCCTGCAAGCGATATTCTAGGTCCTGTTTAGGCTTAAAATGAATGCTAAGTTAAATGTACCATACAGAGCATGTGCTTGTAAATGTGGAACCATGAAGATAAATTAGTGTCTCACCATATAACTATGCTCCATTCATCCCCATCCTCATGTATGGTCATGTAGTAAGGACATATGGGGCTCCATATAGGATTTGTCTTTTCTCCATCTCAACCACCTTGGCTTTATCTCCTCAAACCTTTCCATCACAGCAAGTTTAGGGTTTAGATTCAGTGGGGTCGGTTGAGCATATATGGTACTGTATGCCTGTACAATTGCATATACTGTATGTGCCATAGGTTGACATTGAAAAAATCACAATTCTGTCCAATGGGTTCCATTGCATAGACAGACAGCTGCATAGACCCTGATGTATCCCAACAAAACCTATGCCCAAAAGGAATGTCTATGGGCAGAGCAGTATATATGGCACATATATACAAAGAGAATTCCACAAATGGTGGCTCAGTGGTTAATGCTGTTATCTAGTGGTGCTGGGATCCTGGGTTCAGATCTAATAATACATATCATCTAGCATTGGAAAGTAATTCATGACGATGGGTGAGATTTTCTAATCCTATTGCACCTAAAAACTGGCAAAAAAGCACATTGGGATTGATTTGGTAAGATAATGGGAAAGAATCTAATGTGGTTATGATGAATTACTACAAGGCTAGGTTTATTATGCTTACTTATATAGCGACATCATAGTCTACAACGCTTTACAGACATTGATAGTCACTGTCCCATATAGGGCTCACAATCTACATTCCTATCACTATGTCTTTGGAGTGTGGTAGGAAACCCATGCAAACACAGGGAGAACATACAAACACCTTGTAAATGTTGTCCTTGGCAGGATTTGAACCCAGAACTCCAGTGCTAACCACTGATCCATCATGCTGCACCCAGTACCCATTTGTATTATCCATCCTCAAATGTGCTTAAAAAGTCTTGCAAGCAGAACTTATTTTTCTGCATTTTTTGGGTGGAAACCCGGCGGACCCCATTATAATCTATGGGGTTCAGAGTTAGCCGCTTCATTAAGCGGATTAAGCTTCTGTTCTCCCCAAGCAGACCCCACAAATGGAAACCTGTACGCATAGTGAAACTCCCGCCACGCAACTGGCATTAGGTATACCACCAAGCTATACCAGTTCCTGGCTTCAGGGATGCCAACATGTGCAAGAACTTTTAAGAGTCTGGATCTTCTTAGTCATTCTGAGAAATTTTGCGCCTGCTTGGGAATGAATTAAGACTGGTTTAAGAATCAGCTAGTCTTAATAAATTTCCGAATGTCTGTAAAGCACCGTGGAATATATTGGTGCTATAGGAACAAGAGGAATCCTATGTAATTATAATATTTTCTGCCTGGGAAGCTTCACATCAACCTTGAAAGACATTCTGCAGCAGCTGGGGAAATGTAATGTAATGTATACATTTCAGCTGCAGGAAAGTCTCTTTTTGAAGACCGGGATGCTTCGTGTCAATCACTGAATGATGCCGTTTCACTTGAAAAGAGTTTCTGTAGCAAGTATGGTGTGAATTATAGGACATGACACATTGCCTGCAGCAACATGATTTTTCATAACATTGAGATGCTACCATAGGGGGTACATAATCCTATATATTGTGTACTCACAATCACTTATCTATTTTGAAGAGAGCACAGGAGAACAATAAATTGTATATCCAGGGCTCAGCGCTTGCAAATAGTGTCAGAAAAGAACCGAAACGTAAAATAAAATTTTTATTTTTCCATTTCCACCAGTATAACACTTTAGGAACTTTGTTACAAAACATACTTGTATAAATCTGACAGCTCGGTGTGTTGTTTCGGTCCTAATAATTGAGTAATTGAAGCAGCTTTTCAAATTCATATTAGTGGAGCTTTTAATTTCATTTAGTTTGACTGTGCCCTATTGTATTGCGGTGTATTGTGTCGCGCTGCTCCTTTTTATTCTCATTCAATAAAAACACATTCGACAATAAAACAAGATTAATATTAAACTGCAGGATTGTAATGTATAATATGTTTTTACTGTATCTATATTAACACTTGGAAAAGATATGACACATTGTAATTAGGAGATTAATGGAAACAGTAAGCAATACAGTGAGGAAAGAGAAAAGATATAAAACTACACAATAGCGGAAAGCATGTATACAAGACAAATGTAGCTAAGTACTATAGCATTAGCCCAAGTACTTGAAAGCAATCTGTATGCTATAGAAGACGCCGAACAATAGAGAAGAGGTTCAGTAAATACTACATTTAATCCATATTACCACATATCTATCCTTACTGGTAGGGTTCAACTATCAGGATCGGAAAAGATCGGATCCCAATCGGCGATTGAGTAAATTTCATGATCACGATCGGGTTCCGATCCCGCCTAAAAAAGATCAGGAACAGAATTCCAATCCCGATCGCTCAACTTACCTGCACAGAAGCACTGCCGCTGCCACTCCCCATTGTTCTTCCTCCTCTTCTTTCTACTTCACATGCCTGCAGAGCGCCGTGCCTGCCCTCGCCTCCCAGGCTAGTGTTACAGATGCTGGGAGAAGGTGGGGCTTGTGGATTAGGAGATGCACTCACGTCTCCCTGCCCTGTACCCGCCCACACTCTCCTAAGCCACAACAAGCCCTGCATACTCCCAGCGCACGGCCCTCTGCTGGCATGTGAAATAGAGAGAAGAGGAGCGAGAACAATGGGAAGTGGCAGCAGCAGCGCTTCTGTGCAGGTAAGTGGGGGGGAACTAAGTAGCTGGGGGATTTTTTAATCACCACACAGTGTGGAGTCCAGAAATTGAAGCCTTCAATTTTTGGACTCCACGTCGTGTAGTGAACAGGATCGTTTTTAAAATCCGATTTTCGATCATTAAAAAATCCCATTGACTTTCATTAGGATCGGAATTGGGATCAGGATAGGGATCGGCTAGAAAACGATCGGAAATCAGATTTTAAAAACAATACTGAAATCTCAAGATCGTCTCAACCCTAATTACTGGCCAATACTGATACTATAGACCAGCAATTTCCAGAGGCGTAACTTGAGGGGGTGCAGAGGGTGCAGCCGAACCAGAGCCCAGGAGCCTTAGGGGGCCTATAAGCACTGGCATCAGTATTCAGATTGCAGCTTCCATTTGGCTCATAAGCCTAGGAGACCCACTGTTAGGGAATTGTTTAGGTTTCGTATCTGTCTGGGTGTATTTGTTCCCCTATATGTAATTTTTGTCATTCTTGTTGGTCTATATTTGTACTTTTATTGTAATAAAATTTATATTTTGTGATATATATTTTGTCCTAGTTTTTGGGGGTTTTGTTGTTCATTATATACTAGGATATACATTTACTTTTTTGTGTATGATTATGGAATTGTTTAGATGACAATTCCCCAGTTGCTGCTGGAGAACCCTGGAGGAAGGGGCACAAGAGACAGTGAGCCCTAAGCTGAACCCCCCCCCACCCCCACCCCACTGTCCCTTCCTCTTGCCAGGCCCTACCCTATGTAATTGGCGGCAACTTGGAGATGATACCTTCCTAATGCAGACAAGACAAAGACAAGACAAGACAAGACAAAATAAACAACAACAACAAAGGGAGGTCAGCTAGCCAGAGTTCGGTAGCAGTCGAGCAATGCAGTGCCAAATCAAAGTCCAAAACAATAGTCAATAGGAAAAGCCAAGGTCAGGATTAAGAATACAAGTAACTAAACAGCAAGAGAAACGCCAGCAAGCACGAGGCAATAGCAGGCACCAGTGTGAATGTGAGCCAAGTATAAATAGGGGAGGATGAACCCACCCTGGACCTGAAAGGAAGGCCAGATGTCAATCACAGGGCAAGACCAAATTTAATTACTTCATGGACTGAGGCAGACAAGGGCAGAAGACGGGTGTGGTGCAAATTCAATTACAGAACTAGAGCCGTGTTCAAACAGTGCAACCAAAAACTCTAAGCAAGGAACTAAACTGCACACGCCTCCTGCACCGCAGCATGCAAGCAGAGGGTGGTGCAGTGACCTGAACAGGCAGAGATGTTACACCCGCAGATTACCCTAACCACAGTAAGGTTGATTAAATGCTGTATCATCCCTATGAATAAGTCGCTGTAGGGATAAGACCCAAGGTTGTACAAAGGCCCCACAAGACTTTAGTTACATCACTGGCAATTCCTAATAGTGGCATCACTTTCAATTCCCTTGGGAACCCACCAAAAAGCCAAGACACTCCAGTTGGGGAGATGACCACATGTCTTCATGCAAAATTATCTGAGATCCTTCGGAAGTTTTTTTGTGTTTTTGAAAAATATTTAGTAGAGGAACCTTATGGATTTTTTTTTAATTCCCCAAGGGGTGTCCTGTGTTTGAAGAGGTCAGAAAAAACAGCTATAGACATTGGCGTTCTCATGGTAGAAGGTAGGGCTTTAGTGTTGATTTTTTTTCTACTTATTTGGATAAAAAAAAATCATGTTTTTCTGCTTTAACTATGAAACATTTAGCAATGACCCCAAATGACATGTGTTTCTTGAGATTGTAAAGTCATGGGCAAAACTACTGTTTATATAGCATGCAGCTTTTCGAGAGGAAAATTTGAATGCTGGATCTTCTGCTTGGGACTCCTGGTGCTTAAAGGTTTTATCCAGGACTGTAATATTGAGTTTCACTTCTTCTTCACAAGAAGTGACATCACGTCTACCAGTCACATGGCCATTGGAATGTGGATGAGCTGCAGTACCAATCACATTCACTATACCATGTGTGGCACTGGGCTTGGTCAATAGTGAAGAGGTCACAGCAATCAATATAATAGTTTGGATCACACTTTTAAGGACCAGGCCTATTTCGGCCATTGTTAATGTTTCTGCTTTTACCCCTCTGCTGTCAACAGCCATAACTTATCTTTTTTTGTTGTTGCAGCTACATGAGGTGGTATGGTATTATAAAGAACTAGTAAGTGTAGGTTTTTTTGCTCTCTTTTTTCTTCTATTTTCCAATTATTTTTAAATCCCATTAAGACATTACTATTTACATCATTATTTTAAACATAGTTGAGTGTTTGACATATGTGTTAGACACGTCAGACGAGTTAGACATATGTATCAGATATGTGTTAAAAATATGTGTGTTTTTGAACATATGTGTCTTCTTGTATACTAGAAAAATTGAGCGGAATTTATCAATAATGATGTTCTATATGCCAGTCTTAATTCTCCCAAGGGTGTTAACTGTTCCTGTATTATTAATAGGCTCCGGCCTTCACGGATAGGTCTGATGTGAACCCTTGGCTCTCACAAATTTCGAGTACAGCCACACATGATGACCACCTCCCAGCCCTCTTGCTCCTTACTCCTATTCCCTCTTCTTTCCCTTCTTCTTTTCCCCCCTTTTTTTTGTTTAGTCTTTATTGCTGAGGTTTTTTTTTCTTCTTTGTTTTTTTCTTTGAATCTCAGCTCTAGATTTCCTTTAGCTTGTTCACATTGTGTGTTTGTCTGTTCAATGCATCCAGGCTAAGTTATCTAGGACCAGATGGGCTGTCACATCCCCTATTGTTTCAACTTGTGGTTCTCTATCAGCCAGGGATTATCCATTTCACCTATCAAGCTGGATGTTTGTATAAATCTCTTTTGCGTATATGGATGTACACTGAGTGGCCAAAAGTCATGGGAAGGTACCGTACCCACCGTTAATAGCGGGTCGCCCCTTCGGAGGCCCTGATAACTGCAGCAAGACGGTGAGTTATGGACTCCACGAGGTGTTGGAAGAGTTCTGGAGGGATGTTGATCCACGTAGTTTGCACTGTAGCCCACAATTGGTCCTTTGTAGTTGGCGCTGGATCCATGGAGCGGACACTGGTATCCACAGCATCCCATAAATGCTCTATGGGGTTGAGGTCGGGCGAGTGGGCAGGCCAATCAAGGGTCGTGAGGTCACTGGTGTGTTTATTAAGCCAGTCCCGTGCCATCAACAAGCGATGACATGTTGCATTGTTCTGATGGTACACAGGAGTTTTCCCAGAATCAAAATGATAGGCAATAAGTTTATCATCACTGTAACCTCAACAATTGTAAAAATAAATGTGTCCTCGTCCCACCTGACTGCAGGAGCACAGTGAAGAAGAATTTACTGGAGCAGCAGTCAAACCTACGCGATGGTGCTCCACTCAAAGTCTACGGGTTTGATGGAGATAGCGGCTATCTTTGTTTCCTGTCACTTACATATGTTCTAGTCAAATACTGCATCATTCTATACGACAATGTATTTTCAAGCTAGTTCAATGGTAAAACTCCACGGCAAACGTCCCAGTCACAAACAAGATAAAACAGGATGAATTTTTGAGGGTAAATTGCAAGTCATTGGGCTGATGTAGAGTTGCAGTATTGGCAATGCCAGCCCTAAATATTCTCATCTCATGCCTAACAATGAGAGTTCTTCCATATCAAAAAAGACACATTTTATCATAAGTAAAGGTATACGGTATATAGCAATAAGAGCACATTGCCAATAGATTGTGAAATCCAACTTAATGTCTTGACTCTTGATCCATAGACCATCAAGTGGTTGTGTAGTGAAGTAACAGACTACATTGGCATTGGCATGACATGGTTTATGGGGTACGCTGTAGTCATACCTAATTTTTATACCTATTTTATCTTTTTATAACCTTAGCACTTGATATCCAGTGTTTAGTGTGTAAAACGTTGGTGCTCTGGAGTGGATCTCATGTCAATGTAATGTCATGTCTCCTATGGGTATTGTAATAGATAGCTTTGTGTGTGCCGTAAAGTCCAGTATATATGCTCGGTGTACAACATTTTACATTTCAATTCTGTTGTCATGAAATGAGTTCCTTAGCCATAAGTCATCTTGCTTACTTTGTCCTGCATCTCTTGTCTCTGTGTATTAGTCTATTGATTTTGATCTGTGGAAGGAATATAAAAAGTGGTTGCTGTGTAAAAGACAAGAAACTTGCTTCACGTTGTAATACCTTAAAGGGGCATTCCAGAAATTGCCATTAACTATGTAGGCACAGGTTTTGCATGGGCAGAATGAACATTTTCCAAAAATCTAATTTGTATTAGAGATGAGCAAACCCGTTCAATCAAACCAGATTCTACCCTAATTTTTTAGAGGTTTCATGTCTGTCTAAACATGAAACTTTGGAGATTTGTCACCTGTGACTGCCGAGGCCTAACCACAGACCTTTTTCTTTGTATAGGCTTATATATTCTATTGAAAAATCAAAGATCAGAAAGGGGGCACTGAGAGGCAAATATAAGACCCCTGACATGGAATGACATCCTGAAGACAGTACTCAAGATTTCTCTGGGTATTGCCCACATGAGATCTTGGTGTTGCGGAGCCGTGAGGAACACCCCCCTCCTCCCGACAGTCCTCACCACTCAGTGTCATGTCTGGGTGATAAGGAACACCCCCTCTTACAGTACAGCACTACAGACAGTACTGTCAGGAGTTGCGTTTCTCACAGCCTGGCTAGACTGTTAGGAACCCTCTTCTGACAGTGAAGAGATATCGGTAAGGGCACTCATATCTCTTGCCCCAGGGAACATAATTCAGCGCACAATTGGCTTTCTAGCGGAATATAAAACCGCATGTGCCCAAGGATATGAAAGCTCCTCTTTAATAAAGACTTAATAGTTGGGTATCCTCTATTTAAGATCCTCACCTCTTGGCCAGAGTGAAGAGTGGTTACAAGGAGCATCTCTCCTTCTGGTTGACCTGTCCTCTCCTGAATTACACTGACAATCCATTGACTTGAATAGATACAATTCTAGTTGCTAACTCAAAGTTTTTTTTAGTTTCGCCACTCTCGAAACAATATTATACTGTCAGCTCCCTCCAACCCCAGGAGTATAAGAATCGGAGGTCCAGGGAAGGTCGAGAAAAAAGTATAACAAAGACGATACACTTCTTTCCTAACTTTTCAGAGCTTCACAATGGCATTCAAGACTTCATATTGTCATTATATCATTATGTTATGAAATGAATCAGCATAACGTATAAACATAAAATCGGTGTTGAAAGAAGGACAGTCACCTGACATGCTATGCTGAATCTGATTGGTCAGAACCCTCACTCCAGCTCCTGCCATTAGACACAAGCTGAATATTTAGACTCATTCACTCAATAGTGATGGTAAGTGAAAAAACATAAAAGAGACACAAAAAAGTAAGATATATGATTCGTCTGAAGGTCCTCAAGGTAATAGAAGATAAAATACCTTAAAGGGATCCTATCATTGGATACCTCCAGTGCTGCGAGTGAGCTCATTTGGATACCAAAGAAAACCTGTTTTTCTACCGAACGGCGGCGCGGAGAAGACATCTAAAGGTAGGAGACGAATAGCCTTCCTTAAGACTATTACGACGTGTTAATGAGAAAAAAGGGTATCCAATAATAGGATCTCTTTAGCACTAATTATGGGCAAAAATCATTAACAGATACGCTTTATGCCCAGTTTTCCCCAAATTCACCATTTTATTCATATACATATTGGATAGGGTTGTACCTCCATTTATTTTTAAGGTAATTCTATTTACACATTTCTGCTTTTTTTCTGAATAATACTTAATTCCTACAAACCTGCGGGATCTCTCCGCGTAGATCTAAATAGAATAGCGTAATAATTCACATTCAACTATTTCTAATGTATTGAGGAATATTCACCAGCACAGTTTGCAGTGTGTATCTCTGATGAACTCCAATAGATAAGCATGCCACTGGTGAACATAATAGCGCATAGTTGAAATAGTTTTTATGTTTTTTTAATTATTTCCAGTTCTTCAAGCTGAAAAAGCATTACAAGAGGTCAAGCCGTTATCAAGAAAATAGATGTTTTTCAGCTGCCAATGAGTAATTTCCCATAAGCCCTACATTGCCGGAGGGTATTTGCTTACATTCACAGAACAGACATGTGATGCTTGGCTTTCAGAAATTGACCCTGTTACATAAAATACAATTCATACACTCTAGTTTCTGTTTATTGGAAATTAAATTAACTTGGCAGTCAATGTGATCTAAACCCATTAAACAAATTATTTTCCTATCCTACAAATATAGATCAAATATTTCTTCTAAAGTTCAGGCTAAAATAAATGTAATTTTATATTTGTATTGAGACATTGGAAAGCGAAATAGATAGACAAATAGATAGATGATGGATAGATGATAGATAAATAGATGGATAGATAGATAGATAGATAGATAGATAGATAGATAGGAGATAGATAGATAGATAGATAGATAGATAGATAGATAATGGATGGATAGATGGATGGATATACATAATGATGGATAGATAGATAGATAGATAGATAGATAGATAGATAGAAAGATAATGGATGGATGGATAGATGGATGGATGGATGGATAGATGGGTAGGTAGATAGATAGATAGATAGATAGATAGATAGGATATACATTGATGTATAGATAGATAATGGATGGATGGATGGATGGATGGATGGATGGATGGATGGATGGATAGATAGATAGATAGATAGATAGATAATGGATGGATGGATGGATAGATAATGGATGGATGGATGGATAGATGGATGGATAGATAGATGTCCTTGTATGTGCCCAATAATATAAGGCGCTCACAGCTGCCATCTTTCTTGAGGAAATAAGTATATAAGCAGTGTAAGTAATGGTTGCCATATTTAAAAAGGGAATACAGATGACAGTAATAATATTGGCACAACCATTAGAGGCCAAATTAATTACAAGTAAAGTAACACTCCAAGGTGTCCATATAGGAAGAAAAAGACACTGTATAACCAGCTTATCATTCACTTCAACCAGGTCATGGGGACAGCGCCTTGCAACTCTGATACAGAATGAACGGTGCCCTCCACTTGGAGTCTCGCCAAGCCAAGGGTGGCATATCACTATCCACAGCCCCTACAGCTGAGCCCCTATTGAGAACGTAACACATATGGTAAGTTGCTATAGAGATTGAGGTGAAATACGGTATGCCTACTATGAACAAACACCAATCGGAATATATATATATACCTATATATTACATTATTGATAAAAATAAATGGGGAATGTGTTGATCCAGGTAATAAATGTTTAATAAATCCCACCCTATCTGTTTCCCAAACATGGTACCATTGGAAAATATTTGCCATGCAAAAAAAAACAAGCCCTCATATTGCTACTTTGACAAAAAAACAAAAAAAACTAAACACTCATGGTTTTTGGGATGTGACAATGGAGAATGCTTTAGAGTGCATTGCTATCTGCTTTTATCGTACATCACAAACAAAGCCTTGGATACGGAACTAGTGTTTTCCACCGCCTCCTTTTCCTTTCCTTGGATATCTTTTGGATATTTGTTGAAAAAGCATCAGATTTGTCACAGTGGCCTGAAATGGATGATAAATTTGATGCATCTTTAGCTAGTCTACGTTGGTTCATCTATTAGTTAGCTTACTTTGGGCCAGAATTGTATTTCTAGACTAGTGTAGATGCGTTGATGTGATGAATGTGATGAGTTGGACTGACTGTGCTCTCAGTTGGTTATTTTGTATGTAGTATTTAGGCCACAATAGTATTGCATAATCGAGTGCAAAGACCAAAACCTATTTCATTCCTTTAAAATATATAGAAAATGGTGACATTATAAGGAACACAAAAAAGGTAAATGGCTCCATTCACTTCATCCCTTTAAAACCAAAAAAAAAAAAAAGAAAAAAAAAGAAAAATTACCTTAGAAATAAAAGCGACTCAGAAATTGCAAACTCTGAAATATATATAGTGGATAGGTTTTTGTAAGAATGGATTCTAGGCATACACTTCAAAGACAAACTGATATAGTAACTCATTTATTAATGGAAGAGCTTGTGTGTGTTGCCTGGCAGCCTCATCCATCAGTGAAGCTTGATGGCTCATTTATTCACATTTAGACACACATGTATGTGGACGCGGGCCTTTTCTTACCATCTTTATTGAGTTGCTATAGACATATTTCAAGGCACATTTTCATCTATCGACTGCCATTTACCTAACAATAATAAGCCAATAGAATTTTATTTCCTTTAATTTCTCACATTATCATTTGCCTTACAATTTTTTTTTTGTTTAGAGATCTATCTACGTAGATACAATTATGTCAAGGCTCTTATTTATAATCAAATGTATCTAGCTAAAGGGATTTTTCCATGAACATACTGTATATACTCGAGTATAAGCCGACCCGAATATAAGCCGAGGCCCCTAATTTTACCACAAAAAAACTGGGAAAACTTAATGACTCGAGTATAAGCCTAGGGAGGAAATGCAGCAGCTACTGGAAAATTTCAAAAATTAAAATGGTCGGAGTTTTTGGGTGCAGTAGTTGATGGGTGCTGGGGAAGGGGAGGGGGTGTTTTGGTTGTCTGTCTGCCCCTTCCCTGAGCTTGAGCACTGTTTTTTTCCTCCCCACTTGGAATTCAAGCCTGGCTGAATATAGGGTATCTGCAGTGCTCCTATTAACCCCTTCCCGATGGAACAGGAGCACTGCAGATCCCCTATATTCAGTAGACCAAGCACTGTCAGACACAGGGATACCTAATGTGTTTGTGTTTTACTGTAATTTTACTACTTTTATATGTATTCTAGGGAAAGGAGGGATTTAGAACTGTTATTTATTTTATTTTTTATTTTCTTAAAGCTTTTTTTTTTTTTTCCACTATTTTATGGGAGATCCTATACATTACTTTTGCAGCCAGTCATAGACAACCCCCCAAAAAAATAAAATAAAATAAAATAAAAAATTGTGCTGAAAAACTCAGCTTATACTTGAGTATATACAGTAACATATTTCAATTTTTAGACATTAAAAGTTAAACATTTTTCCAAATATAAAGTTTTGAAGACTTTCTCTAAACATCTTAATGGTGACATCCATTGTCTTGATTGGGTGCCAATGGATAGGACCATGAATGCTTCAGCTTTCTATGGTCTGGGACTTCTAAGAAAACCAGCCATGATGTCCTAATTGTGGCCGGGGTCTCATCTTATGGAAGTAGTGTCCCTGCCTGATAACATGTCCACATTAAGGAAATCATGGCGGACAAGTCCGAGTCCATAGAAAGTACCCACATTCATGGTTATATCTTTTGGCAACCTATTAAGACAAAGGACTATCACTGGAATCAATTAAACAGTTGGAAAGGAGTCAACTGTGCTTGATAGATAAAAAAATAATTGTATAAGTTTTTTATTAACTGTAAGGGAGACAAAGATGGGATTGTTGTCGGTCTTCATGTTTCCACAGTTACATTGGGGATAAACAATTTGTCCAAAGCCAGCAATGGAGCGCTCAAGACTTCTGCTCTTCACAAATGGGAGTTGATAGCAGAAATCACATCTTTAGGGCCCTGAGATCTAATAATTCCTAAGAGAGGTCAAATGACTTTATTGTATAATCTAGTAGTAGCATAGTCTAGTTAATACTAGTAAAAAGTTACCCAATCGATATAGACATGTTCTAGAAATTTTACAAGATGCTAAAAAATGACAGACTAATCATAATAAGAAATACTAATACTGCCAGTATAACTTCTCTGCCTGTTCGGGTCTCTGTGTCGCCCTCTGCTTGCATGCCTGCGGTGCAGGAGCCTTGTTCAGTTTGATTCCTTGCTCAGAGTTTTTTGTTGCTGTATGTGAACACTATGTAATTGAATGTCCACCACATCCATCTGCTGCACCTTGTTTCCCTCTGTTCATCTAATAGTTAATATTAGCCTTACCTGTGTGATTGACAGCCTGTCTACCAATCAAGTCTGGGCAGGTCCTGGACTTCCTATATACAGGTCATCAGCCCACACAGGTTTGCTGGCTATTTTGACTCTGTCCTGTGACTTTGTCCTACCTAGCTTGCTACTTGCTCTTACCATTGTATTACTGAGCTCTGACCTTTGGCTTCCCTTGTGACTACTCTTTTGGATTACAATTTTGTACTGCTTTGTCTCTCTGGCATTGCTTGCTTGCTGACTCCTCTTCTGTGTTTTGTCCTGTCTTGTTCTGTGTGACTGGGTTTGCCATCCAGTTGTCGTCTGTTGCCTAGGACAGTTCAGGTAGGTAGACAGGGACAGGGGCTGGGTTGAGTTTATAACTCACTGTCTCTGTCTTTCCCTTCTTCTATTGTTCCAGCAGCAGCACTAGGGAATTGCACAACTAGCAATTCCCTTATACCATGCATCTATTGACTGACTGAAGCAAGCGATCTGTAACCAAGTTAATGATCCCATTCAAAGACTGATAATTTAGCTATCTATCTATCTATCTATCTATCTATCTATCTATCTATCTCCTATCTATCTATCTATCTATCTATCTATCTTCTATCTATCTATCTATCTATCTATCTCCTATCTATCTATCTATCTATCTATCTATATCCTATCTATCTATCTATCTATCTATCTATCTATCTATCTATCTATAATCTATCTATCTATCTATCTATCTCCTATCTATCTATCTATCTATCTATCTATCTCCTATCTATCTATCTATCTATCTATCTATCTATCTATCTATCTATCTATCATCTATCTATCTATCTATCTATCTATCTATCTAACATTATTATTTTCCTACAATAAATTTGGAGCCTATCTTATACCATACATTTAAAAAACTACAACAAAAAAACCTTCAACATCGCTTATCTCAGGTGTTTTGTAGGGTTTTTCCCAAATGATTTCCATTGGGAAGAAACTCAATAGGAAAAAACACATTAATGAAATCGTGTAATTAAAGCAAAAACTTGACCATATGACTTTTTGGGTATGGTATTGGTACGGATAGGAACCTCTACACTGTCAGTGACATTGTCTTATAAGCGTGCTTCATCCTTTGACTAAACCCTTTGACAGCACCGGATACCCTTACAGCTCATTGTATCAGTTTTTAACAGAGACCTCAGCACGTCTCTGCAAGTAAATTCTTTCTAAATCCAACTGTCACTTAATGATATTGATCCTTGTTTCCGACCTGAATTGAACAGAATAGGTAAATAGATGAACAAATGCAAAAGCAGGAAATCGTTAATTAAGAACTAATGCTATATTAGTGCTGTGCGATTAATTAGAAGAAAACATAATAGTGAATTATGAGAACACAAGGTAATAACAAACCATGTAACCGTGTTGTAAAGACCCAATCCGGCTGCTTAAGACATAATTGTGCTGTACTTTAAGATTTACCATGTGTAATGTATTCTATCTTGTATTTTTTCTTGCAAAATCAATAGGAGGCAGACATTTCCCAAGGTGAAAATATAGATTAAAGTGGGAAATACGGGCCAGACAATCTTTTAGTTACAATTTTAACGCCTTAGTGAGTTTAGGTGCCAGCATTGTGGCCAAAATGTTGCAGACCTTGTGTTCCCACAACATCTTTGTAATATCTTTTATGCTTGTGCATTGGTAGTGAGATTATGATTCTGATAAAACACCAGGACACAATGTAGGATGGCTGCCGCAGTAGAATGACATGGCTTTGGAGCAGTTGGATAACACAATACCCAATTCGTCCGTATTGATTTCTTTTTTCACATAAGTGCTTGTATAGAACATAACATGCTGCTTAGATTATTCCAGCCAGTACCTGATTCACAGTAAACCATTGAAGGGAAAGGTTCCCAGCTGCATAAACAATCATGGCCTGCTCGGTGAATACAAGGAGAAAACAACCGTATTAACCTTCACAGCCAAATTATTTAGCTATAATTATATCAATATGCAAACTATTGTTATCATTTATAAGCATTTCTTAGTCACGCTTCTGATGTCGTTTTATTGACTTTTAAAGAGATATAGTTTAATATGTTGTTATGATAAGGTATATTATTCATATATTCATATAGTTACTATAGTATCAGTCTTTTTAGAATAAATTTGGTTAGGCCTGGTTCACATTTGCATTAGGTATTCCATTCGGGGAGTCCGCTTGGAGACTCCCCGAATGGAATACCGAACGCATTGACAAGCGGTGAGCTTATGAAAGCGCACGGACCCCATAGACTATAATCGGGTTCATGGGAAAACCTCTTTAAAGTTGAGGTCACACATTACGGAAGCACAGCTTTTTTTTGTTGCAGATTTTGCTGTGTTTTTTTAACCAAAGCCAGGAGTGGATTGAGAAGAACGGAGAAGTATAAGAGCTTTTAATATATTTCAATATAATATATATGAGACTCCACGGACTGTATGAGACTCCACAGACTGTTATACCCCAAATCACCCCCCCCATACTCTCCCCCTCAACTCCAACTCCCCCCCACACACACACACACTTTACTAGCTTTGGCAATGCCAAATATCTATTCGGACGTGCCAATAAAGCCTATTTGATTTGATTTGATTATTTCCCATTCCATTTGTAGCTATTTTTGGCTTTGGCTCAAATAAACGCATAAAAATCCGCAACAAAAAAAGCTGTGTTTCCACAATGTGGGGCCTCAGCCTTAGGCAAGGGCCCCACATGGTGTAAATGTTATGGAAAAACCTCATTGTTTTAGTATATATATATATATATATATATATATATATATATATATATATATATATTAAATAATGAATATCCTGCGGAGCCCACTGGGCTCTGAACCGCAGGGCACCCTGGTGTGAACAAGGCCGACAGTCAACCTCACTTCCGGGCCACACCACCAACTGAGTGCTTCTCTGATAAGTTCTCAGAAAAAGCTCTTGTAGTTCAGACCAGCCGCAAATGAATGATAAAGTCTTGCAGTTACTCCACTGCAAGACCAGCACAACCAAACTGTGACCATGTGCTCCCAGTAACCAACTGGGCCGCACCCACTATAGCCACTTGCTATAAAAGCACTATAGGTTGCAGACTAGGTAGGAGTTCCCTGGATAATTACTAAGGACAAATTCTAACTAGGGAACAATTCTATCTGGGGAGCAATTCTATCTAAATCCCTACCTAGCTAAGGCTTTACTCTGCCAGACTAAAGTTTTGCACTGAGTAATTGAGGTTTAAGTTTTGAGGCTAGAGCACCCGGCGTCCAAACCAACCTCCTTAAATGGAGGGAAGGCGGAACCGATCAGCAAGCCCAGGTGCTTCGAGCCAGATGCCGATAGGCTGACACCAATGTCAGTCAATAGACCAACCACACCTATCGGATGCAAGGGAATTAACCCCATGCATGCTGGGCTGAACATAACCAGTGGAGCAGGCTGCGACCCTAATACCATGGCCACACCTGTCATACAGTCCTAACACACAGGAAGGTTGATGGGATTCTAGTGAATTCCATCCCTACTTTGCTGTAAAATACACCCAGTGGAAGTCGCAGTGGAAAACTCTGACAATTTCCCTATTGGTATAATGGAAGCAGAAGATCTGCAGAGGAAACCTCTACGAACTTTCTGTGCAAAGCAGTACAGAAAAACCACAATGCTTTGCCGCCACAGTTTTTCCTGCAGCACTTTTTTGCTATAGGACGCTGGGTGCCTTACACAACATGTAATGGAACATGCAAAGATTTTTTTTCTCATAGATTCTGGGGGCAAAACAGGATCAACAGCACCAGCTATTCTCTTACTGGGCACCGTTTTTTTTGGGAAAGCTGTTTTTCAGTTTAATATTGTAACGTTATAAATGCTCCATAAGGGGGTGGCAAACAGGGTATGTTTCAAGGGTTATGAGTGCCCAGTGTATTCAGATACAGAGCTAGAAACTGAAACTTTTACCCAGGTGAAATAAACTGCATAGATGTCTCCTTTCTTATCTATCTTCTCCATTAGATTTGTCCAGATACAGTATCTGTATTATGAGAGCAGCTTTTCAAAACAACATGATTTTACAATTAGATGTCTATCTTATATTGTATGTGTCAACACCTAGTGGTTGTATTGTAACTTGTGGCCTTGTGCATGTTGTATATTATAGATTCAAAAGAAATTGGAGTCCTTAACCAGATGGGAGTTAAAGTAAGAGCGGACACATCTGCGGCTACCGTCTGACTTCTACCTCTGACATCTAGGTCTAGTTGACTTCTATTTCACATTTTAATTTATTATCCAGATATACAGTATATCTTACTACCACTACCTCCTCCTTTCCCCAATATTAAGGAATTGCTGGATGTAGACTAGTTGTAAACCCAAAAGTACATTTCACATATCTGCTTTTACAATAGAATATTTCATAGAAATATGGCAGAAAATAGCAGATTCCTGAGTATAACTGGAGTATTCTTTAAACAAGACATTCTGGGTATTGTTATCTCCTACTGCCTAAGAAGTAGTACAGGGAATGATAATGTCATTCTTTTTGCTGTTATTATGCGACTTAGTGGTCGGATAAAAGATTCACTTTTGCTAGTAAAACAATAAAACCATACAGCAATGTTTCTGTTTCAATAAGGACGAGTCTTCTGGGATTTTATGATGTTCAGTGTTTTACGAACCAGTGAAGTGAAAACAATTATTTCTGCTTTATTTAGGCCTTTGCTATGTTTGTGAAGAAAGGGGGGTCCTTTTAACACTGTTTTTGACAGAATGACCCAGTGCTCAATGGCGGTGTAGTATGTCGCCTCCACATCGATCAAACAAGGGGTTAAAGGATGGAAATTCCATTAAGATGTCTATTCTCCAAACATTCAATTCCGTCCAAGCTGCTGCTGTGAAGCTGCAAGTTAATGGCTTAGGATTCTACATCCACTAAGGCACACAGGGACAATGCTGAAAGAATTACATTTTTAATGCTACTGTAAGATGATAGGATGCTAATTGTCTGTAGATCTTCAGTGGGATCATTCAGGAGCCGTACAATACAATGTCAACATTAAGATCAACTTGGAAAGTTTCATTGAAAAATTGAGATTTTTTTTAAAAAAAATGTCTGGTTGGATTTTGTATTCTAAAATAACCTTTATTCTTCATTATAGGACATGGAAATGATAAATGATGTGAAATTGATAAAGAAATGAAATTCATATTCTGAAAACTAAGAGCTGTTTTCCAATTTCTGCTCCCAGGTTGATAATGTACCAGTCCAGAATAAGACCTCATTCAGACAGCCCTATTATCATTATATACAACAACCATATACTTAGAATAAAGATTCTAGATTTTAAAGGGATCCTATCATTAAAAGTCAATTTTTTGTCTCTAACATGTAGGAATAGCCTTAAGAAAGGTTATTCTTCTCCTACCTTTAGATGTCTTCTCCAGGCCACTGTTCAAAATATAATACGGTTTTCGTCGGTATGCAAATGAGTTCTCTCACAGCACTGGGGGCGATCCCCAGCGCTCAAACAGCACTGGGGGCATCCCCAATGTTGCAAGAGAACTCTCCAGCGCCACCTCCATCTTCTTCAGGAACGGGTCTTCTTACGGCAGTGGCTTCAAACTTCTAGGCCTTGGGCCGCCGACTGTGCATGGCTGCCGGCTACAAGAAAATGGCCGCTTACAATACAGTGTAAGCAGCCATTTTCTTGTGGCCGGCAGGCATGTGCAGTTGGCTTTGCCCTAGGCCCGAGGCCTAGAAGTTTGATGGTAATTGTGCTCAGAGCATAGCGTTGTCCTCCATTCCAGCGGCGCCTCTGTCTTCTGGGTCTCCTCCTCTTCATTCCTCTTCTTACAGAAAACCAAAGAACAGCTGACAATGCATGTCTGTTGGCCATTTTGTGGTGGTCTCGTGTAAGAAGAGTAATCAAGAGGAGGAGACACAGAAGACAGAGGTGCCGCTGGAATGGAAAACAACGCTGTGCTCTAAACACAGGAGGAATGCCCTCTGTGCTTTCTGAGCACAATTACCATAATGAAGAAAAGACAAAATTCAAAAACGTCGACCTACAAAATCCTACAAAAATGGAGCATGCAAAAACTAAGACAATCTTTATAATTATAAGAAAAGCCCACATAATGAATGGCTAAAACAAATCCAATGGTGAGAAAACAAGAACAGCAATATGAAATAAATATATATGGTCAATAGGGTTGAGCCGATCTACAGATTTCAGGATTGATTTTAAAATTCGATTTCCAATCATTTTCCAGCCGATCGCGATTGCGAAATTTGTTTGATCACCGATTGGAATCCGATCTTTTCCGATCCTGATCGCTCAACCCAAGTCACTTTTAGGGTTGAGCCGATCTTGACATAACCTCTGACCTCAATCCCGCTGGAAAAGATCGGGATCGGAATTTCGATCGCGATCGTGAAATTTACTCGATCCCGATCGCTCAATCCTAATGGTCATAAAGTCTATAAACTCCCGCAGATTTGGTTTTCCAAAAAACTCACAAGGGTGGAAGTCGGGCACTGGTTCATCCCATCATAGGTACACAATAGGCATATGGGTCTCGCTTAGGATCCAAGGTCTTTGTTTAATGCCTTACAATATGTATAACTTATATTGTATATATAGATTGTATATGACCATTTATTTATACATATCTCATCATATTGCTGCTCTGGGTCCTTTTTAAGGTCCCCATTGGATTGGGTTTTATAAATTATCCAACCTATGTATTTTTTAATGATATAATAATAAACATTGTGTTATTTTTTTGATAATACAAGGCTATTTGTGCTCTCCGTTTTTGTAGGATTGCTTCACAGCACGGTCGAGTCCGAATAGGACTATAATAGTATTCTAATAAGTTGTATAGACTTCCGCCTCATCACACAATATGCATTTTTAAACCACATAAATGACCATTATTGTAATTACCTTAGCTTTATGCGTGGAAAGATCTACAGGACATACATTGCATTTACCGCCATAAAGTAGTCAGAATGCTAAGAAAATGATCATGGCTAGACATAGATTTTACCGTATCTTTAGCACAATGTTTTGTAAGCAAGAACAATTGGACCACGACCATTTGTTGAGTTATACATTTATGTGGGAAGCAAAACAGTGTCATTTGAATGTATTGCACATCTTCACTTAGCATCAATTTATCATCGGGAACATAATGACCCGGGATTTATTAAAGGACAGCCGGATCAAAGTAAAATAGAAACTGCGGCTCAGGATAGAAATAGATGTACACATTTAATGGTGAGTCACTTAGTTCATGGTTTGCATCACAGATAAGCTGATGTACATTCAGAGGAGAACTTCAGATATGTGGATTACATCAGGAGAGTTTGACATCTTCTAAAGCATATCATTGGAAGTGTACCTTCTGCACAAAAGGCTTTATCAGTGGACATGGATGAATCCTTGTGATTCGATTTCCGTATTATATATTGTGTTCGATTATTTGCCTTAAATTCGAGAAAAAGAAAAACCTCGGACGAGAAGAAATGGAAATGCGGTGTTAAATTATAATAAATGGTAAGGAAAGTCTGAATGATTCCTCTAAAAAGAGACTGATTAATATTCATATATATATATATATAACGTGTACATTTAGAGTAAAATATCTACATATATATTTAGTTCACAGGCCATATTTCTATAAATATACACATAATGAATGATATACTTGCATATTTGCATTCATTATTGTTTGATATATTATATATATTTAAATATATTTGTGCATTTTATTTACCAACCCATCTCTAACCTACCATTCATCTCCTAGCCCTTGGAAGGCTTGGTCTACTCTCAATTAAGCTGGTATTTCTCCACTGTCTTCTAGACGCCTTACAATCTGGTTTTTGCATCATACGCTTTAAAGAACCTACCCTTACCAAAGTCTCCATTGATCTCCTTACAGCAAACAGCTTACTTATCCCTCTGAATCTCTCTGCCACATATAAGACTGTAAACCACAAACTCTCCGCAAGACATACTAGCAGTAGGTTTGGGTTTTGGTGCCATCTTTAACTATACATTTCCTCCTGTAACACCACCCTAGCAGGACTATAAATGCCAGTGACCATCTCTCTGCCATCTTTAACCTCTTGTCCTCTCTTTATCTGAAACTAAATCTTTCAAAACCTGAAGTTCTCGTGTAACCCTGATATTTCTATTTTAGTCTTTGGTCTTGGCCTTATATCTTGAGACCTCTCCTTTACCCCCTCACTTTCACACTCATCCCATCTGTATCTCAACGACATTATCAGAATTCCTTTCTTTATCTTATAAACAACTTTGTTGTAGCCATATTTCATTTTTATCTTGATTATTGTAACTATTGTGGGGAAGGTAGCTTGGTAGAAGCAATGGTGCAGACCCAAAGACTGGGACACAAAATATGCAGCAAACTGGCTTATTTAGGGGGAAAAAAAAACAAAACAGGAAAATAAATAAACTTTGACTTCAGGTACAAAAATGAGCAAAACAAAATACAGCCTTACAGTAACTTCGGGCAAAAACAAAATAAAATCCTGCTCGTCTGAGCGATTAACTAAATAGAAATGTTAAAATAACCATACATGTGGTTTACTACCAGCCACATGAACAAAACAATTAACAAAATAACTTCTTCTAAATAATGTCTCACCGGACTCAGGGATACAGGACATTCGCCTCCTTTCACTCCATGGATCTGCAGCTTTTTTCTGGTCCAGTAATGAGCCAAGGTCTCACACCTGGAGCTGAGGCTTACTCAAGACCCACACTGGACCTTACATAAGTTAAAAACCTGGGGGACATATAGCAAGATTCCAGCACCGTGCCTGTCACCTTCTCACACTATCTACAGTATAATTCAATATTTTAGTTTATAAACTCTCTCCTTTCCAGTCTATCTTGAATCCATCAGTGAGGCCGTAAATGCTTCACTGAAGCCACTAGTCTGGGCTAGTCACTCCATCTCCATCCTGTTCAGAATACAATTCAAACTTTTTTCTCTCATCCAGTTCTCATCCGAAGTCTTCTATGTGTTGTACATCCCTAAATTTTCTCCTTCATTTTTCTCTACTACCCTACTCATCATCATCATTCTGCCAGTGATCTATGTTTAACATTCTCCATGTTTCGAGCAACCCACTCCTGTCTCCAAGACTTCTCCTGAGTAGCACCAATTCTTTGGAATGCACCACCTCAGTCAATAAGATTTACTACCCAACTTCCAAAACTTCTAACACATATTTTGGACATCATATTTCCTAATCTAACATTTTGCCCCCTCTTGTCATCCCTAAACTAGTCCCTCTCCTTTACATTATCCTTCAGGACTTGTCGCCTGCCTCTACGAATAACCCGATTATTCATTTATGCTACTGTAAGGGAAGTGCCAGACAGCAGTTCCCCAGTGCTGTAGATGAACCCTGGAGGAAGGGGCACAAGAGACAGTGAGCCCTGGTCTGAAAACCTCCACTGTCCCTTCCTGCTTGCCGATCGTCCTATCCTAAGTAATAGGAGACAACTGGACGACAAAACCCTTCCTAAATACGTGACACACAAAACGCGGACGAGACAAGACAAACAACAAAGGGAGGTCAGCAAGCCAAGGGTTCGGTAACAGTAGAGCAATGAAGTGTCAAGATCGATATCCAAAAGAATAGTCAATAGGGAAAGCCAGAGGTCAAGAGTCAGAATACAAGAATGAACAGATAGAGAAAAGCCAGCACGCACAAGGCAATAGCAAGCACAAGTGTGAATGTGAGCCAAGCATAAATAGGGAGGATGAACCCGCCCTGGACCTGATAGGAAGGCCAGCTGTCAATCACAGGGCAAGACTAAATTAACCATTAGAGGAGCAGAGAGAAATGAAGGAGAAGGCAGACGGGTGCGGTGGAAAATCAATTACCAAACTAGAGCCATATTCTCACAGTGCAACCAAAAACTCTAAGCAAGGAATCAAACTGCACATGCCTCCTGCACCACCGCATGCAAGCAGAGGGCGGCACAGTGACCCGAGCAGGCAGAGATGTTACAACTACCTTGTACTCTTGTGCCCCCTTCTTAGTCATAGATTGTATAATCCATAACTAATCTCCAATTTTTGTTTTTATTATTTTAAAGTGTTGTGGGATATGTCAGTGCAATAATAATAATAATAATAATAATAATAATAATAATAATAATAATAATTTAAAAAATAGTCTCACCCACCATCTCATAGATGAAGTCTCACCCACCTGTATAGCCAAGTGAAACACAATTCTGAAGGTAAGTATGGGGTCATTGTGGGAGGGCAGGGTTTCTGTCATGTGTGTAGTCGAAAAGTGTTGTTCCCAAAGCATTGACAGGAAATGAATGTCTGGTCAATGGGATGTTCATCAATAGTTAGAACAAAGGGGCTAAATCATTCATAAAAGTGCCCTCTAACCCTTTAAATAAAGACACTGCGCTCCACTTCTACCACAGTGCTGGGTCAAAGTGCAAGTGTCTATGTTAGGAAACAAGCGTAAGCGATTACTCTTTTGTTCTAGGCATATTTTGGGCCCAGCAGTCATACCTTATTGATATGCTATTAATTTGTATAGTGAGAACGCCCTTCAAGGTTTCATCCACTGAATTCATTCTCCCATTAAATATCTTCACAAAATGTCTATCACTCACAGTGGGTTCTCTTGTCTGATCTTGATACACTGTTAATAGATGTAACCCAGAGGTTTATGGAAGCTGTAAATCATATAAATAGTTCCTATTTCCTCTGTGAATATGGCATGCGATGGCTATGATAATATAAAAAACTAAATTATGACTTTTATATATTACAGATTAATTTATTCATGACTTCCATCATGGTACATGAATATGTTTATTTATCGGAAACAATAATGAATGTATCAAATTTTAAACAGAAATTGAAAACAGAAAGAAACAGACCTGGAAAAAAAAGAAAAAAGTATAAACCTAAAAATAAACAAAGAAAATGGAGATCAAGAGCTAAAGTGTAAAGATAAAGACTGCCATGATACAATATACATTGATAAATACAGATACATGGGGGTGCAAAAAGAATACACGGAGCTTGTGGTTAAAAAAAAAAAAAAAGGGACCCTACATGCCAAAAAAATACAGAGCCCCAAAAACTCAAATGAAGATAATAAAACCATAGTAAATAGTAAAATCATGTTATTTGTATAGAGGTTGTTATATGGGGACAGTAGTTAGTTGGAGTGGGGGGTTATTTCTAGATTTCTTGGCCTAGTCTGGACTGTTTAAGGTAGACATTGGATCAAAGACCAGTGCTGGAGTTGAATGTGGGCATAGGATTTAGTTGGGGAAAACGTTGGCTTTGTGTGATGTGTGTTGGCGTGACTAAATGTGTAGCCATTTGTATATAAGGTGTATATGGTGTATACACGTGTAGAGAATTTTGGTATGGTGGGGGGATGAGGTGGGGAGGGGGATTTTATGAAATTTATGGCCTGTTCTGGATTTTAGGTTAATGCAACCTTTGGACTTTAGACCAGTATCAGGGTTGTGTATGGGTCAGGGTTCGAGAATGGATTTTAGTTTTTATTAAAAAAAAAGAAAAACATACTATATTGATTTCTTTAGGTGTCATGGGCGGCTGGATGGGTCAGTGTATTACTGTATTTAATGAACTGTGAATAAGCTGATAAGAGTTTGATGTAAATTAGGCTAGATCCTGGAATGTACTATTATTTTTGTTTTGCGGGTTACGCTATGTACACATCTGTGCCCATGTCTTCGTTTTTCTGATCCCCCATGGACACACATGGACCACTTTATTCGCATACACCAATGGTGCCCATGAGCCCAATTAACTACAATATGATTCAATGGGTGTCCGTTCTTTTAAACTGAGAAAGTCGGGCTTGCAGCATTTTTTCATCTGGGTGACTTTTGACGGAGTCCAGCAGAGTCTCCAGCGCAGATATGAACTCAGCCTTAGCGTGTATATATTGTCTATATTTGTTATAGATAAATTACCTGTTTTGTTACTTGTTATTCGTATTATTTATTTATTTTTTCTTCATCATGTGTTTTTTAGTTATTCGTATTATTTTTGTCATGACTTGTATTGCCCTTCTGTTACCCTTGTTATGTTCTACCTTCAGTAACATTATTAGAATTTTGTTGTAATGTTTTACATTTTTATTAATAAAAGAACTGCAGTAATGTGCTAAAGCTTTCAAAATACAAGTATATTTTTGTCAATTAACAAATTGCACAGTGAATGAAAAAAAGAAAAATCAAATCAATATTTGGTGTGACCTTTGCCCTTTGCCTTCTATAAATTGTTCTAGGTACACTTGTAGACAGTTTTGGAAGGAACTCAGCAAGGAGGTTGTAGGATCTTTTAGAACTAAACTCAGATCTTCTGTGGATGTTGGCTTGCTCCAATCCTTCCGTCTCTTCATGTCATCGCAGACAGACTGGATGATGTTGAGATCAGGGCTCTGCGGGGGCCGGATTATCACTTCCAGAACTCCTCCTCCAAAGAGCAGTGACCACAAATATTGATGTGATTTAGATCTCTCTTTTGTTCTTTGGCTTCCTTTTCTTGACAAAATTAACACTTTTATTTTTTAAAACATTCTTGCATAGTTCTTTATCTCTGTTTATATGATAAGATCTACATCCAGGGGAAACTATTCCCTATGCTGCCATACACCTTATGTACATACAGCTCTACAATTTGCCTGATGCCAAGGACCGTGAAAGAAAAGAGAACGTTTCTGATGTCAACAAATAAAACAGAATAAAAAAATAAGACTAAATCCAACATAAAGAAGTATATGAGCCATAATGATAAATAACTGTGATTCATGCTTCCAGGGCAGTAATCTAGCAATTTGCTTCATAAGTATTCAGCTGTGATCCTACAGGTGCAAATGCAGTATTCTGTTTTCATCAAGTTACTTGAAGGAAATGGATTTCTGTCTTGTTTTGCTGATGAGTAGAAAATTATAATGTGACTAAAAGCAACAAAAAGACTCCTTGTTTTTGTAAAGCGGCTAATGACACTTAGAAATACGTAAAGTAACAGATTTGTGAATTTGTAGACATACAGAAACAGTTTTGATGTTGATACAGAAATACTTGTGGGTACATTAATACTTTGCAGATGAAAGTCTTATTTGATAGAGAGATCATAAAGTCACCAGGAGACTGTAATAAGATCTGTGCCCAGAGGTTTCTATCAAAGCAGTTTATTTATATATTAAAGGGAAACATGACAAACGGAGTATAAGCTTTTCCCATAAAACTATACTTCAATCTGCTCAGCTCCTCCTGCTCTATAACATGAGGCCTGCAGATCGGACCATGTTTTCCATGTAAAATACAGTAGAAGATGTTTTTTTTTGTTTTTTTTTGTAAGTGGTAATCCCACTTTAGGGTAAAGTAAATAGATAACACTAGTGTCTAGTGTTCTCATCATGACTATATCTGTGTCCTCAGCTCAATACAACGATAGACAAAAAAAGCCACCAAATAAGGAACTAAAGAGGACCTCAAACTGTGTCAATTAATGCTACAGTGGTTCCTCAGGATAACCCCATAGGAGTGGAGGGGTAAGGAGTAGAGATGAGCGGGTAGTACTCGATCGAGTAGGTATTCGATCGAATATTACAGTATTCGAAATACTCATACTCGATCGAGTACCACTAGCTGTTCGAAGTTAAGATTCGATGCAGAACCAGCATTGATTGGCAGAATGCTATACATTGCCAATCAACGCTGGTTCTTCCCTTACCTTTAGAAGTCTTCTCCGTGCAGCGTCCCCGCGTCCTCTTCCGGCTCTGAATTCACTCTGCCAAGCATCGGGCCTGGGCAGAGCCAACTGCGCATGTCCGCTTGTAGTGCGGATATGCGCAGTTGTGGGGCTACTAAGAGGGCTACTAAGAGGGCATCATACTGTTGGGGTAATAAAATGGCATAATAGTGTGGGTCTACTAAGAGGGCATCATATAGTGGGGGTAATAAGAGGGCATCATAATGTGAGGGTAATAAGAGGGCATCATAGTGTGGAGCTACTAAGAGGGCATCAAACTGTAGGGGTAATAAGAGGGCATCATAGTGTGGGGCTACTAAGAGGGTATCATAGTGTGGGACTACTAAGAGGGCATCATAGTGTGGGGGTAATAAGAATGTGTAAATGCATTATATTACTCATCTTCTACTTATCCTGATAATAGGATTTTTGTTCATTTTTGCGCTGCCTTTGCCATTTTCCCAAAACGAGGATGTGTTGAGGGTATGCAGGGCTCTGCCATCAGCCCCCGCAGATTTATTATCATTTATTCCAAATGACATGGGAAATGTATACAAAGCTCACGGCCAGACTGAGGTTGCGCCTCATTTATAAGGAGACACATTCTCCGCTGGTTTAGGGCTTATGAACACTGGCATCAATTATAGTCTATGGGGTCCATGTGTTTTCACTACACACCCCTTGCAAATGCATTTAGTAGTCCGGTCGGGGGGTACACATGCGGATTACCGACGCAGATGTGAACCAAGCCTAAGAGCAGACAACTTCTTAGGCTAAGGCCAGGGTAAAAACATAGCAAAAATCTTTTTACCTCTCCCCATATCAGTCTATGGGGAAGACAGAGGTAAAAGTAACATGTTGCACTTTGTTCCGCAATGTGGTTATAAGATTAAATAAAATTTCGCTCGTTTTGCTGGGACTGTAAAACCCTCTTTTTTTCTGTTGAGTTTCCACATTGTGTTGACTTGGCATTAAGCCATAAAACCCCTTTAGCGTTGCAATAACCAAATCCTAGAAAGCAAATAAAGTCAAGGCCATAGCTATCGAGCTATTTTTCCAGCGACTAGGACTGAAATAGAACTAGATAACTGGTGTCTTCTGCCAACTCAACCTAGAAATATTCCTAATTTCCTATGTTGAACTGTGAAAAATATCTTCGCCTCGGCTCTCTTCGGCACGGGCACGGTGAATATATTATACACATTTGTTTAACATTCTAAATAATGTATCCACTTTGTTCTGCAACTCATTATGTGAATCATAATGAGGTATTCTTATTTTTCTTAAGATGTGAATATATTTGCAGCAGCATGTGGTAAAACCTACATCATTAAAATGCAAGCACCTTCGCTGACTTGAAAGATAATTTATAGAAGCCGGAGAAGGGACTGTAAATAATGTTACACATTATATTCATATGGTTTATTTCTGATGTTATTTTAATTGAAATTAACACAGATTTTTCATATACTCCAGACATAATTAAAGTCGATGCCATGCTAATGAATTGGAGCCTCTTCTACGCTGTGTAGACTTCTAACAACATTGACTTGCATCAAAATCAAAGCGTGTTCCTTTCCTGGCTACCACACGTGGACCTAAACAAAGCCTTGAGCGTCTGATATATTAAGATTTGTGTACGGGAGAGTGTCAGAAGTTAACGTTAACATTATCTTGTGGTGTTTTCTTACTGCCAACACTTGTTTAATGTGCGATGTGATGACTAGTACTGAGCTTCTCCAGCTTCCGGAACTAAATGCACAAAAGTTGCTGAGCGGCTGGACGCCCTTCAAATGTTGCTTGGTGATATAATGATATGCCAGCTCTTCCCTCCTAACAGTTGGCATTTTTCTCTCCGCTATACTGCGCTATACCCTTGCATCACTTAACTCAACTGCTAGATTGTGTGCATGTATCGACATCTGGTTTTATGAAGGGCCAGTGCATGCTAAGATGCCTCTATCGCTAGCTAATCTCCTCCTGTCCTAAGCCTCATGCGATTCATTTTTATACCACTTGGGCTCTAAGCAGTAGAGTATTTTTGGTTCCAGTCCACATAACAAGCTTCAGAAAAAAACACACTTTTTTTCCTCTGTATTTTTCACAAAAAGTCTGCAGTCTGCAGTTTTTTTTTAATGTACATTGTGAGCCCCATATAGGGCTCTCAATGTACTTTTTTCCCCCTATCAGTATGGCTTTTTGTAGAATAGGAGGAAATCCATGCAAACACAGGGAGAACATACAAACTCCTTGCAGATGTTGTTCCTAGTGGGGTTCGAACCCAGGACTCCAGTGCTGCAAGGCTGCAGTGCTAACCACTGAGCCACCGTGTTGCCCCTCCTCTGAGGACTTTCTGCCCCTACGGAAAACTCCAGTGTTTCCACAGGTATAATTGAGATGCTGTGATTTTCAAAAACACACCTTTTCTGCTACATATTTTTTCGGCAATTCTGGCTACTCCCATGCACTTTGTAGGTACTTTAAAATGCAGCGTTTTTAGCCACGGTACTTTCACCATGGCCAAAATGCTTCGTTTCTCAACGTGGCTCCACAGTCTAAACTTGTTTTCCCATGAACTTAACCATATTTCAACTCTAGACATCTAAAAGTTAAAAGGATTCATCATTTTCTAACTTAAGGGTCCATTCACACAGAGTTTTTTCGTGATTTTGACACTGAATCTGCATCAGAATCCACAAGGAAAAAAACCTCCCATTCAGCAGATTCATTTTCAGAATCAGCACCAAAAACTCTGTGTAAATGGACCCTAAGAAAGGCTATTCTTCTCTTACCTTTATTATTCTGATCCGCGTTTCCAAAATATCTTCTTTCTTCCATATGTAAATGAGTTTTAAGACAGCACTGGGGGCATTCTCCTGCGTTCAAACAGCACAGGGAGTGTCCCCTGTGCTGTCCAAATACTCTCCAGTGATGCTTCCATCTTCTTCTCAGCCTCTTCTCCTGTGTCATCGTCGTGTCTTCATCCAAAAGCGCTGGCTGCACACTGCCGTTGGCCATTTTTCTGTGGCCGAACAGGCTCGGCCACAGGAAAATGGCCGACTGCGCATGTCAATCATTTTCCTGTGGCCGAATAGGAGAGGCCACAGGAAAAATCCAACGAGTGCTATTAGTTCCTCTGGTTACTAAGAAGTTATTGTTAGTAGCTATTTTATTAACATCCTTCTTTGCAATCGAGCCTCTGTATAGTTTTTAGCCCTCTCTTGGATGCTTGCTATTAGCTTCTCTGAGTCTGGTGGCTATTACCTGTTTACTGATATTATTTCTTACCATGGCTTCTCCCTTTGACTATTCTTCTGGATTTGATTCTGTACTTCTCTGCCTGATTGGTTCTGACACTTGGCTCTCTTGATTACCCAAGTCTGTTTTTTTTGTCTGCATTCTGTGTATACACTTGTATTATAGGAAGGGACTGTCGCCCAGTTGTCTTCTACCACCTAGGGTAGTTGAGGCAAGTAGGTAGGAATTGGGGGTGGGTCTAGCATTAGGTCTCAATGCCTCTATCATTCCCCTTCCCCCTCCTAGGTTTCCTGCAGCAGTTGCTGGGGAATTCCCTAGCAATCTCTTAGAGTTTTGTGGGTGAATAATTCACAATCCCTTTGACCCTTAGACCTTGCTTCTTGATCAACCCTAAGCCAGATATGTTAGTGACGTAATGGGTCCACATCTTCCATCAGCCATTGTTACAGGAGATCAGATGAGACTTCTTGCTGAGAAAGGGAGACTGAGCTACCTCATCCAGTTTCCAAACTTTTTAGATGGCTGCTGTAGAAACTTCACAATCTAAAATCATAGAAAAAATATAATGAGAATAATTTTGATATACACTACATAAATGAGGACATCTTAGTCTCTTTCCAGTGCTATCGATTAAAAGTGTTGTCCATGATTTTTTTACTTTATGATTTATTTTTAGGATATGCCATATATATCTGATTACAGGATTCCAACATCCAGCCCCTGAATGGATCAGCTGTTTGGTGCATCCGATCTGTGTACACGACAGAAGCAGATAGCACCATACCTTGTGTAGTGACTAGGTGTCACGGTTCTGTGTATACATATAAATAATATTTTTTAACCGACAGAACCTCTAGTCTGAAGAACACTGCAGCAAGGTCCACAGGCCCAGTGGGCGGCTGTATGTCTGAACTCAATGTGTCTGCAGAACACTGCAGCAAGGTCCAAAGAACCATTAGGTGGCTGTATGTCTGAACTTAATGTGAACAGGTTGCAACAAACACTGGCCGAGGTGTGGCGCAGTACTCACTGTGAACAGAGTGCAACAAACACGGGCAGTGGTGCGGTGCGGTACTCAATGTGAACAGGGTGCAACTAAACCCTGCCAGTTAAGCTCACTAGCCAGGTGCATCAGTACAGCTGAAACAAACAAGGCTGCCAAGGGTTAACTCACCCCAGGTCAGCAAACACACATGCTCCTGCAACAGCTAGGAGTCACCATGAAGTTTGAATGTTCCTGCAACAGCTAGGAGTTACCAAGTAAATTTGACAGTCTAAACAGGCTATCTCAGAGTCCAAACCTGCTGCAGCTCAACAGGCTGGAACAATGTCTACTGCTCCTATCCCTGGTGCAGAGCTGACAGTTCAGGGTTTACAGGTCCTAACTAACAGCACCCAGATAGAAGCAGAGTTAACGCAAAAAGAGCCCTAGTCTGACAACCTGCCTGCAATGCTGGAGCCTGTCCCTGTACTACTGTCATAAACAAACTTCCGTGGACTTTCAGTCAAACATTAGTCAAAGTGTGAGCCCCCGGCGGGCGTCGGCTCACACTATTTAAAGGGAAGACCCCGACCAATAGGGGCCGTGGTCATGACCTCACCACTCATGCTCAGTAGGGGAGAAATGACACTTAGCTTGTAAGCGGCTCCAAAAGTCTGAGCATGCTCAGTAAGGTGAAAGCTGGACTTAGACTGACCCGTAGGTGGCGCTGTGCGCTGGGAGAACAACCCGCGGGACCAAATCCTAACACTAGGACCTGTTACTGCAGGTCAACTTCCATTGTCTTCAGAGTTTCATGGAACATAAAGATAATGATACAAAAATGTAATTAAGGAAAATTATAATGGACTAGTTTCGAGCTAAAAATGATATTTTTTTCTATATTTATCCATATATGGCTACTATAATAAACTTACACGATATCATGCCTTTGATGCTAATCACAGGGCTGCCAGTTTTATGGTAAACCATCCCTGTAATTGTGAACAGAAGTGTGCGACAGTGGTAAGAGCGCCTTTTATGGGAGTCAGTACATATATTTTTACAAAGCAACAGTTGTAAGTTACTTTTATATAACAGTTCCTACAAATCAGCAACAGATGGCGGATCGTTTGTTTCCAATAGCGTATCATGCCTACATGTGTTGCATTGTATGTGTACCAGAATGTACGCGTCCTATTTGTAAACAATGTCTATTTTTAATTATATTTTCTTCATTTATACTATGTGGGCTTTTACTTCTTGCATATTTAAGCATTATTATAGAACTTTAAACAGATTGCTGATATGAGCAGATTGACAGTTTTTTATGGTAATAATATATTGTACAACACAAGGCCACATCTTATAATCTAGAGCCATTGGTCACACATGTTCAATACTTTAATAATTCAGTCCCACTGCCCCAATCTTTGTCCACAAGACCAAAGACCATTTCTTCATATTGTACAGACCAGGCAATAAGAAGAATCTTCTTCTTCTTACCACCACCACCATGAGGTGGACATGCTAAGAGGAACATGTAAAAAACAGTAATATCTACACTCACCGGCCACTTTATTAGGTACACCTGTCCAACTGCTCGTTAACACTTAATTTCTAATCAGCCAATCACATGGCGGCAACTCAGTGTATTTAGGCATGTAGACATGGTCAAGACAATCTCCTGCAGTTCAAACCGAGCATCAGTATGGGGAAGAAAGGTGATTTGAGTGCCTTTGAACATGGCATGGTTGTTGGTGCCAGAAGGGCTGGTCTGAGTATTTCAGAAACTGCTGATCTACTGGGATTTTCACGCACAACCATCTCTAGGGTTTACAGAGAATGGTCCGAAAAAGAAAAAACATCCAGTGAGCGGCAGTTCTTTGGGCGGAAATGCGTTGTTGATGCCAGAGGTCAGAGGAGAATGGCCAGACTGGTTTGAGCTGATAGAAAGGCAACAGTGACTCAAATAGCCACCTGTTACAACCAAGGTAGCCAGAAGAGCATCTCTGAACGCACAGTACGTCGAACTTTGAGGCAGATGGGCTACAGCAGCAGAAGACCACACCGGGTGCCACTCCTTTCAGCTAAGAACAGGAAACTGAGGCTACAATTTGCACAAGCTCATCGAAATTGGACAATTGAAGATTGGAAAAACGTTGCCTGGTCTGATGAGTCTCGATTTCTGCTGCGACATTCGGGTGGTAGGGTCAGAATTTGGCGTCAACAACATGAAAGCATGGATCCATCCTGCCTTGTATCAACGGTTCAGGCTGGTGGTGGTGGTGTCATGGTGTGGGGAATATTTTCTTGGCACTCTTTGGGCCCCTTGGTACCAATTGAGCATCGTTGCAACGCCAAAGCCTACCTGAGTATTGTTGCTGACCATGTCCATCCCTTTATGACCACAATGTACCCAACATCTGATGGCTACTTTCAGCAGGATAATGCACCATGTCATAAAGCTGGAATCATCTCAGACTGGTTTCTTGAACATGACAATGAGTTCACTGTACTCCAATGGCCTCCACAGTCACCAGATCTCAATCCAATAGAGCATCTTTGGGATGTGGTGGAACGGGAGATTCGCATCATGGATGTGCAGCCGACAAATCTGCGGCAACTGTGTGATGCCATCATGTCAATATGGACCAAAATATCAGAGGAATACTTCCAGCACCTTGTTGTATCTATGCCACGAAGAATTGAGGCAGTTCTGAAGGCAAAAGGGGGTCCAACCCGTTACTAGCATGGTGTACCTAATAAAGTGGCCGGTGAGTGTAGACACACAAGCATTTTTTTCTAAATAATTCCAAGTGTAAAATTATGTTTTGGATAAAGGGGTTGTACCAACTTTTGAAGTTATCCCATATCAGCAGTCGGACCCCCCAGCAATTGTGAGAATTGGCGTCCAGTTCTCCTTTCCTTCTCTATGGGAGCATTAGAGATAGCTGAGTTCTGTACTCATGTCTCTCCTGTCATCCCGGACAGAATTAATGGGACAGAGAGATGCATACTTGCCCCATTAAGACAGGAGAAGCGGACCCCTGTTCTCAGGATCAGTGGAGGTCCAAGTGATCAGACCCCCACCGATCATAAAGTTACTCATTATCCTATAAAAAGAGAATAATTGAAAGAGTTGCTCAATTTGGAAGGCAAAACCAGTACCCAAAGTAAGAATAAACGTTAGTCATGGTTGTGGTGGTGGTGGTGGTGGGGGGGGGGGGGTAGTTTGATTATTGTAACTGTACAAGTCAATATATATTTGACACTACATAATAATAATGCTAACAATCTCTATATGTTTTTGAATTCACACTAGTGAGAACAAAATATACCAGAATAGGTGGCATGCCAGACAGAAAAACAACACAGTCCTCAAAATAGGGTTCAGTAGGGCAGTATACACAACAAAGAACTCATAGTCCATGGGGAAACCTTCAGGGTGCTGATCATAGCATCAGTTTTTCTTTTTTTTTTTCATGTAGATTGTGAGCCCCATATAGGGATCACAACGTACATTTTTTTTCTCCTATCAGTATGTATTTGTAGAATGGGATGAAATCCATGCAAACACGGGGAGAACATACAAACTCCTTCATAGCATCAGTTTCCCACTCCAATCGGGACCCACAAAGACGTCTATCAAGACAATATGTATCTCACCAGTGATCTACAGAAGATCTGGCCGATTTTGACATGCCCCCCCCCCCAACCGACGCCGAAGACCTCAACCGACCCCCTCCTCTGCACTCTATTATGTTCCTTAGTAAGCCCTGCACACAGTATTATGTCCATTAGTGGCCCTGCACACAGTATTATCCACCATAGTGGCCCCTGCACACAGTATTATCCCCAATAGTGTCCCCTGCACACAGTATTGTAACTCATAGTGGCCCCTGCACACAGTATTATCCCCAATAGTGTCCCCTGCACACAGTATTGTAACTCATAGTGGCCCCTGCACACAGTATTATCCCCAATAGTGTCCCCTGCACACAGTATTGTAACTCATAGTGACCCCTGTACACAGTATTATACCCAATAGTGTCCCCTGCACACGGTATTGTAACCCATAATGGCCCCTGCACACAGTATTATGTCCCACTGTGGACACCCATAAACAATTATTATACTATGGGGTCTTTTCAGACCCCAGAGTATAATAATTGGAGGCCCGGGGGAATAAAAAAAAAAAAAAACAGTTGCTTACCTGTCCCCCGTCTCCTATGCAGTCGGCTGCCGCTCTCGTCCTTCTTCAATGATGTCGGACGTCACATGACCCGGGAATCAGGCCGGGTTCATGTGACGTCAGAGACGTCAGACAAGTATGAAGGAGGACTGGCAGGATTGTGGAGAGGTAAGTAACAGTATTTTTTATGTTCCCCTACTTCTCCCGGTCCGCCGATCATTATACTCGGGCGTCTGCAAAGACCTCCAAGTGTAATGATAGTATTTGTGGGGCCCGCGGTGTCACTTGCCGATCCCGGCCCAGCCAGGATCGACAAGTAAATAGGGCCCGTAATGGCCTATTACAAAAAAAAAAAACACAGCGGTAGCAGCTGTCACTGGGCCCCCTAATGTCCCGGGCCCTGTGGCAGCCGCCTCCGCTGCCTCTACGGTAGTGATGCCCCTGTCACTCAGCTATGGCGTAAAAGAGCAAACTAAGCAGATCTAAGTATCTTCCTCCGCTGTGTCCTCATCCTGGCTGTGTACAGTACAAAACACTATAAAAACACAACATCCATTTAGATTCCAGCAAAAAAATTGAAAACAAAGTCAAAATGATATCTTTCAACATAAATCAAATATAAACCATCATCACCATACAATTGGATACATCTGCTATTAACTCACATGGTGAAGAAACAATACCACATGGTATGCTAGAACACAGCTTTGTATTAGGGAATATAGTCCTACACTTTCCAATACTGTTAACCTGTTCTGGACCACCCATAGACTATATATACGTCCACTTCTAACCTTGTAAGCATACCAAAAAAAAAAAAGGAAGTTAAAATGCTGTGCCCCACCCCAAAGGTTTATTATGGCCTTATAGAGGGGAACAATGTGTGAAAAAAGAAAAGAAGAAACTCCCACCACTGCCATGTCCCCGTCACAGGTTCTAGCCCTATCCCCGGCGACACTTTAATAAGTGTCACTTAAGTAAAACTGACCATTACAGAGAGGAAAAATTATTGAAAACACTTTTTTTAGTAGCACTTTGTACTAAAAATGTGAAAAAACATTTCCTTCCTTATTTTAGTCTAGATTTTCTTGATTAAAATAAAGAAAAAAATATGGAAAATAAAAAACATAAAAATAAAGCCCTATTTATTAGAGATGAGCGAACAGTAAAATGTTCGAGCTTCGATATTCGTTTTGAGTAGCCCCTCAATATTCGACTACTCGAATCGAATATCGAATCCTATTATAGTTTATGGGGGGAAAATGCTCGTTTCAGGGGTAGGAAACATTCGATCAAATTATAATTACCAAGTCCACGAGTGAGGGTCGGGCTGGATCCTCCGAGAAGTCTTCTCCTTGCAACGTCCCCGCGGCATCTTCCGGCTCTGAATTCACTCTGCGAGGCATCGGGCCTGGGCAGAGCTGACTGCACATGCCCGCACTACAAGCAGACATGCTCAGTCGGCTCTGCCAGGCCCGATGCCTGACAGAGTGAATAAAGAGCCGGAAGACGCCGCGGGGACGCTGCACGGAGAAGACTTCTAAAGGTAGGAGAAGAACCAGTGTTGATCAATGCTGGTTCTGCATCGAACAGCGAGTGGTACTCGATTGAGTACGAGTATTTCGAATACCGTAGTATTCGATCGAATACCTACTCGATCGAATACTACTCACTCATCTCTACTATTTATTACTAAAAAAAAAAAAGTAAAGGAAATAAATGTTATAGCCCTCAAAACCACATGTAAGAAGAAACCCAAAATGTGACTGGCCCTGAACCGGTAAAGTAGTCTGGAGTACTAGAGTGTTTAACCCCTTCCTGACATCCCCCGTACTAGTACAATGGATGCCGGGTGTTTAACTATGCCGGTTTCATACAGCAGACACCATGTGCGAATGCCTGCGGTCGGTGCCCGCACCGATTACGCGCACTAACTCTTCTGGCACCTCAGTTAAAGCTGACCGAGGCATCATTTTCCCGGCAGGCGTCATTTTCCCGCTTTCAAACATATAAAAGTACTTAAATACTGTGAAACACCTACACATTAGGTATCCCTGTGTCCGAAAACGCCCTGTCTACAAATGTATAAAGATATTTTTCCCGTATAGTAAATGCCGTAGCATCAAAAATGTCAAAAGTGCCAAGCCGCCGTTTTTTTCACTGTTTTGCTTCTGATAAAAATTTGAATAAAAAGTGATCAAAGCAATAACAATTCCCCAAAACGGTAGAACTAAAAAGTTCACCTGACACAGCAAAAAAGACACCCTATGCATCCCTGTACACAGAAGTATAAAAAAAAGTTACTGGTATCAGAATATGGTGACTTTTAGAAAAAATAATTTTTTGCACAGTTTTGGATTTTTGATAAGGGGTTAAAATGTAAATAAAACCATATAAATTTGGTATCTTTGGAATCGTACCGAAATATAGAATGCAGGTGACATGGCATTTTGGCTGTACAGTGAACGCCATTAAAATGAATCCAGTAAGAAAGTCGAACAAATACAGTTTTTCTTCAAATCCACCCCATTCTGAATTTTTTCCAGCTTCCCAGTACATTATACAGAATAAATAATGGTATCATCATGAAGAAGAATTTGTCCCGCAAACATTAAGACCTGAGAGGTTTGAAAGGTGTGGAGTCAAAAAATAAAAAAAAATGAAAAATGAAAATAAAAAAATGCCCACAGCGCGAAGGGGTTAAATAGTTACAGTATGCTAATGACTAGAGTTGATTCAAATAGTATTCGAAACCTAGTTTTGAATACCTCGCTCCCTTAGGTATGAATGGGAGCGGGTGAACAGCAGCTGGCCCCGCGCCAGACACTCCCATTCATTCCTATGGAGCAAGGTATTCGAAACTGCAGTTTCGAATACTATTCGCTCATCTCTACTGATGACTATCAATTGAAGCTATGCCAAATGGCTCATCACATAGAAGTCTATGGATATGTTTGTAATGAACATATTTGTCTCAAAGAGCATTAGTCTAAATATAAGTAATAAAAATAGTAGGTGCCACAGAAGTTGGGTTAAGATTAGAGATGAGCGAGTAGTTAAATACTCGATATTCGATATTCGTTTCGAGTAGCCCCTCAATATTCGACTACTCGAATCGAATATCGAACCCTATTATAGTCTATGGGGGGGAAATGCTCGTTTCAGGGGTAGGCAACATTCGATCCTCCGAGAAGTCTTCTCCGAGCAACATCCCCGCGGCATCTTCTGGCTCTGAATTCACTCTGCCAGGCATCGGGCCTGTGCAGATCCGACTGCGCATGCCCGCACTACAAGAAAATGGCCGCTTACAGTCAAAGCGGCCATTTTCTTGTAGCGTGGACATGCGCAGTTGGTTCTGGTTCTGCATCGAATTTTTCCATTCGAATAGCAAGTTGTATTCGATCGAGTACGAGTATTTCGAATACCGTAGTATTCGATCGAATACCTACTCGATCGAATACTACTCGCTCATCTCTAGTTAAGATCAGTCCAAAAAACTAAAGATTTTTCATTTGAAAAAAAAAATAAATAAAAAATAAAAAATTCCCCTATTACAATATATGTAGAAACCTGTGGGCTGCCGTCGTATTTCTCCAGTTAAATTACCGCGTAGACAAATGGTTCTCGCCACACTATAATTTTTAAATAGACCTTTAGTGTGAAAGTAAAGTGAAATACAAGCACCATCCGCTCACATACAGTTGATCTGAGGATTTGCTGAACTGTTTTATTTGTATTGTCAAGTGGCTGCCGCATCTGTGCTTCCCGCACTTATCAGATGCTTCTCAAACCACTCAAGAACCTTTTGCTCTTCATGTAAGTGGAAATTGTAACAACGAACCATTCCAAGCAAAGATTTATCCTCTGTCGTTGCCCTTGAAGACACCTCAGATTCACAGAGTGTAGTAAATTCCCACTGAATTCAATTGAAGCAAAAAGGACCAAGTGGCAGATGTGTTTTAGAGGAAAATATGACTGCGAATAAAGCATTGGAATAAGGTCACCAACAATCAGTTGGTAGATAACAGCTGTAGTTTATAATATGACTTCCAAAAGCAATACATTACTATGTCTACGCCACATTATACTACAGCCGGCCCGATAGCGTACAGAAAATAGCTATAGGAGAATAGCATATGGAAGACATTGCGTTTAAGAAAATATAACCTCCTTATAGGCTCTTAGGATGATTTCCATTACCAGCCTGATCACTTAAATATTAATCTAAGTAATTAAAGTGACACATAATATTCAGTGCTTGAGCCGTAGAACTTGGAAATGAAGGGAAAAAATGACCTTCCGAGCTACTGAAAACGTATAAGATAGTCAGGGAGTCAAAGGATTCAAGGCGAAAGTTTATAGCCGCTGTAATATTTATATTAAGGGTAATATAACTAACAAATCCTTTAAAAATATAGTTATCAGAATCACTCCCTTTAAATTGGAAGGCTGTAATGAAATGCAGAGCAGAAAGTTAAAGAAACACTCTGGAACTTTTTCCTTTATTGACCTATTCCCCCAATACAGAATTGAGTTGGTATTATTGTACCTTATTTGATCATTGCTTTCTACCTGAAATAGATAGGACCCTTCTGTCACCCATCTGTGCTCTCCAGTAGTCTCACTTTCTCCGTAATAGACTGTTCCACACAGGTTCTCCATAGAAAGACACACAGTTATTACTTTGTACTGCTGATGATTAGACAGGCGCCTTTCACTCTGTTATAATGAAGAAGATAACTGAGCATCCTCCCCATCTGTGTACTTATATTTCTCTCTATATTCTCACAAATAATATTAGAAGCCAGTGGCGTAAATAGTGGGGTAGCAGTGGTAGCGGCTGTCACAGGGCCAAGGACATTAGGGGTTCCTCTGCTTTTTGTTTTCTTTTGATATGCCGATACTTGCTGGCCCTATTTACTTACCAATCCGTGCTCCTGCTCGAAGGAAGCGGATGCAGCTGTGATCAGGAGCAGGGATCGGTAAGTGAGGCCACGGGCCTGTGAACCCCAACAAACACTGCTATCTTTATACTATTTTCAGACCCCAGAGTACAATAATGGGAGAGCCAGGGGAGGACATAAACATAAAAAACACTGTTACTTACCTTTCCTGTGCTCTGCAGTCTTCAGGCCTATTTAATGATGTCCCAGTGTAGCAATGCATAATGATGCTGGCCTGGCTCATGTGACATCTGCACCAACATTGACAAGATCTGAAAGTAGAATGGAGTGCATCGGAGCCAGGGAAAGGTAAGTCACATTGTTTTTTATGTTTATACCCTCCCCTGAGACTCCAATAATTATACACTAAAAGACCCCTGAGTATAATAATTATTCATGGGTGGGCCACTATGAGACATAATATTGTGTGCAGGGGCCACTATAAGACATAATACTGTGTGCAGGGGACACTGTGAGGCATAACAGTGTGTGTGCAGCGGCCACCTTGGGACATAATACTGTGCACAGAGGCCACTGTGGCGCATAATAGTTTGTGTGCAGGGGCCACAGTGGGACATTATACTGTTTGGAGGAACCAGTATGAGATATTACACCGTGTGGAAGGGCTGCTATGGGACATTATAGTCTTGGGACATTATAGTGTGTGTAAATGGGACATTATAATGTTTGGGGGCCTGGAAAGGGTATGCTATGCTATTGAGGGGGGAAATAAAAAGTTTGCTGTGGGGCCCAATCTTTGTTAGTTACGCCACTGTTAGAGACTATTAAACAATGAAATTCTCCCCAGCAGGTAGAGATGGCTCTTACTCTAGCTGATCATGTAACGGTGTGTTAAGGTATTATGAGATTGATAACAAAGTAAAGAGAACAGATTGAGCAGCATTTTTCATTGAGAAATGCCCATTAAACCCCACACCTAACCTACCTCCTCACCTATTTATCATTGGTAAGCTGTGCCGGCAATAGTAGCCTACAGTGCTCTACTGTACGACATGTCCAGTACACATTTTTGTCACTGTCTTCTCCCAGTATACATGTTATGTTGTTGTGACTTTGTGCAAAATATTCTTCACCTCCACCTCCCTGCATCAAAAAATATTATTTATATACACAGAGAACAATATGGGTCATGACAATACTGCAGGATGGCTCTTGTCATAAGTTGGTTAAGAGGGCCAATAGAGACCTCCACTTGGCAAACATCCACAGGATATTTTAATGGGGGTAACTTTGAAAAAACTTCTCTTGGAGTTTTCCCGGAATTCTACGCTGAAGGAAAGTGAATTCTTTTAGTCCATCAAATATATGCCCATTTGGATACATATAGATGACAATATAGCTGACAATATAGATGACAATATGTTCACCACATCTAGGACATAAATCTGAACATAATGCAACTTATTCTATGACATTATCATTGCACCAATTTCTTTTTAATAGTTATCTCCAATGACTATTTCCTCCGAAGCTTCATTCATATCTCCTGATGTGACTCTTCCGACTTAACATCATCACCAGAGACAAGGTTGCAGCATCTGTTGTCTTCAATTTGGATTCTGCCATGCCAGCCATCACAAGCAATAAGGCTTTACCATTCTTCTGTAAAGACAGAACAGCTGCAGTGACATAATGCCGCCATGTTGTGCTCCTTTTTGAATGCCGAAGTGGAACTTCTGTTGAGTATTTTAATGTTTGATCTGCAGCTTACTTCTTATGACAAATTCAGTTTAGTACATTGTCCAATTGTGCAGAAAAGTCTGCTTGCAAAGCACTGATCCAGGTCTGTCTGTGATAATTGCTTACGGCTCATTTGCAAGCATTATAATAGACATAGTCTATCAAAAACATAATCTCTCTTTGAGTACTTGGAATTGGTTTCTGAAAATAAAATTGTCATTTGGCTATAGTTAAAAATATATCCCATGAAGAAATATTTTTTGAAATGTTCAAATGTCAAATTAACATATAAGTTGTTGAGGTTTTTCTTGTTTCGCATTCTAACAAAGTTTAAATATGACAAAAACTGGAAAACAATTTCTAATAAACTTTCCTTAGTAATTCTGTGACATTCTTGAATTCCATCTTTGTTTGCATTAGTTTACATTAGTAACATTGTATCAGGCAGTGTTACTAATGTCACAGACTGCTCACTGAACTCGTGAGCCAGAAAATGGTAGGGCACTTGGAGGGTTATAAAATGGTCGTGCATTAGCTTGTTGTCGTGCATTGACAAACAAAGAGCCCCCTGTTATACCGGTAAGCAAACCAAAAACAGGCTTAGTAAAAGAGACAAGAAAAGACTTGGATCATCAACACATCTCCATTTTCATGGACCTACAGCCGGGTTCACACAGAGTATTTTGGCTCGTGATTTGGTACGTAGACGCCACGGGATCTTTTGCGGGCCGTATACGCTCCCATTGTTTTCAATGGGAGCCGGTACCGTATACGCGGCCCTATTTTGTGTATAAGTACCAAATCACGAGCCAAAATACTCCGTGTGAACCCGGCCTTAGTCTGTTAAAGTGGCTTAAGTACCAGGGTAGCAGCCATAGAACCCTAGGGGGGCATGGCAGGCACCTGATGCTGTTTTTTTTTTTTTTTTTTTTTTTTTTTAGTAGGCTGTTACCTGCTGGAGTAACCCCAGCTGCTAATTGGCCCTTTTTACTTACCGAAGCCGCTCCTGCTTAGAGCCACCTCTGCTTCCGTTTCTGCATCCTATATCATGATGCTGGGGCCCCCTGTAGGGCAGAAGGGGAGGCAGATTCAGCTGTGAGCAGGAGTGGGAATGTGAGGTCATAGACCTGAAGCAAGAGTGTTTGTTGGGCCCACCCCTACAAATACTGCTATTATTATACTCTGGGGTCTTTGCAAAACATTATATTGTGAGGAAGGGCTGCTATGGGACAATATACTGTGAGGAGGGGGCGCTAAGGGACATTATACTGTTTGGAGTGCACTTTGGGACATGTTAGTGTGTGTAAATGGAGCATTATATTGTGTGGGGGCCAGAAAAGGGCCCACATGATAAGTCTGCTGGTGGGCCCAGTGTTTGCTGGTTACCCCCCTGTTAGTAAGGTAATGTCAAGGAACCTGCCTTTTAGTGAAATGTAGGAGTTCACGTTGCCTCTAGGGTAATGATTGCAAAAAAAAAAAAAAAAAACCCTCAACTGCTATTGTCTATGTAAAACCCATTCTCGATGAGTTCTCTGCTGCTGAGGGGAGGTTGGGGTGGAGTGGAATCAGGGCTGGCTTCAATATAGTGGACAATCTAATGAAACCACTCACACAACTCCAACCCACACCTGACTCCATCCCTTCCAACAGCCACGAACAGGACAGGTTCCACATAGCGAACAGCAGTAGCAGTCACTTTTTTAACAATCCTGCCCTTATAATCAATGAGGATGCAGGTAGGTATCTGGTCAGACACCCTGAAATTTCTTTTATATTGTATTTTCTGGCCAATTTCTCAAGATACCTTTCAAGGACAAGTTTGGGGAACACAGGTTCACCATATCCCACTGTGTGTCAATCAATAGTGAGGATTTGAAAACATTGCTGTTTCAAGATATTGTATCACAAAGTGATATGCTATATATGCAGGTACTTGACTTACAGCCTTAATAGGGCTTACAATTTTGTATCAAATCGGTTTAATGAGAATTGGAGTCTTCAACCAAACTTAAGCTAAGTTAAAGGTGAACACAACTGTATGTGGAAAAGTCAATTTTTTAAAATTATATATTATAGAATGACTTTTTACTGAATATTTAGCTGAATATTTTGAAGATGAATTTTGTAGACTGTAGTCCATCTGTTCTTCAATGACTGGTCTGTAGGACAGCAGCGAGGAATTCTCCACTACCCTACAACGCGAAAACAAGATGTAATGATTTATGTAATTCCCTAATGGAATACACATATTCACTTTAGACTAATAGACTTTCCTATATTTGATACAGAGCTTTCCATAGGTTTTTACTACGAGTACAGACTGATTCCTCTGAGTGAAGTTATCAGGACCCCTTGACAGATGCCGTCCATACTGAACACCAGCTCAGCCTCATATTTTTTGTGCAATCCATTGCTGTCAGGGGGATGGGAGCTCCGTTACTGGCAGTAAAGTAAGATAATCTGGATCAATTGTGTTTGGCAGCTGTGAAGCCGAAGAGACAATAAAACAAGCAAACATTTTTTTTTTTCCCACAAAAAAAGCAATTTCAATTATTCAGGGAAGGAGATCTCTATTTATAGAAGTAAATTTGTGTACGATTCCATTTTATGGCGAAATGAACTATTATTTGAGCCTGAAACATTGGACAGGACTAGCCGAGCTTTATCGTAAGGTCACCCACATTAAAAGCTTTGTGTAATTTGTTAGGTTGAAAACATGCATCTCAATAGTGTTGTTGACCCCAACATGCTGTAGAACAATATTGATTTACAATATGCCCGCGCAGTGCTATGTGCATACAGCATACACCGTTTGCCTCTTCACCAGAGGGATGTTCACTTGTCTAATGATTAATTTTCAGAATCTAACCTTGCTTGTCTCCGCTTGGTCTGCAGGATCTTTTTGGTAGGCTGCCAGGAGCAGGAAAAAGGAGACAACAGGCAAAGATGTTAATCAAGGCAAAGGCAGTGGTGACTTAATGGTTAACCCCTTCTATAGAGGAGATAAGCACACAATGTACTTCTCTCTGTGCGGACAGCACTGAGTGCCATCACTTATATCCAAGCTGGAGGAGATGTCCTTATATCACCCTGACAGGAAATGCTGTAAACTCCTCGTTCAAGGTGCTTTCCCACAGAGCTTTACAGAAACACCATTTTGTGCTAATTGCAAGTCTAACAAGCCTCCTTCATCCTCTATAAAAAGTGCTCGTAAGAATATCTTAGCAGCTTTATTGCTGTACTGGAGAAATTAGAAATTGAATATTTTAGTTGTCTGAATTATGGCTGCTCAGAAGAATGTGACCAGAAATGCTAGGTTTTATTCACATCCAAAAATATCAATGTCCCGATCCTTCTGTTTTATAATACCCCTGGCATTCCTTACAAGATACTTATAAGTTATAGAGTAAACGAGGCTTTTGCAAAGTCCTGGATACATAGAGATTATGGAAGTGGTCAAACGCTTATACTAGATGTTCACCTCTTTAGGTAATACTAGAGCAGTCGGGGAACGGGCAAGACATTCACGTGCCCAAGGCAAAATTGCAACATTAATACACTCAACTGTTAGGCTAAGCCCCCATATTGCAAAAACGCAGCTTTTTTTGTTGCAGATTTTGCTGCCTTTTTTTTTTTGAGCCAAAGCCAGGAGTGGATTGAAAATAAGGTAGAAGTATAAGAACTTTCTATATGTTCACTATTTCTTTTGCAGCCATAATTGGCTTTGGCTCCAAAAAAAACACAGCAGAATCTGCAACAAAAAAGCTGATTTTCGCAACACTTTAAGCCTTAAAGGGATTCCATCATTAGTAGAGATGAGAGAACAGTAAAATGTTCAAGATTCGATATTCGTTTCGAGTAGCCCCTCAATATTCGACTACTCGAATCGAATATCAAATCCTATTATACTCTATGGGGGGAAAATGCTCGTTTCCACGAGTGAGGGTCAGGCTGGATCCTCCGAGAAGACTTCTCCTTGCAGCGTCCCCGCGGCATCTTCCGGCTCTGAATACACTCTGCCAGGCATCGTGCCCGGCAGAGCCGACTGCGCATGTCCTCACTACAAGCGGGCATAATATCTTCTTTCTTCCATATGTATATGAGTTTTCAGACAGTACTGGGGGCATTCCCCGGCACTCAAACAGCACTGGGGGCGTCCCCTGTGCTGTTCGAAAACTCTCCAGGGATGCCCACCTTCTTCTCCGGAGCACCTGTTCTCCGACTGCGCATGTCCTTCGGCCATTTTCCTATTGTAGAACGAGAGAGGCCACAGGATAATGGCTAACAGACATGTGCAGTTGGTACAGTTGTCCATCTTCTTGTGGCCAAATGGGAGAGGCCACAGGAAAATGGCCGACTGACATGTGCAGTCAGCGTTTTTGGATGAACACATGAAGGTGACACAGGAGAAGAGGTGGTCCGGAGAAGAAGATGGAAGCGGCACTGGAGAGTTTTCAAACAGCACAGGGAATACAGGGGAATGATAGAATCCCTTTAAGCCTTAAGCTATATTGACACGGCATTGAATAGTGGCCATATGACATCTTTTTTATTTTTTCAACGGATGTCATATGGTAGCATTGAATTCAATTCAGTTAAATGGGGTCTATTCACATGACCATTATTTTGACGATTTGTTGTAATGGACTGTCAAAATATCGTTTTGTCCTATTTTTATCTGTTTCCATAGCCTTCTTCATACACTAAAATGTATTGGAATCTGTAAAAACAGGGTTCCCCTGGGGTGCAAGACAACCATGAAAAATGGACATGAATATAGCCTTATCATATTAGGCTGGCTATACATCATGTTAGTGAAGTACATTTAGTATACCTCCTGGGGGACCTCCTAATGTGTCCTTCCTTACCTAATCTCTTGACTTGTCTAGATATGTGCATCACAAGATAACTAGCTTTTTAGGACAACATCATTTTGTGATATTCTGTCACAAAGTGATATGCTACAAGTATCTATGTAATCATCGAAGTGGTTTTGCTGTGGTTTCAGCCTGTCAAGGGTTTTGCTAACATGTTACTATTTGTATTGAATTAGTTTAATGAAATTGAAGTCCTTGAATGAAATTCTAACTAATGTAAGGATGGAAACACCTATATATGTCCATAGGGTAATACAACTCAGTTCATCCATTAAATTGGATCCATCGCTCACATAATGGTGATCTAACATTCATTATAAACACCTTGCAGATACTATAGTCCCATCGATATAGAAGGGGAAACCACACGTGCAAAGACAATTAAGACAACCCCAATTTTTCCGAACTTCTTGAGTTGTACCCTATGTGGGTACCTATGTTGCTTATTCTTCTCCTAGACCTAGGCAACCATAGCAAGGATAAAAGCAGCCACATCTATTGTTATAATGGGCAGTGCAAATATCCATAGGCATCCATTGTGTCCCCAAACATTACAGTCTTATAAAACAAGGGTCATGCTTCTCCCCCATAACAGAAGAAGCCAACAAGTTGAGGGCCCCCCTTTCCAGTATGAAAGTTGTTCAGTAGTAGAAGCAAACACCAATAGATATCCCAATGTATACTATGGTTATGGTTAGGGATTTGTTGCCTATGTATTTCCAGGAGGTGGAAAGATTTTGATATTCCAAGAAAAGGACTCACAATTTAGATAATTAGACCCCGACCATTAGAAATATAAATTTCCAGGCTAAAGAGATGGTTAGATGGCATAAGCTAATAGTGAACAGTCCCATGATGATTTACATGTCTCAGGGCTCTCAGTTAATTATATATTAGTTGAAATAATCAATAATAACTTTGTGTTATTAAAAGAAATCTAAATTAAGAGCAAGACAGACATAAGAAATTCTGATTTCTATGATTTTCCTAAAATCAATCCACCAACCTATAGTAAAGGTATGGAAGCATTGGTGCAGACTAGAGATGAGCAAGTAGTATTAGATCGAGTAGGTATTCGATCGAATTCTATGGTATCGATCGAGTACTATCGCTATTCGCAGTAAAGATTCGATTCAGAACCAGCGTTGATTGGCCGAATGCTGTACACTGTATAGCATTCGGCCAATGGACGCTGGTCAATGTATTCCTATGAGAAAAAGTCAGCTCCCGCATAATGCAAGCTGCCAGCTCTTCCAACTAGCAAAGACGAGCCTGCTGCAGAACCAGCGTTGATTGGCCAAATGCTATACAGTGTATAGCAAGAACAAGTAAGGGCCGGCTCACATTAGCGCTTGCCTACCGTCCAGAAGGAGTCTGCAGGAGGACCCCCCGAACAGAATATCAGTGCAACTGCAAGCCGTTATAGTCTATGGGGTCCGTGCGCTTTAACTGCACAGCGCTGCTCCTCAACACTCCTCAACTGCACAGCGCTCCTCCTAAACACTCTCCTCCTGCTACTCGTGGACTTGGTGACTCTCCTTTAGTCGAATAGTGGTTTCCCCTGAAACGACCATTTTTTCCCATAGACTATAATGGGATATTTGATCGAGTAGTTGAATATTGAGGCTCTACTCGAAACGAATATCGAATCTCGAATATTTCACTACTCGCTCATCTCTAGTGCAGACATTTCTCCATTTGAATATGGCTTGCACAAATTCACATGCATGCAGCTGATATAACAACATGCAGATCCATGGAACAGATTTTCAATCCCAGACATTTCTGAGTACCACATGGGCAGATCATAGATCAATGTGTCCCAACATGTGACTCACAGGGTCCTCAGTTGAGGCTTGCTAGGTGTCTGCTAGACCCAAAACAACCTGGGAAAGAACTATTTATTCAGATCCCATATAACATCAGAGCGAAGATTGTTACTGGTGAAATGAAAAAAAAAACTACTGCACCATTTTTTATCTAAACCAAAATATTACTATTACCTTAATCAAATCACTCAGATCATACACCCCAATATATTTAAACATGGGATTCTAGCAAATCTCATCCTCACATTGTGGAAAAATATGTGCAGCAGACACGTTGCGATTTCCTAAACTGATGCAGTTTTACAAATAAAATGCCAGAGGAAACCTCAGTAGATTTTCTGTGAAAACACTACGGGAAAAAATACAATGTGATGCCGCTGTAATTTTCCGCTGCATCTTTTTTTTTGTTGTTTTTTTATTGCGGCAGGGGGGCCTTAGCCTTAATCAATTTTTCTGACCCTGTACAAAATTTAGGGAAGGGGTTAAAATAAAATAAAAAACAAACTCACCTTCCAAAAGGTGGCCATGGAATGGAGAAAAATTTGTAATGAAAATAGGTTGTCCAGCACCTCGTTCTTCAGTCCACTCTGACATTGGCTCATTGCTAATTAATGAGAGATGTTTGCTTGGCATTGAATGGTTACCTTGGCACCTGTCCCCTATCTGCAGACGAACCTCAAAATGGGAATAGAAAAAAGTCACTGGGCGACGCCTTTAAGTTTTAAAATACATAGACAATATTATTTCTCTTTTTTATACTGATGTTATGGCTTCTACAATCTCTTTACTTGGAATGTTTCTCGCGACCACATTTCGGCGCTCACTGTGGCTCTCCGGGCAAGAGAGGTTGGAGACCACTGCCATTGACAATGGCATAGAGATGCTCTGGATTGGTATCTGTGTGTCATCTGTAGTTGTCACCCATACAATTAAATGAATTGAGATAGTCACAATTGTGGACAGGTATAGGACCACATAATCTTCAGTTCCGACCTGTTTTGGGCCCAAAATTGGGTCCGCAATTGAAGTTCAAAATTACGTTCGCGCGCATGAGGCCTAAAGCCAAAGCCACCTATGATGTCGGCACCAATATTTTTCATTGCAAAATTGCCACAACAAAAACTACCAGAAATTGGTTGATTTTTGCTGGGGCCAACCTAGCAGATATTTTTTAGTCTCCCCCCGGGTTTCAAACTTTGCATTAAAAAAGATTAGATCCGCAGGCAAAACCCGCAGCAGTAATTGACATGCTGCAGGCTTAGTATCCTATCCAATAAGGTGAAAATGTAAATGACCACAGGTTAGTTGTTCGCACATTCACAGCAGTTAACCCGTGGGGATTAGGTTCCTTGTGTTCCCCGCCATAAAGAAGCAAAATAAATTGCTCTAGATTTTGTTCTATTTTCTCAATATATCAAGTGGAGATTGCATCCGTTCCATTATATTTTATTTTATATAAATGACCTTAAAGATACTTGAGACTCCTAATGGCTAAGTCAGAAAATCTTACATAACTTTTGAATTGGATTTAGAAAAATAATCCAAATCCAAGTAAGATATTACATGACATTCCATAGTTCCTGTCAAGACCATGAGGATAAAATCTGGGAGGTGAGTGATGTAGTATTTATTGGACTTTCAGTTCCTTCAGACAAGAGGGAGAAAGCAGATGGAATTAAATCCCTCCCATGATGAACATTATTACTTACATGTACCATTGCGTGTCATATTTAGGTAAGAGAGACATCAATCACACATTCTCGTTCACCATAGGCCTTGGAGAAAATGCACCTTTTAAGGAAAAATAAAGTAGAAAAAATGAAATAAAAAATATTTTCTCTGAAAAACTCAGCTAAGAACCAGGTTAAGATTTATTGAGACAGTGAGTAACAGAGACTGACCAATGTGTTGTTCATAAATGTACTGTATATAATACGCGTCCACCACAAAGTTTAATTCATTGGAAGTAAAGTAGTTGTAAGATATTAAATGGACCATTATGTGGACATGACACAACAATGCTTATCATTTATGACACCAGATTTTGTACAAAGAAAAAAAAAAAGTAAGTTCCCCTCCATCTGGTGCTAGTTTAGGCTCCAGCATGCCCTAATTCATGGACAGAAAATCCAGGTTTGCTCCTTCCTATGCTTTGTTGGAAGGCAGATGGACTCAGGAATGGGCCCTTCACCTTGTTGGCATTAGCTAGACATGGGTACAACTGGTAATATTCCCAGTGGTTTTGTTATCAGTCGGGTTGGAGACTCCACAATAGTGTGCAGTGTCCAGCCCTCTGCCACTCCAAGCCCTCTGCTCCGGGGTCTCATGAGGCACCTCCGTGGTGGTGTACTGGGGTTGCCGGTCCCCTCCCGAGCCAGACCATGTACTTCAGGGCTTTGGTGTCAGACAGTGGGCCAGAGCCTATTTAAATGGACTCTCACTCCGGCTCATCACTGGCCTGGAAATTAACTCCCCTGTCTGCCTGTCTCGTGTGCCTCTACCTTGATCTCCTGGTTTGCTTTCTGACTTTGCCTTTTGCCACCTGATTTTGTACCGTGCCTTCTTCTATTGATAACCCCGGCTTGCCGTTAGATCTCTTCCCCTTGAACCTGATTTTTTACCACTCTGCTCTCCCGTTACCAACCCGGCCTGCTTGACCTTCCCTCTGGATTATCCTCTGCACTGCGCTGACCTCATGTTGACAATTTGGACTCGGACAACTCATTTGCTTGGTGCCGCATCTGCATTTCTACCAGGTCTAGAGAGTTTTGAAGGTTAAAGGAGTTCTGTAGCCCATAAGAATGTTTAACACCAAGCTCAGAATAGTCTAATATAACAAAATAAATAATAACCCCACTCGATTCCCATGCCACTGTTTTTCATGTCCCTTAGGGCTTGTTCACATCTGCGCCCGGTCTCCGTTCTGCAGGTTTCCGTTTCCTGCACAAAACAGGGCAGGAGACAGAAACCTGCAGGCATCTTTCAAACCCATTCATTTGAATGGGTTTGAAAAGTGTCCCCCACATAAAACGCTCCCCGGCGCTCACGGCCTGACCCGGTCTTACAGGTTTCCGTCTTCTGAAGATGGAAACTTCAGAACGGAGATCGAATGCTTGTGTGAACCCAGCGTCACTGGTCTTTGTATCCTGGCCTAAAATAATATTTATGATGTCTGACTGTGACTGGTAGTGGGAGTCTCATGTCCATATTAAAACATGATTTGCAAAATCACGGCCGCAAAATAATGCCGCGTATACGATCCAGGCTCCCATTGAAATCAATGGGAGCTTTTACAGCGCGCAAAGTCTCACACGCCGTATATGTGCCACATCACGCAGCACGTTACTCCGTGTGAATGGACCCTAACTCTACAAGGTACTGGGATTTAAATACATATGTTTTCTTCTATACAAACTTAGACTGAGTTACTTTTTACATATTTACATCTATGGAGAGGGGAGGAGAAGGAGGAAGCTGTGGGGAAAAGACATAAATAACCGCAGCTGTTATGCTTTGCTACATTGTAGAGCTCTTTTGATGCTACTGTATCATTCAAGATAAGACAATATCACTGATCAGAATGAGGTAATAAATCAATTATCCAGCAGGCAGAAGCCTCCTCCTCCTCCTCCTCCTCTCCTCTTCCTAGACTTCTATGTATGAGATGAGTACAGATATAAACAGTCTGAGCAAAGATAAGGAAGAGAAGAGCAGCCTAATAAATGGAGAAGGGAGAACAATCCTTTAATAAGATTTATTACAAAGTTTGTTACATTCACATGTACTATTTATTTATACAAAGTTGTTTTATAATCGGGGTTACGCTTTATTAATATATCTCAATCCATTTCATTATATTTCATGCAGTAAATATATACTCAGCTCAGAATTATACTCCATTATCTCTCAGAACACAGTATGGACACGCCATAACACCGCACTATAGTGATCGCTAACAAGACAACCACGATCTTTACACAGCCAGACACAAAGATAATAAATTGATTTTATTACATGGGGTTCACTGTGTAAAAAATAGCAAAGACAGTTATAGGTCAATAAAAATAAAATTAACCCCAACTAAACTGTAAAGTGTGTTTTACACAGATATGGCCCCGGGCTCAGACAGCTGGGCTTTGTCACAGCTGGAGGTAGCGGGAGCGTTATACAACAGAATGGCAGCTATTGGCCTATGGGGGATAGCTGAACTGACAAATAGGCAGGTTATGAGCAGCACTGATACCCTATAATGTCTTATGGGTCCAGCTGTAATATTTATATTACTATTCCTTATATGAAAGGTCATGCGTATTCATAAAGGGTACAGATCTGAAGATGTATGCGGGCGGAATATAATGGGTTCATCGCACATTTAATGCATCATTTTTACTAGTTATAAATTTTTCCTTCTTAATGACCTCACTCTCATTAGAAATGCCCTTCTCCTATCCTTTTAGATGTCACAAAACATGGAAATGGTAATGTAATCCGTGTAACAGATAAAAGACAAAAGCTGTAGCTGCAAACGGTTAAATATTGCATTATACGATATTAACCTAGAATTTGGTTCATTATTAACAATGACATTGCTGACAAGTTGAAATGTTGTTGGAAAAAGTGCAAAGCCTTCTGCTTAAAGGGGCTGCAAAAGATTAGTAGAACATGGCTGCTTTCTTCTAACAACGGCGCCACAACTGTCTATAGGTTGTGTATGGTATTGCAGCTCAGTTCTATTCATGCAAAACCCTTTAGGAATGAACAATCCAACAAAAGGTAAATCTTATTGTTTATGACCAACACAGGGAACACCCAATCCAGCATGGTCAACCAAGCTATAAATCAAATAAAGATGCTTTACTCAAAAATGTGTGGTCTTTATTAGAGATGAGCGAGTAGTACTCGATCGAGTAGGTATTCGATTGAATACTACGGTATTCGAAATACTCGTACTCGATCGAGTACCACTCGCTGTTCGAATGTAAAAGTTTGATGCAGAACCAGCATTGATTGGCCGAATGCTATACAGTCGGCCAATCAACGCTGGTTCTTCTCCTACCTTTAGAAGTCTTCTCCGTGCAGCTTCCCCGCGGCGTCTTCCGGCTCTGAATTCACTCTGCCAGGCATCGGGCCTGGGCAGAGCCGACTGTGCATGCCCGCTTGTAGTGTGGACATGCGCAGTCGGCTCTGCCCAGGACCGATGCCTGGCAGAGTGAATTCAGAGCCGGAAGACGCCGCGGGGACGCTGCAAGGAGAAGACTTCTCGGAGGATCCAGCCCGACCCTCACTTGTGGACTTGGTAAGTATAATTTGATTGAACGTTGCCTACCCCTGAAATGAGAATTTCCCCCCATAGACTATAATAGGGTTCGATATTCGATTTGAGTAGTCGAATATTGAGGGGCTACTCGAAACGAATATCGAACCTCAGACATTTTACTGTTCGCTCATCTCTAGTCTTTATCACTTCTTTCTAACTTGAGTCACTCTGTTGCCCCGATTTTTTCTGTACTTCCAGTCTATAGACGAGTGCTGAACTAAATTTACAATGACGCATTGGAACTGCTATTTTTTTGGGGAACACTCTCTACTTCCTTTGCTGAATTACTCCCAATATGTCTGTATACAAGCTTCCCATCATTTCCATCCAATCCAATGTCAATGCCCCCCCCTTTCAGCCTCAACCTCCCCAATAGAATCCTTCCTTTAAATAACACTACTGATCCACTGATATTTTTTGCCATTAAAGAGTTAATTTCCTCTTCTCTGACAGTAAAAGTCTGTATATCATTAATCATCTTACTCTGGTGCACCAGAGGACAGAGTAAGACATTTATGGTGCACAGACTGGAAACCAACAAAGGAAATCAGGAAGGAGATACAATAAGTTTATCTAACTCTAGTGTGCTAAGGGTGACCTGTAGCCCCCCCTGGCTTCTGGGTCCAGTCACAGCTACAACCATATGCCTTGGCTGAAAATGGAAGAGAGGACATTGGGTCATGTTGCCTGTGTCTCAGTTGTGGAACTTGGGGGCAAAAATTAAGAAACTAAATTACAATACAACTGGTTATAGACCATCCTCAATAATAATATTACTATAGGGGCCATTTTTCTACTTGGGGCGGTGTCCTGGCCTGCAGTGCCCATGATCAGACTGACATCTGATCACGGGCTTTAACTCCGATTCTCCACTGTAGATTACAGCGGAGACCCGGCAGCTAAGGCGGCCTTGCTGTAGCAGATCGTCCGTCATCTTTAAAGACTCAGCATCTTACGGCAGATGTCGGGAAGGAGTTAAGGATGCATTTACATATACATACTACTTCTACTATAACCTTTTTTACAGCTTGGTTCACAAAAAATATATGTATATGATACCAGAAAGAGATCCAATGGGATCTGTTTCTGCATTTAGAGCATCAGTTGCCAGATGGCACTGGACCTGTCTAGAAGCCATATTACTTGCAGAGTTAGTCCGTCCAGCTTGCTTGCAGGCCTGGGCCAGTACCTGGAACACACATGGATGCTGAGTGCCTCAGTTTTAGTATCAGTTATCCTTCCAAACCATGCTGGTGCAACACTATGATGAAGGTGGTAAATATCATCTACACAGTCCAGTCCTATTAATGTGACCAGCGCCTACTTTTGGCGTCAACGTTAAATAACCAATTGCAGAAGGCACGTGTCATCAGCCATCTGGGTGCACTCATCATTGTGGAAGGCACGATGGATCAACACAAGTATGCATCTATCCTTGTGTACCATGTTCACCCCTACATGCGAAGGGTTTTTCCTCAGGATGATGGCATCTACCAGCAGGACAATGTGACGTGTCATAAAGCTCACAATATACGTTTGTGATTGGAGGAGCACCAGGATGAGTTTACCGTACTCACTTGGCCAGCAAATTCCCTGGACTTGAACCCAATAGAGAATCTGTGGGACCACCTCGATCGGGTTGTTCACACCATGGATGCTCAACCGTGTAACCTAGCACAGCTGGCCACGGCACTGGAGTCGGCATGGCTCAACATCCCAGTGACATCATCACAACATCCCCTCTCTTCCTGCACGTCTCGCAGCGGTCCGCTCTGCCAAAGGGGGTTATTCTGGATTTTGAGAGGTGGTCACATTAATGTGACTAGACTGTGTACCATTCCTCTGGGATATTAGTCCCCTGGGCAAACGTATGAATACATACAAAACTAGGTGCTACCATTTAGGGGTGCCCATAGAAAGCCTAGGGCCCCTAAACAAGAACAGTTATGGGCCCCTTGATTTCCAATATCTTAATAAGGAGTACTTTGGAGTATGGAGACCACCATGGTCCTCCTTTATGTTCCATACATTTTAGAGAGTAAGAGCATTGTACGTTGCAGATTGTGCAATCTTGACACGATATTGCGTTATCTACAGTTTCTAGTAAGTTGAAAGTTCATATTGCACCTATACAACAAAAGCCAGAAAATAAACGTGTCATTAATATCATCCCTTAGGAAATTCCGTCAAACGATCAAATATCTTGATGTCGTCTCACCTACTTACCATATAAAGCATAATAACCATACAATTATACCGCCTACAATTAAAAGCATATAATTATACCGCTTATAATAGAACTGGAGGTGAATCCATGTCTCCGCCACTAGAAGAGGCAGATTTCTAATCCGTTTTCCGTTCTGACCTTCAAACAATTATGAATCAAACAATCCGGGAGAGAAATGTAACGTCCTAGAAATAAGTAGAGAAGCGGTGTCTAGAAGGAGCTTACAGATAATATAGAGCCTTCCATTTTTCTAGAAGTGTAAAGTAGCAGAGATGCTGATACTAGGACTGATTGAAGTTTAAGGCATAGGACTGTTTTTTATTGTCTGAGACAGACAATTATTGCAGTGTTATCCTTTCTGTGCTCCAGGCTCCTGCAAGGCTTGAACAATTTTGTCGGAGTTCCCTCCAGCGTGCGAGAGTTAATGGTGCCTTCATCCAACTGCAGATTACAAACGTAATTGGTGCCGAACCAAACAGCTTACTTTGTAGCCAGGTTTGAGGGGATTATACATAGGCGTTGTAGTGAGACTCCTTACCTACTCCTCTACCCTACATGTCTATGGTTATTATATGAATTGTAACTAAGACCTATGGAAATATCATTGGAGCTCACCAGACAGTGAGCGAGATAAAATCAATATTCCTCTGAGCTGTTTCAGAGTCATTCCAGTTTATTGGACCAGGGAAAATCTCCAGAGCTGGTTATTAGTACTACTGAATGCATCAGGCAAGAGGGACATAAAGGGGAGATTATTGGGGATTGCTGGGAATATAGGGATTAACAAACAGAACACATGTAATAATGATCACATTTTCTAATAAACCTTGTGTTAGAAATCTGTCCATGAGCTTAGATCTTGGAGACTAGTTCTGTAGAGTTTAAGCTTGCCAACCTAACCTAGCTCACAGACATATACATATCTAAAAGCCATATATCCCATCCATATGTTATTTAAGTAGTATTGTATAAACATGTAGATATGTCTGTTCAGTAAATACAGTATATAATAAAAGTAAGCAACAGAATGATCTTGTTAGGGAATTGCCCAGTAACTGTTGAAGGAACCTGGGAAAGGGGGGGGGGCTGAGAGGCAATAGAGACAGTGAGCCCTAATGCCAGACCCACCCCCAGTCCTTACCTACTTGCCTTAACTACCCTAAGTGACAAGGACAACTGGATGACAGTCTCTACCTATAATACAAGTGGAACGCAAAACGCAGACAAGACAAACAAACAGGTACAGGTAGTCAAGAGAGCCAGGGGTCAGAACCAATTGAGAAGAGAAGTACAGAATCAGAAACAGAAGAATAGTCAAAGGGAAAAGGTCAGAAATTCATAAGCTCACAGCTCGCCAATGCGTTCGGTAGTCCGTTCAGGGGGATCCCCATGCGGACTCCCTGAACGGATTACCAAACGCACATGTGAACCAGGCCTTACAGATCTGTAGAATCTTTTTTTGCTGTAAGCTGTGTGCTGGGGTTCTAAAACAAGTTTTGTTTAAAGGCAGCTATAAAAGCAGTCTATAGGAAATGACTATCATTTTTATGAAAAAGAAGTTACAAAAATGAAGAGAAAAATTATTGTGTGCAAGCAAAATGCTAAGACTAGTTATTCAGTTTTCTGGAGAACTTGGGTATTTTTCTTCAGAACCTCTTTGCTTAGGGATCTGTAGATATATATTAGTTTTAAAAAGTCAAAAATGTCTCTTACCTACATATTTTGTGTCTCTTCTGCCTCTAAATAACAGTATTTCTGTAAATGTACAGTTGTGCTTTATAACTAAGGGGAAAAACTCTTCCTAATGTTATGTCAATGCCGTGATGTGCGCTCTAAACCAGTCAACGGCTTTAATACGCTGGTCCGCCTCCCCTCTGACAACATGGTTGTGGCAAAGAGAATATAATCTCCCGCTCTCAGCATGAGTCTCATTCTGACACTGTAGCTAGGTTCACACCTGCGTTGTGCTTTCCTTTCTTCAGAGCCGCTTGGGGACCTGAAAAATGGAAATCCACTTAAAAAGCAGCTACCTACGGAAATCCGCCGGGTGTCCGCGCAGTTTGCTCGCAGCACTTTTCTCTCTGCATTTGTCAAATGGAATGGGGTACGGAATCCCCAAATGGTCACTGGATGAAGGTGTGACCGTAGCCTTAGATTAAGTTCACATGCAGAAATTTAGCGCTGAGATGAGTTTAACATTAAAATCATCTCTAAACTACAAACGCATCTTATTGTTTTTCCTGTGGATTCCATGACTGACTAGCCAAAGTACCTGCAACACCAACCTGAAGCTGGTTAGTCACATTGTTTCTGAGGCTAATCGGTGAAACTTGGAGCGGAATGCCAAATCTCAGTCTTGACTGTTCACTGTGGGGAACACAGAGAAGAAGAGTCTGAGGCTGAAAAAATGCCTAAAATTTGTCTTCCCTTTCCAATATGGAGGAATTATTACGGCTCTAGCTTTTTGGTGAATTCTGAGTTTTCTGAACATTTTCAGAGAGTGAAAAAGAGAGAAAAGTGAGATATTCTTGACCATGGATCTGAAATTGCCATGATTGTCATGTATTTTCAGTAACAATTCCATAAAATTTGTTTGTCCCACCCAGAATGGGATAGTATTTATGCATCCTCTGTCAAAAGTGGGTGTTCCTGATTGATTTGGGGTGATCCTTGGATGGGCCTTAAAGAGGACCTTTCATGCTGAATTCAGCTTTACCGTTATGTGCCCTTGGATAAGAGATATCGGTGCCCTTACCGATATCTCTACACTGGCAGAAGGCCATTCCTGAAATCTATCTGGGCTATCCTGACAGTACTGTCCATAGACCTGTACTATTAGAGGGGGCGTTCCTTACCACCCAGCAATGACACTAAGCTGTGAGGAATGCCCACCCTCCTGACAGTACTCATCCATAGACTAGTACTAGTACCTTGTTTCCCCGAAAATAAGACAGTCTCTTATAATTAATTATCTAACAAAATATTGTATATGACCTTTCTTATTTTCGGGGGATGTCTTATGCAGCGGCTGGAGCGGGGAACAATCGGCAGTCATGCTGATGCTTCCTTAGCGGAGCACCGGCATGACTGCTGGTTGTATGTGATCCAGAAGGTGAATGGGGGGGTGTCTTATTTTCGGGGAAACAGGGTACTGGGGGTTGTAAGGAACGCCCCCTCTGGCAGTACAGCACTATGGACAGTACTGTCAGGAGGGGTGTTCCTCATAGCCCGACTAGACTGTCAGAACGCCCTTCTGACAGTGAAGAGATATCGGTGACAGCACCGATATCTCTTATCCTGGGGCACATAACGGAAAAGGGACAGCGCGCTGAATTCACACTATCGGCTTTCTAGCAGTATATAAAACTGCATGTGCCCGGGGACATGAAAGTTCCTCTTTAAATGCCTGGATTTTGCCACTGACAATCACGGTGACTATTCAGCTGGAAGGTGAGCAAGAGACCACTTTCACTTACTAGGTTTCATAGATTCACACCAACCAATGCAAAATATATTACAAATATAAGTGTACTTTATAAGTAAATTCACCTGGAAGTACAGAAAATGCTTATGGAGCGCGTCCACACCAAATAAAAAGTGGCTTCCCACCCCTGTGTTTATATTTTAGATACTACGCCCGTAACAGATTGTTGACATGTGCTTAGCGCCTTGCAAAATAGGACCCTTAATAGATGAGCTGGACAAGCTAATAGGGGATTTGCATAGATTTTACAGTCAGACCACCAACAGCAATGATGCTGCGAGCATTCCCCTCATCCCTCTTTTCTTTAGCTCTTCATTTGAACGCGTTCCAGCTCATTTTACACTCTTCTCTATCTATAGGAGTCACAATTGCATTGATACTATTCCAAATAATATTTTTTCAGTGCATGGGAAGCTGCCAAACTTCCAAAAACATTCTGTTCCCTTTCCAGCATTCCTTTAATTAGAAGCTGAGAGCCTACTTAAAAAATGTCCTTTGTGTTTAACTTTATGTTCTCCAGAAAAAGAGCTGCAGGCAAGAAAAGTGCGACGGTGCAATTATTACCTTAGAGGAGGTGTATTGCTTACACATTTCTATAAAATAACATTTAGAGTGATTCATTTTATATGCTTTCCATAAATTCTATTATCATTATGGAGTTCTTATTAGTTAGTAGCAATACAGAAAAAATTGTAATGCCTCGAAGCGAATAGATATTTATGGAGAGTTCGCATTAAGTCCTTTCAACAGAATCAGAGTGGAATTACTGATAAATGCATTTTAGCCAATAATGTTAATACTACCATACATTTCACTTTAGGAGAGTTCAGTTGCATTGCCCATTGCTATACAGAATATGTTGTTGTTAAATATAATTAATTACAGTATTCTAAGACACTACTTGCGTCAAGATGCCATGAAGTTGGCCAACATGACCACTGAGACACAATCACAGGCTATAGTGGTCCTTCGGGGCCGCCAACCTTGCCCAGTAGAGGACTATAGAAGGGAGCACAGGACGTGGCAAGGAAGCCCAGAGGAGATGAGTATGACTGCTTATTATTTTTCCAGACATACTTAGAAGATACCACAGAGTATAATAATAATTCATGGGTGCTCAACACCAAGAATCTCAGGCTCAGCAGTACTGCTGATATCATGGTGTCAAGGAAGGTGCTCTGGAAGGCTTCGGGCCAACTGGGTGACGTCAGAGACATCATGAGGGCTGGGCTTGCGTCCTTATGTGTCGTGACACAAGCCTAGCTCAAGTGACATCTCTTCCATCATTGAAGATGGCCGACATCAGCAGGAAGAGCGCCGGAGCCCAGGATAGGTAAGTAATATTGTTTTTTTTTATGTTTGTATCCTCCCCTGGGTCTCCAATTATTACTCTTTGGGGTCTGAAAAGACCACAGAGTATAATAATTGCATATGGGTGGTCCACAATTGGGTATAATACTGTGTGCAGGGGCCACTATGCGGCATAATACTGTGTGCAGGGGCCACTATGGTGCATAATACTGTATGCAGGGCCACTATGGGGTATAATACTGTGCACAGGGGCCACTATGCATCATAATACTGTGTGCAGGGACCACTACAGTGCATAATACTGTGTGCAGGGGCCAATATGGTGCATAATACTGTATGTAGGGCCACTATGGGGCATAATACTGTGCACAGGAGCCACTATGGGGCATCATACTGTGTGCAGGGGCCACTATGGGGCATAATACAGTGTGCAGGGGCCACTATAGTGCATAATACTGTGTGCAGGGACCATCACGGTGCATAATACTGTGTGCAGGGGCCACTATAGGGCATCATACTGTGTGCAGGGGTCACTATGCCGCATAATACTGTGTGCAGGGGCCACTATGCCGCATAATACTGTGTGCAGGGGCCACTATGCCGCATAATACTGTGTGCAGGGGCCACTATGGGACATAATACAGTGTGCAGGGGCCACTACGGTGCATAATACTGTGTGCAGGGGCCACTATGGGGCATAATACTGTGTGCAGGGCGGGTGGGAGTCGGTTCGTCGGGGTCTTGGGGGGAAGCGGGGTAATTATTCCAGAATTCAGTGAGAACTGAATACTTTATTAATATTTATACATGCAAATATGTTGAAGACTGACTGTTCCTACTATAGTGAATATCATGTATGTGTATTGCTGCAGATTTATAGTATTTCTTTAGACCAAAGCTGATGACTTTCTATAATGTGCCATTAATCACTATAATTTTGTCCCAAGATACGTTGCTACTGGGTCAATGTGAAAGGACATCTTAAAATACTGTATGGCAGAGTCCAGACTAAATTTGGTATAGTACAATCTATATATATATTTAATGGACAAATTGGAATGTTAGAATTGATTTTTAATCTTATCTAACAGTAATAATAATTGACATAATCTGACAATAAATCCTCACGTGTAAATGACAGAGTCATAAAAATCTAGAATCAAATACTGGCAAAAAATTTGGGTATTGAAATCAGATTGGTGATTGACTAAAGGAAAGCTGTTTACTCAGCTGTTGTTGGGGACCCAGAGAAATTCCAAGGACGCCATTCTTATATGACTTGCATGTTGCCACTAGATGCTATTTTGCAATTTCAGTTTATGACTTTTGACATATGTCTTACCGCCAGATAGCAACAATAATGTGCCAGTCTGAGAAAATATCCAATTCATAAAGTTCATGTTCCCATAATTCAGTCACTTGAAGTGATCACTGATCAAACACCATAGAGTTACATTTCTGGATTAGCCTGTGCCTTGGCTTTCAATTATTTCGCTGACTCTGGATTTGAGGCGTCATATCTAGAGATGAGCGAACAGTAAAATGTTCGATATTCGATATTCGTTTCGAGTAGCCCCTCAATATTTGACTACTCGAATTGAATATCAAACCCTATTATAGTCTATGGGGGGAAAATGCTCGTTTCAGGGGTAGGCAACTTTCAATCAAATTATACTTACCAAGTCCACGAGTGAGGGTCGGGCTGGATCCTCCGAGAAGTCTTCTCCGTGCAGCGTCCCCGCGGCATCTTCCGGCTCTGAATTCACTCTGCCAGGCATCGGGCCTGGGCACAGCCGACTGCGTATGTCCGCACTAAAAGCGGGCATGCGCAGTCGTATCTGCCCAGGCCCGATGCCTGGCAGAGTGAATGAAGAGCCGGAAGACGCCGCGGGGAAGCTGCACGGAGAAGACTTCTAAAAGTAGGAGAAGAACCAGCATTGATTGGCCGACTGTATAGAATTCTGCCAATCAATGCTGGTTCTGCATTGAACTTTTCCATTCGAATAGCGAGTGGTACTCAATCGAGTACGAGTATTTTGAATACCGTAGTATTCGATCGAGTACCTACTCGATCGAGTACTACTCACTCATCTCTAGTCATATGCAATAGATTCATTTAGGCCAACTCTGCTGATTTTGGTGGGACTAACCAACATCTAATGTGTATGGGGAGTTTCCTAACTCTTCCCTGATGGAATATGTTATGAGAAAAAAGGATAGGCAGCAATTGTAATTGGGCCTCATTGGTCACATAGGTCTCTCCAGCGTCATTATGTGACCCATGTGTCTGTTGAGGCCCAATTGCAGGTCTCAACGGTCTGCAATGTCATTGAAGAGGCCCAAAGAGGCCAGAGCCCAGGAGAGATGAGTAACACTGTTTTTTATGTTTGCTCACTTCCCTTGGGCTTCTGATCATTATACTTTGGGATCTGTATTCACTCAGGAATGAAGGAAAGTGCCAGGCAAGGGAACAAGACGAATCTCGTGAGGTTTGCCCAACAAATACTATGTGCCGCGGTCCTACTTACCAATCCTTGCTCCAGCCCACGGCCATCTCTGTTTCCTCTTCTACCTCCAGAAGGTGCCATGTGCCATGTTAAATAGCGTTGGTGACATTCTGTTGCTGTTCAGCGTGGTACACACTGTCTGAAGGGGAAGCAGAGGCGGCTGTGTGCAAGGAAGGGTTAGTAAATAAGGGCCATTACCAGCCAGGTGCCCATTGTGCCCTCTAGGATCGTGTTCTCCATAGCAGTGGTCCCATGCCAAGTCTCTTTCAGTTGCAGTAGCCTTTCCCAGTCCTACCACATAAAGCAAAGCGTTAACTTCCATTGGGATCACATGGCATTTCACTTTAGCACCATAGTGAATGATATCACTTCTAATATCAGACACAGCCAACAATAAAGGTGATGTTTCTGAAAAGAAAAAAATCTACGCTAATCTATTTTACTCTCAAACAACCCCTTAACCATCATCATTTCTGTACAGACAAGTAAGGGTCCCTTTTGTTGCTTTCTTTAGGACTCCGTACAATATCATGGATTGTCAACCATCAATTTAACCATATAAAGAATAACTATATCTCCTGTGTGTAGCACATAAGGATATTTTAACAGAAAATAAAAATCATTCCAAATCGACCCAAAACAATGATTGAAAGTAGGGCAGAATCTTTCAGAGAGGAGAAGACTATAATACATATATAATAAGAGAGCGTAACAATCAGAGAGAGGAGGGATTAGAGGGTATGAGTAAAGTGTTATGTACGTCTTTCAGCCTATAATAACGGCATAAAAATTACACAGCATGACAACTCTTCATCTGCTGACAATTTTGAGCAGATGATTGATGCCTGGAATCTCATATGATAGTTCTAGGAAAGCTGATGGCGGAGTTATTTGAAAGCCATAAGTCATCTTCTTGTGCTTGAATCTGGGATGATTCTCAAGGCTGACATACAGTAAGTGATACCTTCCTCCTTATACTGGCTATAAAACATTTTCAGATTTTTTAGATAATTAGCTAAAAATTGCAATGTAGACGTGTATCGGAAATACTTTGGCTAAAATATTAGGCAATTGCATGGAATGTTCTGATCTTACCCATACAGTAAATGTCTGATACATCTGAATCCAGCCTATGGAATCTTAACCTAGTCTCACAATAGGGGAGCCCCAACCTCTGTCTCACCTGGTAAGGCAGCTGACATTCCCATTTTGGGGATGTTTCAACTAAAATAGTCTGCCTGTCTCTTCAGATGCCAAAGTAGAGGCGCATGGAAGGTGCAATAACATAATAAATAGAGATGAGCGAACAGTAAAATGTCCGAGGTTTGATATTTGTTTCGAGTAGCCCCTCAATATTCAACTACTCGAATCGAATATCGAACCCTATTATACTCTATGGGGGGAAAATGCTCGTTTCAGGGGTAGGCAACATTCGATCAAATTATTACCAAGTCCATGAGTGAGGGTCGGGCTGGATCCTCCGAGAAGTCTTCTCCGTGCAGCGTCCCCGCGGCGTCTTCCGGCTCTGAATTCACTCTGCTAGGCATTGTGTTTGGACAGAGCCGACTGCACATGCCCGCACTACAAGCGGACATGCGCAGTCGGCTCTGCCCAGGCCCGATGCCTGGCAGAGTGAATTCAGAGCCGGAAGACGCCGCCGGGACGCTGCACGGAGAAGACTTCTAAAGGTAGGAGAAGAACCAGCGTTGATTGGCCAACTGTATAGCATTCAGCCAATCACTGCTGGTTCTGCATCGAACTTTTACATTCGAATAGCAAGTGGTACTCAATCGAGTACGAGTATTTCGAATACCATAGTATTTGATCGAATACCTACTCGATTGAGTACTACTCGCTCATCTCTAATAATAAACAGTTATACAACTTTCCTTGACCTCTCTTGCAACAATTGAAGCTCCCTTGGGGACTTCTTCCGATCTCTGGAGGCCAGAAGAGGACCCCATGGGAGAGGGAAGATGGGTATAAGTGTATTAGTTTTTTGCACCTTACCTGGGCCATCACTTATTATCTGACCTCTGAAGAAATCCCATTGTATAACAGTGATTCTCGGAGCCTATTCCAAACGTTCAGGGTTGAGGGTTTTGGGTTGAGCCCAATACATTTGGAAAATTCAGATCAAATATAGTTTGATCCAAACTGGTTCCCTCATCTCTAGCAGCCACTACCAAACTGGGAATATCATCTGCCTCACCAGATGAGAGAGGTTGGGGCATTCATACTGTGATTTCCAAAGGATGGACCCAATATATATCCAATGGATATGCCGTAAATGTCTACAATAGGAATACCATTTTAATACTCCAAACAAAACTGGTCCTGCTAAAAGAAGCCTAAGCATAGAGGAGATTTAAAAGAAGAAAAGGACAAACCAGTCCATAAAATAACATTATAAAGTAATATACCATTTGTTTGATAACAGAGGACAATAGCTGACTTGGTCACCTAATGTTTTTGCGCAGATTCACACAGAAACAAAAAAAAGCTTTTGGTAACTCCAAATCCATCAGCTATCTCTACAGAGAACTAGATCAGGGCCAATAAGAGAATCCCGAGATGTGCAACCATAAAGCAAGATTCAGCAAAAAATGCAATGATATTGATATGTTTCTTGATTTTCAAAGTTTCATACATATACATGACATTATAAATATTTATGAATAAACATATTGACGTTATTGGAGTTTTCCTGAATCTTCCTTTGTGGTTATACATCAAAAATTTCTAAAATATGGCAGATACAGAATTATTAAATTCCCTATGACTGCCCCTAGAGCCCAATGGTAAAATACAGCACAGGCTACATATGGCACATGCAATAGGCTTGGTAGGCTGCAAGAAAACCACATAAAAACAGAAAACATCTCTTGCTACAATGTATCAATGTAGTCGGAAATTATAGATACAGTTACACACAAAACTTGGCAGACTCCATTGACTCTATGGGGTTTGTTATGCCCGGTTTACTTCTGCACATGGCTTTACATTTTGGGACTACACTTCAGGACAACCCCGAATGGAAATCTAACCTAAAAAAGCGGCTACCTTGAGAAACCTGCGGAGCCATAGACTATAATGAGTTCTGTGTGGTTTCCACACATAAAATGCTTACAGGACTTTTTTATCATTTTTTTCAATCGGAGAGGGGGATGGAATGGCCCAAACACAGATGTTAACCAGCCCTATGATAGCCATAGGTTGTTTTTTTTTGTAACATCGACTGTGTGCCTCATATAGGGCTCACAATCTACATTTTACCAGTATTCCTTTGGAGTATGGGAGGAAACCCACGCAAACACGGGGAGAACATACAAACTCCTTGCAGATGTTGCCCTTGGCAGGATTTGCACCCAGGACTCCAGCACTGCAAGGCTGCAGTGCTAACCACTCAGCCACCGTGTTGCCCCATTGCCATAGTTTTAAAACTGAAACTGCAGGATTCCATGCAGAACTTTCTATCTGTCTAAGACAAACACCGGAGAAGTTATATCAAAGTGAAAGTGACATGTACAGTATGTCTATGGTAAAATAGATGGTGAGCAGTGGATGCAAACTAGGAGTTTAACCACACACTGCACTGCCATTCCTTTTAACATTTAAAACTAGAGATGAGCGAGTAGTATTCGATCGAGTAGGTATTCAATCGAATACTACGGTATTCTAAATACTCGTACCCGATCGAGTACCACTCGCTATTCGAATGGAAAAGTTCGATGCAGAACCAGCATTGATTGGCCGAATGCTATACAGTCAGCCAATCAACGCTGGTTCTTCTCCTACCTTTAGAAGTCTTCTCCGTGCAGCTTCCCCGCGGCGTCTTCCGGCTCTTCATTCACTCTGCCAGGCATCGGGCCTGGGCAGAGCCGACTGCGCATGTCCGCTTGTAGTGCGGACATTCGATATTCGATTCGAGTAATTGAATATTGAGGGGCTACTCGAAACGAATATCGAATCTCGAACATTTTACTATTCGCTCATCTCTATTTAAAACACTCCAAACATAACCTTTTTACGAAAATCTATTTCAAGAAAAATAGCAAAGCAATGAGGGTCACCTGGCCAGTGAGTATTACTGTTCGTCAATTCGCTTATGATTTTTTTGCCATTAAAATAACAGCAGTTTGTATGTATATTGGGTAACCAAAAAAAAAAAAAAAAAATATATATATATATATATATATATATATATATATATATATATATATATATATTTAGCAGGCTCAGACACAATGTTCATTGGAAGAGAAAACAACATGAAGCAACAGAGCTTTTTTTAGATTAGCACATACTGCAATACTGTATAAATAAGCAAGCAGCAACAAAAAAAAAAAAATCAAGAAGCAAATATTTTTCAGATTAACACTGAGTATATGTCAGATTATCTTGGGTTGTTAGACTGTACATTGAGTGAACAAAAAAAATGCTTAATTATTTTTTTTATATTTTTTTATTTTTTAGAATTGCACCAGTAGAATTAGCACTTTACTGTTAGAACAGCAGTCATATATATTTAATGAAAAAACTCTTACCCAAAAACACCCTTAATAAAAGATTTTTCAATAGCAGGAGCTGCTGAACTAATTTTTAGTAAAGCATATGTTTACACACTCTGTATAAGGGGCACAGATGTGTTCCCTCACTCCTATCTTTGATTTTTGTTACTAATCTGCCTGCAATTACTTATATCTGATTAAATTCTCCTCCTATTCCTATCTATTGCAGTTGTAAGCTTTTCAGAACTGAGCGCTCTGTATATAGGGTCTATGAGATGATACACAGACCCTACACTTTATCCACCATTACTGTAATGACTTGTGTTCCAACTTACAGCATCTTACATAGAGTAGATGATGTAAGAACTGTAAGGTGTCCACCTACCACTCTATTGGCCAAATGGCTGTCAGGTGGTGCTACAGTTTTGCTAGTCTTAGACTAATCAGTATTTAAGATAAAATAAAATAATCCTTTATTAGTTCCGCAATGGGGAAATTCAGTGTGTTACAGCAGCATGGATAATACAGTAATATATTACAAGAAAGAATACATACAAGCTCATAGCAGATAGAAGAGATACTAGGAGTCATAGCAACTACAAAGAAAAGAAGACTTCAAGATCATTTAGTTCTCTGTGCGGAGTGATCTTCGCTTAGCCTGATGCAGATTATACAGCCTGAACACGGTTGGGAGGAAAGACCTCCAATAGTGCTCCTTCTCACACTTTGGGTGAAGCATTCGGTCACTGACAGTACTTACTGCCCAGTGCCGTCACGGTCTCATACCTGGGATGGGAGATATTCTCCAGCATGGAGCTCATCATGGACAGTATCCTTCTGTCACCCACCACCTGTATTGGGCTCCCCAGGACAGAGCTGGCCCTTCTAACCAGTCTGTCAAATCTATTTTTGTCCTCGGAATATAGGCTACTCCCCCAGCAGGCCACTCCAAAGAAGATGGCTGATGCTACCACAGAATTGAAAAAGGCCCTGAGAAGTGGCCCCTGGACTCAATAGGCTCTCAGCCTCCTGAGCAGGTAGATCCTGCTGTGACCCTTTCTGTGCAGCACATCCATGTGTTCAGCCCAGTCCAGATTATTACTGAGGAGCATACCCAGGTACTTCTAGATCTTGACTATCCCAATGCCTGTCCCCAGGACAGGATGTTTTTAGTCTTGGCTGAATTTGGTGACCCTGATTGGTAAAACCAAAGGACTAGGGTTGAGTGATCGGGATCGAGCAAATTTCACAATCGAGATCGGCTGGAAAATGATCCGATTTTAAAATCAATCTTGAAATCTCAAGATCAGCTCAACCCTACAGAGGACCCATGCTCGCAGTATAGGAGGAGGTACTAGAGGTGAAGCCCTCGCCTACTAGACATTTAGGGAATATCCACAGGATATATATTATAGGAAATATACAGCAAATATAATTATGCTACGAATAAACTGAAATAGATGATAGCGATTTGTTTTAACAGTATCTAACAGACAGATTGACATATTAGGGAAAAACTTCAGAAAAGATGCAATGCAGTTCTTGGAGGAAAAAAAAATCAATGTTAATGTAAGTAGCATATGTCAAGCTTCACTTTAAGCAGAAAATCTAATTATTGAGCGCATTGACTCCAACACACAATCTTTAGAGGAATTCATGTTTTGACGGAAAACTCCATCTTGTGGCAGCTCAGCCCATAGATAAAACATGTCCTTTATTTTATGAGAATCCTGTGTACCGATTGTGATCATAGGCTGTGATTTATTGAACAATTATCCCCTTAAACCCACTGTTCTACGGATACATCATTACAATGGCACAATAACAGCGCAGTGTGAGAAGCGAGTTAGTCATTAGCGCTAACAGGACTTGGCGGCATTCATGAGTCGTCAATGAACAATACAAAGTATATTGCTTAAAGTCTGACAATTACCTATAGACAGTGGAGGCTCAAGACGAAAATGACAAGAAGACAGCCAGTTAAAGGAAAGCGACAGTATCAGTATCAGCCCATTGTGTAAGGAATATGTTAGCTTAAAAGGACTGTGAACAGCAAGAGAATTCCAAATGTTAAATTATTATAGTTGCGTTTGTATGTTCACATTTCAGTGGTCACGTGAGGTTGATGGCTTAGAGCGATACGAGCTCGGGCACACAAAGGAAAGAGAAGTGGGATTGGACAGCGGAGCACCAGGGGTTGATGAGTATGCCATTATTTTTTTTATTTTTTTTTTCATTTTACCACCACTCTGGTCAGGGAACCCCTATAATGATTGGGCAGGTTGGGCATTTGCCACCAGGGAAGGTCACTCTCATAAACAAAGTCAGTTAGTCCCTGGGAAATCATTGAGCTGATATTTGTCTAATGTATATGGTCAAGTCCAGTTATCATGATAAGCATGGACAGAGGGTACAGTCGCGCCAGGGCCCAGGAGCCTTAGGGGGCATCAGTATTGAGATTGCATCTTCCATCTGGCCCATAAACCAAGGAAACGCACAGATTACCCTAATCACACTAAGGTGGATTAAACTCCTTAGCACCCGTAACCATCACTATCAAGAATTATCAGTAGGGATGACATAGGGGGCCCCGGACAAAAGAATGCACCGGGGCCCACTAGACTTTCATTACGAAACATTGCAGCCTGCAACCAGCAAATGATACATTGAGCTCTGCAATATCGGTAGTAGAACCAGCGAACATGCCAAGCTGTAGTACAAACATGTCTTAGCACAAGGGGTTTTCATACCATTTCTGTTGAATCTCTAATTAGAAATTGTCATGTTTTTGGCTTGCAGACAGTCCTATTGTTATTGCAGTCATTGCCATAGACTGGTTCAGCCCTCGCATCTTATTTAGCATAGATGAAGACAGTAACACAACCATATCATGTACTGTAAATAAGTGGAATTAGAGTATAAAGTGATTTTCCTAGGAGATCATGTATCTGCATGGTGCAGCCTCACACTTGACTTTAAAGAATTTTCATGTTCCAGTGTTCACAGTCCTCGAATGACTAAGCTCTGTCTGGAACAGCCCAAGCACAGGAAGAATATATTAAGCAATTAAAAAGTCTCCTTTATTCTGTTTCCTGCAGATTGCTAATATACACTTGGATTTCTCAGGTTGCGAAACAGCATCACCTGCTGGGAAGAAACCAGATTTCACTGCAAATAAGAGATCTTGGTTGACTCAGTTACCCAGGACCAAAGGGTAAGTCTTGATTCACTCACTATATTTAGAAAACTGTTACCAAATGGGAGGATAAGGCCAAGAGTTTTCCATATGGCGCACACGGCTTCCCATGTCAGTACACACAAACTATTCTATGACTGTGATTTTAGGTCTGTAGATGAAACACATTATGTTCCTATTACATAGTAGTCAGAGAAGTCGGTAGTTGTACTCCATCATCCTGCCAATCCCTCAAAAGACTTGCAAAACCTTGGAGCTCCTATAGTCCCGCATTAGTACAATGAGTGTTTCTTACAGTATTTGACAACGGTAACATTATTTAAGCAACATACTCCAACACACAAAGTCTCTGCTATAGGAATCTCTGGAATTGCTGTGGAATAATATTAGATTTGTGTTCTGACTTTCACATATTGCAAAAGAAGGAGTGGTTTTAATACAAAGACTAATATATTTGACCAAATCTTCTGAAATGTATTTGCTGTTCGCTCACATTCACGCAAACCGTGCAGAATCTGATTCAGATGTGGTCTGGGAAGGTAGTCTTGTTCACCAAAACTAGGTCATGAGTAACCTTCTGGACAACTTGATCTAAACCAACAAATGACAACTCTAAACATATTACACTTGTCGTTGGCTAGTTTAGATGTGGTCTGGGAGGTTACTCTCAGTTATTGAAACTAGGTCATTGACCTAGTTCCAAGGACTGAGACCAACTTTTTGGACCAACCAACACATGACCCCCCTTTATGGACCAACCAACAAGTGACAATTTGTCATTGGTTGGTTTAGATGTGGTCTTGGAAGTTACGCTCATTTATTGCAACTAGATCAATGACCGAGAGCAAAATTTTGGACCACATGACCAAAATCAGTCAAGGACAGCTGTAAGTTGTATACAACTGTCATTAACTGGTAAAGATCAATTTCTTTAGTCATTGAGTTCCTTGAGTTCCTTCAGTCATTGAAACTAGGTCAATGACCTAGATTCATTGATCAAGAGTAACACTGCCATTTTGAGTGATTCCTTCTAAACTATTCCAAGACAGATTTGCCAAAATTCTAAATTCTGAAAGCTTTTGATTCACTCCTCTTGAAACACTATACTATGGGAAAGTGTCACCCAATGTAAACCTGAATCTGACTCTTTAAATTACAGAATTACATCCCCTAAGTTGAGTCCATTGGTATCAAGGGCTGGCACCTACCTGTGTACTTGCTGATGGACAATTATATAGTTAGGCCTGGTTCACAGTCCACATGGGGACCCCCACAAACAGAATACCAAATGCATTGATATGCGGTGAGCTTATGAAAGCACATGGACCCCATAGACTATAACGGGGTCCATGTGTTTTCTGTGTGGTGTCCGCACGAATCGTGCGGAGAGGAAAGTACTCATACGGGCACCGCGCGGAAAGCACACATACCCCATTATAGTCTATGGGGTCTGTGTGCTTTCATAAGGTCACCTTTTGTCAATGCATTCGGTATTCCATTAGAGGGGGTCCCCAAGCAGACTCCCCAAACAGAATACCGAATGCATATGTGAACCAGGCCTTATATAGTATATTCATTTACACATTTCATAAAAGAAAAAACAACATGTAACACAGATAAGCCACATGAGCCGATGCAATACAATACAGGGAGGTAATGTAGAGACATATGCAAATATGACACGAAAGACGATTTTAATTTTTCTGTTATTTTCCTTCTCCGTACCATAGAAGAGAGGAATATAAATTCATGGTCATGGATTCATTCTAAACCATTTCATCAGCAATTGACCTTTACCACTTATTTTTCTTAAAAACAAATCTGGAATAAAAAAAACTGGCAGATCCAGCTAATGAAAGTCAAACAGGAATGAAAATGTATAATAATTCCGTAATGAGTGAACTTTCTAATCAGTAATGGTCAAAACAGTCACCAACAAAACTTCAAGTATTCGGACAAATGTCATGGGACTGTGTAGGTGGCGCATTTTATCTTCCCACAGAACTTTCCAGTGTCTTTCCGAGGAGACAGCAAGTGTAAACACAAGCATCAGAGAATGTAATCCTCCTGCTACGATGCCAAAAAATCTTCCCTAAAAATTCTGATAGCGATGAGTCTGCGTTCATTCAAGTGCCTAGGATTGGTCAAACCTCCCCCACGGAGTAATCAGAAGAAGTCATTCCCCAAGTACAACGGGACATTTTCATTAGGATTGCCGAGGGTGATGCCAAACGAAACACCATTACTGTGTATAAGAAATATTAAAGGCATTTCCTCTCTGTGTTTCTTTGCGCTTTTACCCACACAATCTGCTGCATAGCCGATGTACAGGAATGTAACACACGCTTTGTTTCCATATTAGCATTTAACCTTTGCAAGAAAGACACAAGAGTGGGACAAAGGCTTAGAATGCTAAAATAGTTGCCCTCGCTGGGACATGAAATCACAGGCGAGTGGGTGGATATATTTTCTTATATTTAGATACTGAATTATTTGTCATTGTGCAAAATAAGCCAAAGTAGAAAACCTCACCAGGAGATAAATGTAATGCGCTGCTTTGTATTTCTTTCAGAATTCTCATGATTCTGCTGGAAAGTCGGCGACTTGCAATGTTATATTAACCCATCGGTGCTCAAGGGGATAAAAAAGGGGTTGTCTGATTGATTTTTCTTTTATGATTTAATAGTGTCCCTGAAGCTTTACTCACCTCTCCCGTAGCTTCAGTTTCCAGCAATAGCAGGTCCTCTGTATACAGGTGCTCAGGCTGACATGGCCAGTGACGTTCTGTCTGCTCATTGGTGACTAGAGATGAGCGAGTAGTACTCGATCGAGTAGGTATTCGATCGAATACTACAGTATTCGAAATACTCGTACTCGATCGAGTACCACTCGCTATTCGAATGGAAAAATTCAATTCAGAACCAGCGTTGATAGGCCGAATGCTATACAGTCGGCCAATCAACGCTGGTTCTTCTCCTACCTTTAGAAGTCTTCTCCTTGCAGCGTCCCCGTGGCATCTTCCAGCTCTGAATTCACTCTGCCAGGCATCGGGCCTGGGCAGAGCCGACTGCGCATGTCCACTTGTAGTGCAAGCATGCACAGTTGGCTCTGCCCAGGCCCAATGCCTGGCAGAGTGAATTCAGAGCCGGAAGACGCCGCAGGGACGTTGCATGGAGAAGACTTCTCGGAGAATCCAGCCCAACCCTCACTCGTGGACTTGGTAAGTATAATTTGATCGAACGTTGCCTACCCCTGAAACAAGCATTTTCCCCCTATAGACTATAATAGGGTTCGATATTCGATTTGAGTAGTTGAATATTGAGGGGCTACTCGAAATGAATATCGAATATCGAGTATTTAACTACTCGCTCATCTCTATTGGTGACCTCTTCACAAACAGTAATGAGAAAGGTGTGTGAAAAAAAAGTGAAGCTTGTGATTGTGTCTGGTTATTGCAAGGCTGCAACCAAACAGCCCTGGACCCGTGAACAGAAAACAGGACCTGCTGACACTAGAAATAGAAGTCTAGAGAGAGGAGAGTAAAATTGAGTTTATGTTTATGACCTATTAAACAGCCCTATTAAATAATAATAAAAATCCTTTATGATATATACAGTCCAGTCCCATTAATGTGACCACCTGTCAAAATCCAGAATAACCCCCTTTGGCAGAGTGGACCGCTGCGAGACGTGCAGGAAGAGAGGGGATGTTGTGATGATGATCACTGGGAAGTGGAGCAGACTCTAGTGCCATGGCCAGCTGCGCTAGGTTACGCGGTTGATCATCCATGGCGCAAACAACCCGATTGAGGTGGTCCCACAGATTCTCAATTGGGTTCAAGTCTGGAGAATTTGCTGGCCAAGGGAGTACAGTAAACTCATCTTGGTGCTCCTCGAACCACGCACGTACACTGCGAGCTTTATGACACGTCACATTGTCCTGCTGGTAGATGCCATCATCCTGAGGAAAAACCCTTCGCATGTAGGGGTGAACATGGTCCGCAAGGATAGATGCATACTTGTGTTGATCCATCGTACCTTCCACAATGATGAGTGCACCCAGATGGCTGATGACACGCGCCTTCTGCCATTGGTTAGCTAACATTGACGTCAAGAGTAGGCTGTGGTCACATTAATATGCCTGGACTGTGTACTACATGGATAAAGTTGTAATTTAAAGTTTAAGTCTGAGCCCCTACGTTGCAAAACTGCAGCTTCTTTTGCTGCAGATTTTGCTGCATTTTTTTGAGCGAAAGCCAAGAATGGCTGCAAAAGCAAAGGGGAATTTATAGGAAATTCTTAGACTTCTGCTCAATCCACTGCTGGCTTTAGCTCAAAAAACCATCGCAACATGGGGTCTTAGTCTAAAGGGGTTTCTTGGGACTAAAATGTTGATCAGTGGCGTAACTACCGCCATAGCAGCAGAGGCAGCTGCCACAGGACCCGGGATATTAGGGGCCCGGTGAAAGCCGCTGCCGCTGCTATCATTATACTCAGGGGTCTTTTTGGACCCCCAAGTATAATGATTGGCGGCCCGGGAGAAGTAAGAAACATAAAAAAGACTCTCCACGATCCAGGCAGGCTTCGGCCTAGTCGTCTGACGTCTCATGACCCCGGCCTGCGTCCCGTCATGTGACATCTGACGTCATTGAAGATGGACTACTTCGGTGGCCGACATCGTAGGAGCCGGGAGATAGGTGAGTAACAGAGTTTTTTTTATGTTTTTATCCCCCCGGGTCTCCGATTATTATACTATGGGGTCTGAAAAGACCCCAGAGTATAATAATTGTTTATGGGTGTCCACAGTGGGACATAATACTGTGTGCAGGAGCCACTATGGGGGATAATACTGTGTGTAGGGGGCCACTATGGGGGATAATACTGTGTGCAGGGGCCACTGAGGGACATAATAGTGTGTGCAGGGGCCCCTATGGGGCATAATACTGTGTGCAGGGGCCACTATGGGGTATAATACTGTGTGCAGGGGCCACTATGGGGTATAATACTGTGTACAGGGGTCACTATGGGGGATAATACTGTGTACAGGGGTCACTATGGGGGATAATACTGTGTACAGGGGTCACTATGGGGGATAATACTGTGTGCAGGGGCCACTAAAGGACATAATAATGTGTGCAGGGGCCATTATGGGGTATAATACTGTGTGCAGGGGACACTATGGGGGATAATACTGTGTGCAGGGGCCACTATGGGGTATAATACTGTGTACAGGGGTCACTATGGGGGATAATACTGTGTACAGGGGTCACTATGGGGGATAATACTGTGTGCAGGGGCCACTAAAGGACATAATACTGTGTGCAGGGGCCATTATGGGGTATAATACTGTGTGCAGGGACTACTATGGGACATAATACTGTGTGCAGGAATGCGTAGGTGGGGGCCGATCGAGGTCTTCGGCATCGGTGTCGGTCGGGGGGGAGGGGCATGTCAAAGGTTTGCCACGGGGCCCCGCCATTCCTAGTTACACCACTGATGTTGATAGCCAGATTGGTGGGGTCAGATACCTGGAACTCCTGCCAATATGCTGTTTGAACAGGGCATGGTGCTCACAAGTAATGTAACCTCTTTCTGGCTGGTGACATCACATCCATTAGTCACAGAGTACTGTTGTAGCTCAGTCCCATTAAAGTGAATGGAGCAGAGCTGCAATACCAAGCACAGTCCCTATACAATATATGGCACTGTGTCTGAACGTCAGTTGTAGCACTCACCTGAAAATCGGGGTCTCTACAAAGAGCTGGTTTGTGGGAATCCTAGGTGTAAGTAATAAGTAAATCCTGGAAAACACCTTTAATATTGGTGGACAGATGATAAATAGAGATGAGCGAACAGTGTTCTATCGAACACATGTTCAATCGGATATCAGGGTGTTCGCCATGTTCGAATCGAATCGAACACCGCGTGGTAAAGTGCGCCAAAATTCGATTCCCCTCCCACCTTCCCTGGAGCCTTTTTTGCACCAATAACAGCGCAGGGGAGGTGGGACAGGAACTACGACACTGGGGGCATTGAAAAAAATTGGAAAAAGTCATTGGCTGCCGAAATCAGGTGACCTCCATTTTAGACGAATAGTGGATTTCAAATCCGGGTCATATGAGAATGTGAACTTTGTCACTATGAGACAGGGATAGCTGTACAGGCAGGGATAGCTAGGGATAACCTTTATTTAGGGGGGAATGTTATTAAAAATAACTTTTTGGGGCTCTATCGGGTGTGTAATTGTGATTTTTGTGAGATAAACTTTTTCCCATAGGGATGCATTGGCCAGCGCTGATTGGCCGAATTCCGTACTCTGGCCAATCAGTGCTGGCCAATGCATTCTATTAGCTTGATGAAGCAGAGTGTGCACAAGGGTTCAAGGGCAGCCTCGGCTCTGATGTAGCAGAGCTGAGGCTGCACAAGGGTTCAAGCGCACCCTCGGCTCTGATGTAGGAGAGCCGAGGGTGCACTTGAACCCTTGTGCACCCTCGGCTCTGCTACATCAGAGCCGAGGGTGCGCTTGAACCCTTGTGCACACTCTGCTTCATCAAGCTAATAGAATGCATTGGCCAGCGCTGATTGGCCAGAGTACGGAATTCGGCCAATCAGCGCTGGCTCTGCTGGAGGAGGCGGAGTCTAAGATCGCTCCACACCAGTCTCCATTCAGGTCCGACCTTAGACTCCGCCTCCTCCAGCAGAGCCAGCGCTGATTGGCCGAATTCCGTACTCTGGCCAATCAGCACTGGCTAATGCATTGTATTGGCGTGATGAAGCAGTGCTGAATGTGTGTGCTTAGCACACACATTCAGCTCTACTTCATCGGGCTAATAGAATGCATTGGCCAATCAGCGCTGGCCAATGCATTCTATTAGCGTGAACTGAGTTTGCACAGGGGTTCTAGTGCACCCTCGGCTCTGCTACATCAGATTGCTACATCTGATGTAGCAGTGCCGAGTGTGCATCAGATGTGTAGTTGAGCAAAACTGACTCAGCACTGCTAAGTCTCTGCATTCGCATAGGAATGCATTGACCAGCCTTCGGCCAATCAGCGCTGGCTCTGCCGGAGGAGGCGGAGTCTAAGGTCGGACCTGAATGGAGACTGGTGTGGAGCGATCTTAGACTCCGCCTCCTCCAGCAGAGCCAGCGCTGATTGGTCGAGTTCCGTACTTTGGCCAATCAGCACTGGCCAATGCATTTCTATGGGGAAAAGTTAGCTTGCGAAAATCGCAAACTGACAGGGATTTCCATGAAATAAAGTGACTTTTATGCCCCCAGACATGCTTCCCCTGCTGTCCCAGTGTCATTCCAGGGTGTTGGTATCATTTCCTGGGGTGTCATAGTGAACTTGGTGACCCTCCAGACACGGATTTGGGTTTCCCCCTTAACGAGTTTATGTTCCCCATAGACTATAATGGGGTTCGAAACCCATTCGAACACTCGAACAGTGAGCGGCTGTTCGAATCGAATTTTGAACCTCGAACATTTTAGTGTTCGCTCATCTCTAATGATAAACATTATATTGTAAGGGTGAAACTGCTACCAGTCTCTAAAAACAGGAACCCTAGTACCCAATCCAATCTTCCTACAACATCCAATGTGGGCATATGTGTATAATGTATTCTGTAAAGGGTATTACAACAGTATAATGTGCTTTATAACCTCTGGGATCCTCACTGATCCTGAGATGATACCGCAGCTCTAGTGCACACCTGGGACCTTGCACTACAGAACGGCCCAGCTCAAGTGGTCAGTTGCACTTCCCACTCCTGTCCTGTAGCCCCTTCATTCTCATTGTCATGGGGGTCCTAGAAGATCCTAACCATATGCCATTACTATATAGAATTGGAAAATCTTGTACAACACCTTTCCCATAACTACTAACACAGAGTAATATTCAAAGAACAACTGCGCCCTCTAGTGAACGGACAGAGCAAATGATATGATAAAAACATCAGATACCCAGCCTTTTAAGGTTAGAAAAGTCGCGACAATATTTTTGATGAGAAGTAGAAATATATCTTAAGCAACGAAAATATCATAAGTTCTATATTTCCGTAGAGATACAGATTATAAAAACATCTGCAATTTTTTTTTTTACATTTACTAGTAAATGTCAGATATAGATGTGTCAAACTTATCAATAAATACTGAATTTCCCGATGGTGGGACTTCACTGTCTACCAATAAGTATTTGGACACCCATGCAAATGAAGATATTTGAGGTCGTGAGGTACGTCATACCTTGGTCCTATTGCATGGTAAACTCAACGCCGCCCCCTATTGCACTATTTTAGATAACAGTGAGCTTCCTTCTATTCTACCACAGGTGTTCAAATACTTATTGGTAGACATTGTATTAAAGGATTATCTTATTTTATCTTACAATTTGTTACATAACTGACTTAAAATTTCCCCTCATGATAAAGCCTTTCCATTGCTTTATGCTTCTTTAATTTAAAAAAAAATAAAAAAAAAATCCATCTAAATGACCTGATGATTGGGATTTTCATCACACAGAAGCATTCAGATAAACCATCAATACTGAAATTTAATCTCATGGATTGAGACCATTAGATGGAATTAGAGAGAAAAATGGGGGTCCCGTTGAATAAAATTACTGAGCGAGGCTTTTCCCCAAGATTCTGTATGCTATTGCCCCTCCAGTTTGCATTGTTTAAGCTATAGCGCCCTCCTGTGGGGAGACTGTTGGATTTCATTGTATGGTGTACTTATTTTTTTCATGTTACACTGACATCTTGGCTCTAGCTTTATTTGTGCCATCTAACAAAACTGATCCCTTATGACTTTGCACATTGAGTAGACAGTAAAAAAATTCTTTAGGTAAACTCCTCAACAATGAAATTGCAACATCAAGAAGGAAAAGTCTAGTAATGGTGGAAATCACAGGATCGATAGACATTTAATCATAAATATGGAATAAAATATTCAAAACATCTTGCATTATTCAGTATTAAGTATGAGTGCCAGAAATACAAGCTACACGTGTTGGCATGCTATCAATGAGATTGTCTGGGGAATATTGTGCCACGCTGAATGCACTTGGGCAAATCGTGAAGACTACTGGCAGGTTGCTTTCCAATTGCCGACCAACGAGATGTTCTAGATGCTGAAATGAAAAACGGCTCCTGGGACACTTTGGAGAAAAAGCAATACCAATGGTTACACAATTGAATCAATGTAATGCCAAACTCTTAGTGTACCTGAAATGAAGACTAGAGGGGTCGCTATTGTACATTACGCCATCCCAACACCATAATCTGGGAGTAGGACCAGTGGAACATTCCCTTGTGAAGGCCTTTTCATGGCATTGCCCATGTGGTCTCAAGGCCAACCTCCAGCTATTATTGCATCTGAGAAGAGTAGACCTCCAGACCAACCTCCATTGCCGTCTTGCTGCCCACCATGATAACCTTCGAGAGAGTTGATGTGTAGTCAATGAGACACCTGGAGCTGGATGTTCGACTTGTAGTCCTACGTCATGCAAATGCCTTCTGGTTTGTGTCAACACTAGAGATGAGCGAACACTAAAGTGTCCGAGGTTCGAAATCCGATTCGAACAGCCGCACACTGTGGATTTTGAACCCCATTATGGTCTATGAGGGAAAATGCTCGTTTCAGGGGTAGGCAACATTCTACCAAGTCCACGAGTGACGGTCGGGCTGGATTCTGCTTGAAGTCTTCTCCCGGCGCAGGGTCCCCGCGTCCTCTTCCGGGTGGAATTCACTCTGCCTAGGCATCCGGCCTAGGCAGAGCCAACTGCGCATGAGCATGCGGCTCTGCTCAGGCCCGACGCCTGAGCAGAGCCGACTGCGCATACGCGTGTATGCGCGTGCATGCCCGCGCATGCGCAGTCGGCTCTGCCTAGGCCGGATGCCTAGGCAGAGTGAATTCCACCCGGAAGAAGACGCGGGGGCACAGCGCGGAGAAGACTTCGGAAAGGTAAGAGAAGAACCAGCGTTGATTGGCAGAATGTATAGCATTCTGCCAATCAACGCTGGTTCTGCATCGAACCTTAAACTTCGAACAGCTAGTAGTGTTCGACCGAGTACAAGTATTTCGAATACCGTAGTATTCGATCGAACACCTACTCGATTGAACACTACTCACTCATCTCTAGTCAACACTGTTTGCGGCCCTAGGCTTGGGATGTGATGTTCAATTTCATTTGCAGTAGAGAATGGATGACTATGTGCCATTCTTCAAGTCAGACGTTCCATCCATGCAGTGGTTGGATCTTTGCCTCTATTGCCCAAGCACTTGCACACGCAACATTGAGTGGTGCTGACTTGTCAGAGTAGACATCTACTGATCTCCTGGAGAAATAAACCACGGTCTCCCTTATCTGTCCATGGCAAGTGGTAATAACCGACACGTTGATGAACGTTTGTTGGTGTTGCAATTTCAATGTTGAGGAATATATTTTCTCTGTTATTCCCAAAATCTGGGAAATAGTGATCCTCAGACACAATGCTTGACTGCTGAATACGAGAGGAAAAGTATATCACCCCCTCCCCTTATAGAACTTTTTCCTGAATAAATTGTAATGCTTTGATCATCCGTTGCTTGACCGGCCTCAATTAAGAAGAAAAAGTGCCAGGATCATCAGACTTTGTGAACTAGAGCTACAGGAACTGGGCGAAATAAATGTACTTTTTAATGGGAAATCACATGAAACCAACATAAATTAAGATATTGCAGCAATTACAATAATTACTACTTCAGTTCTAATTATATCACATGTATACATTGTTTCCGCCATTGTGCGCCCTTTACAGATAACACGAATGGCAGAGCCGACGTTTCTGGACATAAAATGAACCTCATACACAAACTCCTGAATGAATTGTACTGCCTAAGGCCTAAGTGAGTATATTAAACCCCTAATAGTCACATTAAAATTACAAAAACCTTCCTGTAAGGTTTACACTTTTTGCAAATTTTTCATTTATTGCTGGAATAAATTTTAGGCATAACTCTGGCGCGTTGTCCTTTTTGATACATTTCATCTGTACAACCAATTAGGTGCTGCGGTCAGAATTGACTGCAGCATATAAGGGGGATAAATGGCATGTATTCTTTCAGATTGATAATGGAGGGTGGTGTAATGAACAAAGGTCTATGGTATTCCCTCTCCAGGGAGAATAGGATATAAAGCTTTCTCCTTTCCCTGCACACTGGTTTAAGTGAAGCTGCGAGTATATGCAGCTCCACCTTAAATCAGTGATATCTCAAAATTTAGGTGGGCTACAGGCATGCTTCTCGTCTTTCTCCGGGTAAACTGTGTGCAATTTGCTCAACTCCCCCTATTAGTTCTAAACTGAGGGGGGGGGGGGGGGGGAAGGATTATTTACATAAACATACCAATATTTTGGTTTGTAAGCAGTTAAAAGTTAAACATTTTGTAATTATAAATAACAACAAATTGCAGAATTTTAAACATTTTCTCTACTCATCTTAGTGGTGACATCTGTTGTCTTGTTTGGTTGACAATGGATACAACCATAAATGCTGGAACTTATTAGAAACCAAGCCATGATGTCCTTATTGTAGAAAGGTTATCAGACATGTATGAGAAGATAATCTGGCCATGATAAGGAAGTTTTAGCGGGGTTTTAGAGTGTAGAAAGTTTCTCCATTCATAGTTGTAGATATTGTCAACTGATCAAAGAAACAGATGTCACCACTAAGATGATTAGAGAAAATCTTTAGTTTTTGCATTTAGTTTTGGTGCCTGAAATTTTCCTTAGGCTCTGTACTGTCAGGTTGGCGGTATCAGATAGGAGCGGGTAAGAGGTGTGATTCTGGGCTCCAATCAGAGGCATCCAGAATCACACCCCTTGTCTGCTCCTGCCTGACACTGCCCTCCTCCTGACAGTACAGAGCCTAAATAGTAAAAACAGACACCAAACATATCCCTTACAGTTCAAGGGAGATCGAGGGAGAGATTAAGTCCACATTCATGTAGATTTAAAGCTGTGCCCCAAAACCATTTTACTCTGGGCGTCATCTCTCCCAGAAGGTCCTGACTTATTACTTTGTGAATTCAGTTAGCCAAACTATTGATTCATCTGAAATGGCGAGAGAGTGTGGGTGGGTTAGGAGAGTGTGGGCGGGTACTGGGAGGGGAGACGTCACGTCTCCCCACCCTGTACCTGCCCACACTCTCCTAAGCCTGGCAGCAAGGCAAGAAGAAGGAGGGCACCGGAGCAGCTATCTCTAGAGGTAAGTAGCTGCTAGAGATGTTTAGTTTAGCCTCCCATTCGAATGAATGGAGGCAGCCGGCGCTCAGGGGGTTAAGGCTGTGTGCCGGCTGCTTCCATTCATTCCTATGGACCTGCAGCGGAGCCTTCACACTGAGTATACAGCGTATACTCAGTGTGAAGGCTAAGCAAAGCATTGTGGGAAAAGATCACCGATCTCGATCCCACATAAAATGATCATGTCGGAATTCCGATGGCGATCGTGAAATTTTCTCGATCGCCGATCGGAATCCGATCTTTTCCGAACACGATTGCTCAACCCTAATTGTTATCTTTAAAAGTTGAATGCTAGATATAGCTGCTTATGCTCGAAACTGGTATAATGTTATATCATAAGATGGCGCCTGTATCCAAGATGGGTGCAAGAAAAGCAAATGCTTGGTTTGCTGCCAGAAGACAGCTCCCCAAGGTTACCACGCAGGACCAGGAGTACAGGGGATGAGTGGAAGTACAATCATTGCAAATGATAGGAGAGGAAGACGGGACGAGTAAACTCTCTGACGCAGCAGAGATAAACACATGACTAATTGTATGTGTTCCTTGAGCCTACCATCCACCGGCCCTCTCCCATCCCCGTTATATATGTTTTGATATTTCTTGCTGACTCATTTATGTCAACGGAGGTTATGGTATTGTTTACAGCATACTGTCTGTATCTCTTCTTGCCATATCACTTTGTCCCCTTTTATAGGAAAATTATTAATTAAAAAAATCACCATTTTCCAAGCCCGTAACTACCATGAAAATAAGAATTTCTACCTTTGCACCCTAACTCCACCACAAATGTTGCATTCAAAGTAGCCCATGATTAAAGTGTACAGTGTGTTGGATTTGATGGTGTCAAGTATGTATTACACAAGTAGTCACTGCAGGTGCTCATTATGCAGTCACTGCATACAACAAGATAAATGCCTTAAGGAGCAAAGTGGAAACGAGAGGAATCTTACTAACCATGTAAATGAATTAGCTATTAAGACAACAAGGATTTCTGCGGTATAAATTCTTCATGCCATGCACCGTGGGCGAGAAAGTATCTGCATTCTAAAACATGGATCCTTTGAGGAAGGAGAAAAAGGCGGCCAAGAAGCTTGTTACCTTGCAGTCTATTACAAATCATTGGATAGGGGAAGTGCATGGGAAGACAAAGTGCCGGGATAATTTACACATCATCACAAATTCATAGACATTCGCTTTCTCAAAAGAGCAACAAAATAAAAGTTAATTTGGTGAATGGCGGCATCTTGTAGGTTGCGCTACGTAGACTGTATTTTAGTTTAATTAGCTGGGCCGCGGATCTGCCGGCGAACAAGCTGCGTAGCTGAATATAATTCTATTCTCCGTTAGCAGAGTAAATAAATTGTAGAGCCAGGTAATGGAAAAGGTGGGTAAATAATTTATACGGCGGCAGATATATAACATGTCCTTAAACCGCTATAATAATGACAAATGATTCATTAAAGCAAGACAATCGCAGAGATCCAGGCGGAGCACGGCGCGGGAACGTCTGCTGGATTTTACTTAAAGACCTGGCTTTGATATAATTATCCGGCACAAAAAATAGTTATGGATTATAGACATGGTTATAGGAATGATCACTCATGCAGAATAGTAAGGGAAGCGACTTCAATGGGGGAAAATGCATCAGGTAAATGCAAAAGCTCTTACATGAGCGGACAACAATGCAGTTACATGCAAATGAAACAAAGGGACCTTATAAAAGGAAGATATTGTCAGTTTTGTTTAACATCAAAGTGTCACATTTTTTTTTACGAGTTTCCTGGTTGTGGATCTTTGTCACTTTGGAAGAGCGCTGACTCTCAGTGGTGTAAATACCGGGGGTAGCAGCAGTAGTGGCTGCCACAGGGCCCGGGACATAAGAGGGCCCGGCGGGAGAAACCCCAGCAGGTAACGGGCCCTATTTACTTACCGATCCCCACTCTTGCTCACGGGTGCTTGCACTTCCCCTTCTGCAGAAGCGGAAGCAGCTGTGAGCAGGAGTGGGGATTGGTAAGTAAGGCCACAGGCCCAGGAGAAGCCTAGGAGAGGTGTAGGAACATAAAAAACACTGTTACTTACCTATCCTTCACTTTGGCAGTCTACGGGCCTGTTTGGTGACATCCCAAATGTCTGTAAAGACCCCAGAGTATAATAATTGTTCACGGGTGGTCCACGATGGGGCATACTAGTGTGGGCAGGGGCTGCTATGGGGCATAATAGTGTGGGCAGGGGCCACTATGGGCATAATACTGTGTGCACGGGCCGCTATGGGGCATAATAGTGTGTGCAGGGGCCACTATAGAGAATAATAGTATTTGCAGGGGCCACTATGCTGCATAATACCGTGCGCAGGGGCCACTATGGGACATAATACTGTGTGCAGGAGTCACTATGGGGCATAATACTGTGTGCAGGGGCCACTATGGGGCATAATACTGTGTGCAGGGGCCACTATGGGGCATAATACTGTGTGCAGGGGCCACTATGGGGTATAATACTGTGTGCAGGGGCCACTATGGGACATAATGCTGTGTGCAGGGGCCACTATGGGGCATAATGCTGTGTGCAGGGGCCACTATGGGACATAATAGTGTGTGCAGGGGCCACTATGGGGCATAATGCTGTGTGCAGGGGCCACTATGGGGCATAATACTGTGTGCAGGGGCCACTATAGGGAATAATAGTGTTTGCAGGGGCCACTATGCCACATAATAGTGTGTGCAGGAATGTGGTTTGTAGGGGGCATGGGTTGGGGAAGCCCATGTCACCTCGGGGTCCAGCCATTCCTAGTTACGCCACTGCTTCCTCTACTTTTTGTCTCTTTATATCAAAGAGGTCTTTGCCTATAGCTTGGGAGGATTACTTTTTGGTGGTGCTATCTTTTGTCTTTATTAACCTATGCTATCAAGACTATATCAACGGAGCAGCATTGTAAAAAATTCTGGGAGCTGCTCGAGGGAAAACAGCTGATCTGCAGTGGTCCTGACAATTGGAGTCATTACAATCTAAAAGTGAGCAATCTTTTCCCTTTACAAAATGAAATGACAGATTTTTCAGTATTAGAAATATAGAAACATTAAGATCTGAATAGTGACATCTGAAATTTGTACTAATTTCTACGTCTCGTCACTCACACGGGTAATCCTCTATCAAGACTTTCAGAGATATTCTGGAACCTCTGCAAACAGACATAGAAGTGTAATAAAAACTGGCAACCATACAACAAATAATTAGTAATGCAGTAATGTGTTCTTATCTAGGACTTCATTACCTCTGAAATACTCTGTGCTGTATTTGCACTGTAAATGTCCTGTAATATACTCAGCACTGTTTGCTTTCCAGCAATAGGAGACAGTCAAGATAAATGAATTGTCGCTTCGGTGTAACAAGCTACGGATTTGCACTTCATTGATGTAATGCGAGTCATTGCTGGGCTGAAAAGCTTGGTAATGTACAATGCCGCTGTAGATAAATACGGACAAGTGCGTAGAAATTCATATAATAAGGAATAATAATTTAAGGGATATTTGCTGGATTTAGGTAAATGCATTGCATTTTATTCACTATGTTGCAGTATAGTATAGGGTAATTGTAGTTCTTTCATGTGGAGTTATTATAGGTCTTTCCTGTCTTTTGTTAGGCCAGGTTTCCCAGGTTTATGGCTTGTTGGCTCATTTGTTTGTTAGGTTAATGAAGTTTCCTGTTGGACAAGGTGAGACTTTTCTTTGTATCTTGGTCCTTTCATGTTAAAGCTCTTGTTTAGCCAGAGACAGTTGAAAGCCCCCAGTGTGGATTGGAATCAAGACCAGGGAATATTCATTTCAGTTCAGCTTCTGCATTGGGCAATGCGCGTCATGCAAGTTGGAGGTCATCGGACGATGGGTTTGTATCAGTATATGATATCCTCGGGTCCGAACCCACCACTCTTTCCCACACCTCTTCTATTTCTGGAAGACGTGCTCTGTATTACACAGACAAGCCCAGATTTTAATGGTTGCTGTGTAATATTATGCTAGTTTTATGTTAGTGCTGGGCTCTCCATCGTTCAGGTCCTTCAGGGGAACAGAATGAAAGAGATCCCAACCACTACAACAGCAGTTACACATGGGCACTGGCAGACCATTTTTACTATAATGGTCACTAAAAGTATTCAGCATCAATTTTTCAAAATTGACCGTCTATCCCTAAAGGGAGTCTATCATTATCTAGATGATTTTTTTTTTTTTAAATAAGCATGTCTTTACATAGTCTTTAGAAAGTATATTCTAGGCATACTTTTCCTTCATCTTCGTAGCCACTTTTGACTTAGACCAATTTTCGTCATATGCAGATTAATCTTCTGGGAGCATCGGAGGCGTTATCCCTGTGTCCTGAGATGGGCAGCACAGTGGCTCAGTGGTTAGCACTGCAGTCCTGAGTTCAAATCCTGCCAAGGACATCTGAAAGGAGTTTGGATGTTCTCCCCATATTTGTGTGGGTTTCCTCTGGGTACTATGGTTTTTTCCCACACTCCAAAGATATACTGATAGGGAATGTAGATTGTGAGCCCTACATGGGACAGTGACTGAGAATGTCTGTAAGGCGCTGCGGATTATCATCTGTAAGTGAGATTATTGAAAACTGGAAATGTTTAGGACCCAAAGCAATCCAGCCATGAAGTGCAGACCATATGAAATGACAGAGCGGAGTCACTGAATGCTGAGCTCAATGAGGGAGATTCATGAAGACTAAAGTTACTAACAGCAGTATACACAACCCCATGGTCGGAAGAGAGTGTATCTCAGTTATGATGAGACATATGCTCGCTGATGAATAAGGAGCACCCTATACATAGCTGTCATAGATTTCCAGTATCATATACACCAGATCTTCATGTACTTGCAACTTGAACCCATGTTAAATACAGATGCAGCAGACCAACTTGTGGATGGCTAGTGCAGTTTGGCACTATAGATGGGCGATTGTGACCTAAACCGAAATTGTGATTAATTGGGTATTTTATCTTGAATACGATTAATTAGGTCATACCGCTTTTAAACCATGCCCTCTCACAGTAAGGGTAAGTTCAGACGGAGGAAAGTGGAGCGCAATCTGGCACGTATGCACGTGCCGGCAGATGACGCGCTCAAAATGCTCCCATTCATTTCAATGGGAGTTAGGAGCGTATACGCCGCGTTATTTTGCGGCCGCAAAATCATGGCCGTAAAATAACGCGGCATATACGATCCAGGCTCCCATTGAAATGAATGGGAGCATTTTGAGCGCGTCATCTGCCGACATGTGTATACGTGCCAGATTGCGCTCTACTTTCCTCCGTGTGAACTTACCCTAAGAGTATGTGTTTGCCGAACCTTGTGAGACAAATCTCGTGAGGTTCCACCAACACATACTGTAAAAGGTAGTTTTGTTAGGATTGAACATGTCCTAACCAAAACCACCATTATACTCTGCGGTCTCGTCAGAACCCAGAGTATAGTGAGTGGAGGCCTAAAGGGAGGTGATCAAACATATAAACAGTGTTACTCACTTCTCCTGGGCTCCGACGTGACTCCCTCTTCTCTTCTAGTCTTCTGACTGATGTCAGGGACCTGCTGAGGCCTGCAGCGGTGACATGGCATTGTGACACATTGACGCAAGCATCGCAACGCCACAAAGAGAACAGGGAATTGTGCCAGATCCCAGGAGAGGTGAGTAACACTGATTTTTTTGAGTTTCATCAACTGCCCTGGGGTCTGAAGACCTGGTATAATAATAACAGTTTAGGTTTGGACATGTTCGGTCCGAATGAACCTGCAGGTGGAATCTTGTGAATATTGCAATAACCGTCATGGACTCACATGTTGGGTGTCCAGGTTGACATTCCGTTTTAGTTATTTTATTTTTTTATGTAGATTGTGAGCCCCAAACAGAGCTCACAATGTACATTTTTCCCTATCAGTATGTCTTTTTTGGAATATGGGATGGAAATCCATGCAAACACGGGGAGAACATACAAACTCCTTGCAGATGGATTTTTTGCCCTTGGTGGGATTTGAACACCAGAACTCCAGCGCTGCAAGGCAACAGTGCTAACTACTGAGCCACCGTGTGGCCCCGTCGTTTTAGTTATTTTTGATAAATTTCCGGGCCCTAACTGTAAGTGTTTTACAGAAGTCTACAGGATTTGACAATGAACAGTTTATTAAATGAATTCTGCTGTACAACTGTACATCAACACTGTTTTACTGCCTAATAACTTATTAACATTCATATTGATAGAGAATATTTTACATAGAAATTGACAGTGCGAAAACAAAAAATTACTGGCAAGTTACGGTTACACATTCACCGGAGCATTAATCGTGACATAAGCTTCTCTCCATTTATACAAACAGACCTTACTTTAAAAAAATACTCTGTATTTATACTGTACAGACATAGAATTTCAACAGAATATATTACATTGCTAAAACGTGGGTCTCTTTCTTTATAAATACTATACAAGCAAGCATAGCATCTAAACGTAAAACAAAAAAAAATTAAAAAATCCTCGAGGAAGGATTAGTCCCATGCTGCATAGAATACTAAGCTTGCTTTCTGAAATACTAACATTTCTTATGAGAATGCATCGATTTTCCATAGAAAAAAGGCTTTTGCTAGTGGTATTAGAGAAGAGATGCAAGATCGGTCCATAGCAATGGTTCCTTGCACATTAGCTGCACAACCCTCCCCCCCAAAAAAAATAAAATATTGCCTAATGGCAACGTACATTAAAATAAAAGATTATTCTGATCTGTCCAAGTAAGTAGATACATCATCTACAGTGTTGGCCAAAAGTATTGGCACCCCTGCAATTCTGTCAGCTAATACTCACTTTCTTCCAGAAAATGATTGCAATCACAAATTCTTTGGTATTATTATCTTCATTTAATTTGTCTTCAATGGAAAACCACAAAAAGAATTGTCAAAAAGCCAAATTGGATATAATTCAACACCAAACATAAAAAGAGGGTGGGCAAAAGTATTGGCAATGTTTGAAAAATCATGTGATGCTTCTCTAATTTGTGCAATTAACAGCACCTGTTACTTACCTGAGGCACCTAACAGGTGGTGGCAATAACTAAATCACACTTGCAGCTAGTTGAAATGGATTAAAGTTGACTCCACTTCTGTCCTGTGTCCTTGTGTGTACTACATTGAGCATGGAGAAAAGAAAGAAGACCAAAGAACTGTCTGAGGACTTGAGAAGCAAAATTGTGAGGAAGCATGAGCAATCTCAAGGCTACAAGTCCATCTCCAAAGACCTGAATGTTCCTGTGTCTAACGTGTGCAGTGTCATCAAGAGGTGTAAAGCCCATGGCACTGTGGCTAACCTCCCGAGATGTGGACGAAAAAGAAGAACTGACGAGAGATTTCAACGCAAGATTGTGCGGATGGTGGATAAAGAACCTCGACTAACATCCAAACAAGTTCAAGCTGCCCTGCAGTCCAAGGGTACAACAATGTCACCCCGTACTATCCGTCAGCGTCTGAATGAGAAGGGACTGTATGGTAGGAGACCCAGGAAGATCCCACTTCTTACCCAGAGACATAAGCCAGGCTGGAGTTTGCCAAAACTTACCTGAGAAAGCCAAAAAACTTTTTGAAAAATGTTCTCTGGTCAGATGAGATAAAAGTAGGAAAAGGCCTCAACATAGAGATTACAGGAAAAAAAAGAGGCCTTCAAAGAGAAGAAGACGCCCCCTACAGTCAGACATGGCGGAGGTTCCCTGATGTTTTGGGGTTGCTTTGCTGCCTCTGGCACTGGACTACTTGACCGTGTGCATGGCATTATGAAGTCTGAAGACGACCAACACATTGTGCAGCATAATGTAGGGCCCAGTGTGAGAAAGCCAGGTCTCCCTCAGAGGTCAGGGGTCTTCCAGCAGGACAAGGACCCAAAACACACTTCAGGTCAGCACTAGGAAATGGTGGTGAGAGAAAGCCCTGGAGACTTGTAAAGTGGCAGCAATGAGTCCAGACCTGAATCCCATAGAACACCTGTGGGGGAGGAGAGATCTCTTGGTGGCAGTTTGGAGAAGGCACCCTTCACATCTCAGGGGGGACCGCGAGCAGTTTGCAGAGCTACCAAGTATTAGGCTGTGGGTGCCAATACTTTTGTCCACCCCTTTTTTATGCTTGGTGTTGAATTATATCCAATTTGGCTTTTTGACAATTCTTTTTCTGGCTTTCCATTGAAAACAAATTAAATGAAGATAATACCAAAGAATTTGTGCTTGCAATCATTTTCTGGAAGAAGCTGAGTATTATCTGACAGAATTGCAGGGGGGCCAATACTGTATTAGCGGAGTTGACAGGGTCAATGCAGCACCGTATTAACAAAATAAAACAGACCCATTGGCTCTTCTGACAAGTCTTGTTTTCTGAAACACTAGCAATCCCGATGAACGATTTTATGGGGCATGTGAGTGTTCGCTGAAACAGACATATCAGGAGACCTAACTGGTTTCTCTGAGATGAACCTATCAAGATAGAATAGAGGTAGAGAAGCTGATATAGGTGTGTACATATAAGTTTATAGGATTTGTCGCAGAACATGGAGTAAAAACTGACAAGACTAGGAGAGACATTGAGAGTCCCAATTATCCCGTCCACACAGGCTGACAGCTCTCCCTATGTAATGGTGTGTACACCGAAGTCTATCAATCACTGTATGTGAGCGAGAAAAGCAAGACTCCTAGGAGTTATGTTAGGTCTCATTCACACAGGCAAAGTGGGGGCTGGTTATGGCACTGAATGCACGTCATAATCCGCCCCCTCACAATGGTGGTGTATGGAGACCGTCAGGCTACTTTCTTCCATGAGCGGCATGTTGCCGCTCACAGAAAGAAGAAACAAGCTGTCCTTTCTTGAGGCGGACTCTGCAGCTGATTCAGCCCCGGCATCCGCCTCGCGGCAGCAACCGCCGGACTGGGCCCATTCATTTGAGCCTACTCCGGAGCGAAAAGCCGCGACTGTCGGAAGCCGTGACAATCGTGGCAGGCACATTTTGGCCCAAGAGTGATGCGGCTTCACGTGTGAACGCGGTCAAAATCTGCCCATCCGCTCCCTGTGTGAACTCTATTGGGAGGCTTTTTTTGGAGGTTGATTCCTGACCAAAAAACTCGGTGTGAACTCAGCCTTAAGATTTAGGGTAGTTCCACATAGCCAAGTTTGGCTTGGAAACTTCGCCCTTGTATAAGCCGAATTTACCAGCCTGAACACAGTGGGGGAAGACTCACTGCCAGCAATATAGTTATCTGCGATGCTAGGAGTCCCTACCTCCATGTCAAATACTGTCCTGTTTGGAATAGTATTTCGTAAGGAGGCAGGGTCTGCTATAGATCCCCAGATGACTATAATAATGTCTAATCCCTAAAATTTTAGCAAATCCGGCTCATATATGAACCAAATTTCACAGCCGAAATGCAGTACTGTGAAACTAGCCTAAGGCTATGTGCGAACGACTGTATGCATATGCCAGTGGTAAAAAGTCACAATGGCACATACATGATATCCACGTACCACCTGAGCCTCCATAGACCCATTCACTTCATCTAGTGAGTGACTTGTCTGGAATATCGCCCCGAGTTCACTGAAGCATACACAAGCTCATGAAAAAGCATGGGCATGTATATGGAGCCATAGAGCCAAACGGCTCATTGTGCTACTGACAAAGTCACGTGCACACAGCTTTACTCTGACACTAGGCTCACACCTAAAACATTCTAGGCAGGACTTTTTTCTCTTCTGATTTTCAGTGAAGTCTCCCACAAAGATTAAGAGGGGGAAAAAAAAAGAGCACACATACATATATACACATTATATATATATATATATATATATATATATATATATACATCCAGCTTCTCTAACTCTGTCATACCCTGCTCTCAGACAGTAGAAGTCACCAGACAGGATCACCATAAGCTGCATCATAAAGAAGACTACATCAACTAAAATTACAAAAAAAGGCCCAAGAGTGAGGTCAGTAGCGTTTACAGTCTAGTAATGTAGTGAGGAGCGGTATCTGCAATCCAAAAAACAGGACATGCATCGGTGCAATGCGTCAAAACTGCATTAATCTGGCATGTCAATGTTCAGTTTGGGAGGAGGCACCACATACTTCCCCGGGCTCTGAGTGATAACAACACCAGTCTTTTTGCGGAACATTGGTGCTATTTTGGGTGGCTCTGGAACAGGCGTCTCCTCGGCATCTTCACTGTCTTCATGGTGAATGTCATAGGAGATGTTACCATACTCCCGCAGGAAAGGGAAGATCTCTAGTAGGAACTGGCAGAAGTCTTTACGAATCCCAAACCACCCTGTAAGATAAGGGTTACAATAAGGCCTCCATAATGATGACACGTAACACATCAGCGCACACAACATACATAGTACTTACAGTGATTCCCTCCCTTCTGGCCAAAGGTGGTGGCCATCAGGGTGATTAATGAAAGCCATAGAGGGACAAAGATGGGGATATAAGAGAATAAATTATGGCCGTCTAGTCGATGAACAAGCAGGATCTGCAAGGAGAGAAGGCATACTGATGACTATATATACAGTAAGGCAGAATTCAGCAGTAATAGGTCTACATTCTAGCATCTCATCCCAATAGGGATCATAGGGATTACTGTCCTGGAAGTTTGGGTCCTTAGGTTGTTTAGTTGGAAGCTCCACAGTGTAAGTAATATGACCATCTGGTCTAAGATGCAAGCAATAAAGGGATTCTAAGTAGAACAGTTCATATACCAGTGTGAAATGACGTTCTTTGTTATGTATGTCTGTCTGTATCTGAACCCTATAAATTGTACAGTGCTGCGGAATATGTTGGCGCTATATAAATAAAATGTATTATTATTATATACCAGGAAAACATTTATTCTGTGCATTTCTAAATGTAACCAATTTTGAGCGGTTCTGAAGTGGAAACATTTCTGAATTTTCATCTCACCAATCTGGACTTACCATTTTGGGGTACCTATACTGTGTGTAAGTAGAGATGAGCGAACAGTAAAATGTCCGAGGTTCGATATTCGTTTCGAGTAGCCCATCAATATTTGACTACTCGAATCGAATATCGAACCCTATTATAGTCTATGGGGGGGGAATGCTCGTTTCACGGGTAGGCAACGTTCGATCAAATTATACTTACCAAGTCCACGAGTGAGGGTCAGGCTGGATCCTCCGAGCAGTCTTCTCCCTGCAGCGTCCCCGCGGGGTCTTCCGGCTCTGAATTCACTCTGCCAGGTCATCGGGCCTGGGCAGAGACGACTGCGCATGCCCGCAATACAAGCGGACATGCGCAGTCGGCTCTGCCCAGGCCCGATGCCTGGCAGAGTGAATGAAGAGCCGGAAGACGCCGCGGGGAAGCTGCACGGAGAAGACTTCTAAAGGTAGGAGAAGAACCAGCGTTGATTGGCTGACTGTATAGCATTCGGCCAATCAATGCTGGTTCTGCATCGAACTTTTACATTCGAACAGCGAGTGGTACTCGATCGAGTACGAGTATTTCGAATACCGTAGTATTCGATCGAATACCTACTCCATCGAGTACTACTCGCTCATCTCTATGTGTAAGCCTTTAGAATTAATGGAAGCTCAGGGAAGGCAAGCAAACATAGCCATGTTACTCACCACTCCTGGGCTCTGGTGTGACTCCCCGTTTTCTTCTCATCTGTTAACTGGCGTCAGGGACAGCTGAGGCCTGTGATTGGGCGCTAGCAATCATGTGACATTGAGACAGACGCAGCATAACACATGTGAACACTGAGAACACACTGAACACATCCACTTATTATACTCTAGTGTTGTGCAACTCACCAGAGGGCTCAGAGATCCCTATGCTGTCACTTTGTAGAAAGTGTGAAGACTGTCATGCACTGTCAGTCATCCATATTGGACCATGGTTAAATAAAACACTGAAAACATATGTGATATCCCATTACACAGAAACCCACCACCACTGTAAAATACCTCAAAAGTGAGCAATGGCACAACTATAGCCATCCAGCTGACCGCCATGGTTATGTGGGTCCTTCTCTGCTCAGCGATGACATCCATGGATCGTAGGAACAAGACAGACCACACAATGTAGTACAAAACCACAAGACAGAGGAAGGACATCAGGATCCAGAGGGGCACACACACCACCTAAAACACAGGAAGATCTGTTAGAAACCCATATGAATCGAATTACGCTGGAGCTATACTGGCACGTCCCCTACAGAAGACTGTCACGGCTCCAGGAAGAGCACATGGTTTACATCAGGATATGAAGGAAACCACTTACAAGCCATGGCCACGTGATGATGCTATCCAGCCTCAGTGCAATGAAAATGAACTGCAATATATTAACCGAGCACAAGATTTCCAACTGCAAAGAGAAGACAAAAAAGTTACTATTTAACAACAATCTGTAACAAAATCCTACGTGTGCAGTGTTCAGTCTGATGGAAGGATCAGTTTATACTGCTCTGATGTTTTACTTATAAACCAACAATAGGACAATAAGTAAGATTATATATGAGTTGCACATAGCAGAGGTCGCCGAAATCTTAAAGGGATTCTACCATTAAAACCTCTTTTTTTGTGGATAAGACGTCGGAATAGCCTTTAGAAAGGCTATTCGTCTCTTACCTTTAGATGTGATCTCCGCCGCGCCGTTCCTTAGCAATACCGGTTTTTACCGATATGCAAATTAGTTCTCTCACAGCGATGGGGGCAGGCACCAGCGCTGAAAATGTGATGGGAGCGTCCCCACTGCAGCTCAAGAACACGATCCTGCGACGCCTCTATCTTCGGCTGGATCCTCCCCTTCTCTGTCGTTATCCTCCTGTGTCACCTCTGACGCCTGCGCAGTTGGCTCTGCCAGTGAGACACCAGCAGAGACGAGTGTGAATGCCGGCCATTTTTGGGAGGCCGCTCCTGCATTGAACTACAAGAGCAAGAGCGGCCTCACAAAAATGGCCGCCGGCCGGCATGCGCAGTTGGCTCTACTAGTGTCTCACTGGCAGAGCCAACTGCGCAGGCGTCAGAGGTGACGAAGGAAGACGACAGAGAATGGGAGGATCCAGCCGAAGATAGAGGCGTCGCAGGATCGTGTTCTCGAGCAGCAGTGGGGACGCCCCCATCGGATTTTCAGTGCTGGGGCCCGCCCCCATCACTGAGAGAACGAATTTGCATACCGGTAAAAAAACGGTATTTCTAAGGAACGGTGCGGCGGAGACCACATCTAAAGGTAAGAGACTTTCTAAAAGCTATTCCGACGTCTTATCCACAAAAAAAAGAGGTTTTAATGGTAGAATCCCTTTAATTTCTCAAATACAAAGTGTGCATATACTTCAGGGATCCTAGGCCTCAAAATAGACAGGAATAGGACCTGAGCTACGAGATACGCTTTTCCCATGACTCCCAAGCAAGTAAATGAGAATTACAGAAGCAGAGTAGTACAATGAGCTAAAAGTGAATGGGAATTACAGAAACGGGGTATCTCAGAGCTACGTTGTTTCCGTAGAGCCTGACTATATAGTGGAAAGTCTTCTCAGCGAGGTCATCGTCAGGTGAGTAGAGGGGCTCCTGTGGATGTGCCATTAAATGTTTTTTTTTTTGTGGGAAAACCACTAAACATACAGAGCACAAGTCGAGCGTGCGCGTAATCGGCCACAAAAAAAAAAATGGCTACACGCATGTGCAGTCGGCTCTGCCTGAGGACCGATGGCAGAGCCGACTGCGCACGCGTAGAAGTTTGACCCCCCGCGTTGGAAGAAGACGCGGGGAGAGGCTGTTCCAGAAGAAGATAGAGGTGGATAGAGGAGAGTTCTCTTGCAGCATTGGCGACGCCCCCAGTGCTGTGAGAGAACTAATTTACATACAGAAGAAAACCGCGATTTATACCGAACGGCGGCGCAGAGAAGACATCTAAAGGTAGGAGACAAATAGCCTTTCTTAAGGCTATTTCTATGTGTTAGTCAGAAAAAAGAACATTTTAATGATAGAATCCCTGTAAAGTCTACAGGGCCGTGTGCTTGCCAATAATACAATGGCTAGTATACGGCTGAGAACCCTGTTGGGTGAATGAGCCCTTACACAGAGAACTCATTAACTCTTTGGGCACTGTGTAAAGCTTCATTTCCCCATAGGTGATGCTGAAGGGAAATGAGAATAATTAGAGATGAGCGAACACTGTTCGGATCAGCCGTTCCGAACAGCACGCTCCCATAGAAATGAATGGACGTAGCCGACACGCGGGGGGTTAAGCGACCGGCCGCCGGCAAAGTGTACGTGCCAGCTGTTTCCATTCATTTCTATGGGAGCGTGCTGTTTGGAACGGCTGATCCGAACAGTGTTCGCTCATCTCTAATAATAATCTAAAGAAAAAAAGATGCCGAGCGGCACATAGCGTAATCCTGCAGCAACCACACAAATCTGCTTGGAAAGGGTGAATGAGTCCAACAATGGATCAATAGTCCTGGTGGGCTGGTCCTTTATTTGTGTCCAAATACACACAACTCCATTTGTATACACTTGAAACAAGGGGCATATCCCCGAATACACCAGGTCACTTTGGTATGGAGTGTACAAATCATAACTTACCTCAAGGGAACGGTCATGTCGGAAGCCCCAGACACAAGCAGCGACTGAAACTGGTGACACAAAGAACAGCGGCATGAAGACCAAGAGCCAGAAGTAGTGGTTTCCTCTTTCGATTCGGTCACAGACAAGAACCTCAAACATCAGGAGCAGTAAGTGAATTCCCACTGCAATAAGCATGGCCTTGAACTCCACACAAGTTTCTCCTTCCGCCCTGCAGTGTTAGAGCAAAGATAATGGTAATGAGAGCAGATACTAGTACAAGAGCAATGTAACAGGACTGGGCACATAGATACTCCAGCAACATTTAATGCAATAGAATCGCCAGGCAGGCACAGAAACCTAAGAATCTATCGCTATATTCACACTTGGGAAATTTATTGCAAATATTTATGTGACTATAAATCAATGCCATGTGTGAATACACGCTAAAGGTTCTCAAACCAATCATCCACTGCATGGCCTACACATGTGCCATAAACTTATGTCATGAGATATGTCACATGACCATGCCAGTCAATACATGCAAATTGTTGGTTATCAGATTTTGGTTAAAGGCAAACACTTTTTTTCTGGTTGACACGGAGAAATAGCCATAAGTAAAGCTATTCTTCTCCTACCTTTAGATGTCTTCTCCGCGCCGCCGTTCCGTACAAATCACAGTTTTCGTCGGTATGCAAATGAGTTCTGTCGCAGCACTGGGGGCGGCCCTAGCGCTTAAACAGCACTGGGAGTGTCCCCAATGCTGGGAGAGAACTCTCCAGCGCCGCCTCCATCTTCTTCAGGAACGTCCTCTTCACGCGTCTTCTTCGGCGCAGGCGGTGAAACTTGTAGGCCTCGGGCAGAGTCAACTGCGCATGCCTGAGGCCACAAGAAAAATGGCTGCTTACACAGTAAGTAAGCGGCCATTTTCTTGTGGCCTGTAGGCATGCGCAATTGGCTCTGCCTGAGGCCTACAAGTTTCACCACCTGCGCTGGAAGTAGACGCGAAGAGGAGGTTCCTGAAGAAGATGGAGGCGTCGCTAGAGAGCTCTCTCGCAGCATTGGGGACGCCACCAGTGCTGCGAGAGAACTCATTTGCATACAGATGAAAACCGGAATTTCTATGGAACGGCGGCGCGGAGAAGACATCTAAAGGTAGGAGAAGAATAGCCTTTCTTAAGTCTACTCCTATGTGTCAACCAATAAAAAGTGTTTTAATGGTATAATCCCTTTAAATAACAAAATAAAAGACTTACTGTATTTTTCGAAGCATAAGGCGCACTATGGTTTTAGAGGAAGAAGATAGGAAAAAAACTTTTTCATTTGATTGCAAGTCCCATAGACTGCAATACAACTGTATTGCAGTCTATGGGAGATGCTCTATATTACTATTTGGGATGGTCATAGACCAGCCTCAATACTAATATTCCTATATCAAGACAAGGCTACCGCGTGGCACAGGAACAGATCGGCTCCCGCAAGCTCACCCTGTGGGAGCTGGCCTGCTGCAGTACAGGTACCAGGGGCGGCTTCTTAACATTCTGGGGAAAGGAAGGGGGTTAACAAAGGTAGTAATGAGTGATGGAGGGCATTAGCTGTTAAGGCTCGTGGCCGCTCTTGCAGAGCGATTGCAATAGCTATCGGGTCTCCTGTACAGTAGAGGCTCTGCAGGAGTGGCCGCCATCTTTAAGACCCAGGATCTACCGTATTGAAACGGCAGATGTCAGGAAGGGTCTGGAGTGTAGGGACATGATAATTAAGTACAGGCGCCGCAGGCTTTCTTCTAACTTGCCTGCCCCGCCTGTACCACTCCATCTCACTGTCTCTCCTTTGTCTGCTATTACTGTACCTCCTTTGCTTCGCACCAATGGGACACACTAGGAAGCAGACAGGTACGCTTGCGCCGCCTATACCCTACTTCCTACACTACATTCAGACTATAAGACGCACCCCCATTTCCTTTCATATTTGGGGGGAAAAAAGTCTGTCTTATAGTCCAAAAAATACGGTAGATGCAAGCGCCCAATGTATTCGCAAAATAAACATTTAGGACTACTTCTGAGATTTCTGAAAAAAAAAAATGGCTTGTAGAATGTATATAGCTACAGGGAAACGTCTTTACCTGTACTGAGGGTTTCGCGCCCAAACTCCTGTGCCCACTGAGGCTCCAACGATGACCATTAACTTCCATAGCCATATTGGTGCAAAGACAGCCCAGTAACTCCATTGTATAATACCGTCCAAGCGTAGGGAGAGGAGGACAGAGAACAACAACAAGCAGGCGTAGATAAGGAATTTACTGCAAAACACAAAGACACGGGGTAAGTATTGCGTCATAATAAATGGAAGTAAACAAAGGAGGCCTTATGCATGTATAGCACTAAAGTCCCACTTTGTCTCCGGCTAAAAAAAACGGATTCGCCGCGGACAGGCAGAAGATGCACACGGGCGGTCACTTTACAAACCCAATCAAGTGAATGGGTTTGAAAACTGACTTTAGGTTTCCATGACATATCATATACTCCTACGTGGCTAAACATACTCCTAAAATCATCTAAAAGGAATATTTTGATTCCTATTTCGTATGACCTCTGACTCATTTCCACTGTAACGATCACGGGGGATATATGTGAAAAACACAGTTCTGCTAGTATTGTGAGAAAGCAATCAAAGTGTCCGTCAACAAAAGATCCTACATGATTTATCACCCAACTTTCCCAGGCTACGGAACATAACATGCCAAGCTGTAATGGAGGTTGGATTACTTGTCAGCATCTTCCATCCCTGGCTCTATCATGTTATATAGGTGGTTATGGGCACAAGGCTGGTTAGCAGCACAGGAGATAGTCAGCGGGAGACAATGATGGATCCCTATGTTCTTCTGGAGATCTGATGGTATCACTCACGATGATCAGAGAGGTTGGAGATTCATCCAGACTGGTGGCCAGTTACACATGGCATTTGCACCAGACTTTGGATCATGGCGACATTACATAAAGGGATTGTTCCATCTCAGGGATCCTATCTATACTGCTAGCTTATGTAAATTGAAGACTTTTCCAAAATATATTGCTTTAGGAATGCTGCTTTGTTTTCCTGTTATGTGAACTTACTCCTCCCATTGTTTACACAACGTGTCCATAACCATGGACCTGAGTGATAGGACAGGACAATCAGTTCAGCTAAATGCAGTTTGCTGATAAAGCCCCTTATCTCTTGACCTGTGACTGGTATTAGAAGTTCAGAGTCCGCCTATGTGACTATGGCACTGGCTAGTAGAAGTAGTGCAGCGTCAGGCTATGGGTCTATGGTACTGATCTGTGACTAGTAGAAGTAGTGCAGCATCAGAATATGGGTCTATGGCACTGACCTGTGACTAGTAGAAGTAGTGCAGTGTCAGGCTATGGGTCTATGGTACTGACCTGTGACTAGTAGAAGTAGTGCAGCCTCAGGCTATGGGTCTATGGTACTGACCTGTGACTAGTAGAAGTAGTGCAGCGTCAGGCTATGGGTCTATGGTACTGACCTGTGACTAGTAGAAGTAGTGCAGCCTCAGGCTATGGGTCTATGGTACTGACCTGTGACTAGTAGAAGTAGTGCAGCCTCAGGCTATGGGTCTATGGTACTGACCTGTGACTAGTAGAAGTAGTGCAGCGTCAGGCTATGGGTCTATGGTACTGACCTGTGACTAGTAGAAGTAGTGCAGTGTCAGGCTATGGGTCTATGGTACTGACCTGTGACTAGTAGAAGTAGTGCAGTGTCAGGCTATGGGTCTATGGTACTGACCTGTGACTAGTAGAAGTAGTGCAGTGTCAGGCTATGGGTCTATGGTACTGACCTGTGACTAGTAGAAGTAGTGCAGCCTCAGGCTATGGGTCTATGGTACTGACCTGTGACTAGTAGAAGTAGTGCAGTGTCAGACTATGGGTCTATGGTACTGATCTGTGACTGGTAGAAGTAGTGCAGCCTCAGGCTATGGGTCTATGGTACTGACCTGTGACTAGTAGAAGTAGTGCAGCCTCAGGCTATGGGTCTATGGTACTGACCTGTGACTAGTAGAAGTAGTGCAGTGTCAGGCTATGGGTCTATGGTACTGACCTGTGACTAGTAGAAGTAGTGCAGTGTCAGGCTATGGGTCTATGGTACTGACCTGTGACTAGTAGAAGTAGTGCAGTGTCAGGCTATGGGTCTATGGTACTGACCTGTGACTAGTAGAAGTAGTGCAGTGTCAGGCTATGGGTCTATGGTACTGACCTGTGACTAGTAGAAGTAGTGCAGCCTCAGGCTATGGGTCTATGGCACTGACCTGTGACTAGTAGAAGTAGTGCAGCCTCAGGCTATGGGTCTATGGTACTGACCTGTGACTAGTAGAAGTAGTGCAGCCTCAGGCTATGGGTCTATGGTACTGACCTGAGACTGGTAGAAGTAGTGCAGTGTCAGGCTATGGGTCTATGGTACTGACCTGTGACTAGTAGAAGTAGTGCAGCCTCAGGCTATGGGTCTATGGTACTGACCTGTGACTAGTAGAAGTAGTGCAGCCTCAGGCTATGGGTCTATGGTACTGACCTGTGACTAGTAGAAGTAGTGCAGTGTCAGGCTATGGGTCTATGGTACTGACCTGTGACTAGTAGAAGTAGTGCAGCCTCAGGCTATGGGTCTATGGTACTGACCTGTGACTAGTAGAAGTAGTGCAGTGTCAGGCTATGGGTCTATGGTACTGACCTGTGACTAGTAGAAGTAGTGCAGCCTCAGGCTATGGGTCTATGGCACTGACCTGTGACTAGTAGAAGTAGTGCAGTGTCAGGCTATGGGTCTATGGTACTGACCTGTGACTAGTAGAAGTAGTGCAGTGTCAGGCTATGGGTCTATGGTACTGACCTGTGACTAGTAGAAGTAGTGCAGCCTCAGGCTATGGGTCTATGGTACTGACCTGTGACTAGAAGAAGTAGTGCAGCCTCAGGCTATGGGTCTATGGCACTGACCTGTGACTAGTAGAAGTAGTGCAGTGTCAGACTATGGGTCTATGGTACTGACCTGTGACTAGTAGAAGTAGTGCAGCCTCAGGCTATGGGTCTATGGTACTGACCTGTGACTAGTAGAAGTAGTGCAGCCTCAGGCTATGGGTCTATGGTACTGACCTGTGACTAGTAGAAGTAGTGCAGCCTCAGGCTATGGGTCTATGGCACTGACCTGTGACTAGTAGAAGTAGTGCAGTGTCAGGCTATGGGTCTATGGTACTGACCTGTGACTAGTAGAAGTAGTGCAGCCTCAGGCTATGGGTCTATGGCACTGACCTGTGACTAGTAGAAGTAGTGCAGCCTCAGGCTATGGGTCTATGGTACTGACCTGTGACTAGTAGAAGTAGTGCAGCCTCAGGCTATGGGTCTATGGTACTGACCTGTGACTAGTAGAAGTAGTGCAGCCTCAGGCTATGGGTCTATGGTACTGACCTGTGACTAGTAGAAGTAGTGCAGCCTCAGGCTATGGGTCTATGGCACTGACCTGTGACTAGTAGAAGTAGTGCAGTGTCAGGCTATGGGTCTATGGTACTGACCTGTGACTAGTAGAAGTAGTGCAGCCTCAGACTATGGGTCTATGGTACTGACCTGTGACTAGTAGAAGTAGTGCAGTGTCAGGCTATGGGTCTATGGCACTGACCTGTGACTAGTAGAAGTAGTGCAGCCTCAGACTGGCCCTGTGACCGAGGTCACACATTGTGTCCAGTAGGACAGCAGCCACCCCCTCCCCAGTGCCTGGCCCTACAGGCCTGCACTCCTCGGTCTCCACTTGTTTCCTCCTTCCTATCTTCAGCCATTTCCTCCCCATGCCTAGGCCTCAAGCTCCCGGCCGTCTCCTGGACGCCTCACACTTCGGTCCCCGACTTCCCGTGACCCCATCACCCCCGCCTGACTCACTCACCTGGGGTTGAAGTCCTGGAAGAGACCCCGGAGGTTCATGGTTTAATCCCCGCACCGGGCTCTAAGGAGCGGACATCGCGATCTCCACTGCTGCGAGCCGCCGTAATCCTCCTACACGGCGCGCACACCACTTCCCTGCTATGGACGAGCACCAGCTGCTGCTCCTGTATGTCATTCACTACGGTATAAGGATCTTAGAAGGAAAACAACCCAGTAAGACGCTCTGCAAGAAGATACAATAGACATTACAGTAAGGAGCTGCTGGGCGGGCGATCTCACCTCACTGCTAAGGATGGGGGGGGGGACGCTGGGCCAGCAGATGGAGAGAAACCAGCTGTGCAGTGCGGAGTGCCCGCCCCTAAATACAGACCACGCCCTCATAACTGAAGAGTGTCCCCCATAATAGTGGCAGAGAGCCCCAATAACATGCAGAGCGCCTCCAAAACATCACCAGCTACTGAATGTATGAACAGCTTGACAAGCAATCCAATACACTGAGAATTGACTGTACATGCATCATCCATGGTAACATCGGATCCGTCACAGGATGTACAGTAAAGTCCATTGGTTGCATTGGGGTAGTGGCCTTGTGACCGAAACCAACTCTCCACCCCAGAGCCTCTCTCCCCCTGCCTCCTCTCCTGATTGTGCTATGGGATGGGGGCTGGTTTTACTATAGTGAGATCAGGGTAGGGGGCGAATCGATCAGGGATCGGGACTGGTTCTGATCAGGTTCTCTAGGGGTCAGAACTAGGCATGATGAAGAATCCAACAAATAAATCAAGGTAAATGTAAGTCCATAGACAATCCCTTTAAGCATTAATTGACCTGCAGCATGGACATGGTGATACTTTAAAGGTGGAGCCTCACTTAAAGGGGTTTTTCGGTCTCATTCATTGATGAATTTACCTTAAGGTAGTTAGTACCATTCTTTTCCACATCTAGAACGTCATGTGGCACGTCCCTGAGCATAGGTCATCAACTGGAGAATAATGGGGTTTAGACCCTCATGGATCAGCTGTTTGATCCAGTAGTGGCGCTCGCTGCAGGCCATGTGACGTCATGGTCAGTCTTCAGTACCAAGCACAACCACTATACAGATATACGGCGCTGTGCTTAGTTTTCCTGAATGCTGCAGTCACTTCCCAGGGGTCAGAAGGATCGGTGTCATCCTAAGGACGGGTCATCAGCTGCTAAACCAGAAATCCCCTTTAATAAACACGCAAGAGTTAACATTGCCAGGTCATCACTGTCGTGAAGAATAAGATTTTATGGAAAGAATTCCGTGGCAAAAAACCGTAACCAAACAGGCATGTGTGAATAGACCCTAAAGTATGACGCCGAAAAAATATTTCCATGTAGCAACAAGAACTATCTTCAAATAGGGCCTGTAAATTGTTCCTTCTTCTTTAAGGTGGAGTTCCCATGTGGTGGAAACGCTATAGATTGTGAGATACATGCAGAAAATCCCGAGCTTCAGAGTAGCAGCAAAGAACATGGGATGGTAAAAATCATTTGGAAACAATCTGCACAGAATATGCAAAAACGGAAGTGCGGTACGGATTTTAGTACTTTATATAGTGTGGATTTTCAGGGTTATGCGAAGGCTGAAATATGCAGCAAATCTGCAAGAAGAACTGGGTGCGTTTCTGTGTCTGTTGTGGATTTCCATGGGACTGCAGCAGATTCTCTGCAGCATTTCATTTATATGTCAGTTTAATCTGCTTTCAGTCGGGACAGGGCTCTCGAATATATGCGAATTACCTCCTGTATTTAGGTGGAGACTCCAGCCATAGACATGTTATAGTGTGAGCCTTGTACACACAGGCAAGCAGAGCCAGGCCAGCGCTGTCACTCAATGTCCCGTCATCCCCTGCACCTCCCTCCCAATCACACAGCGCCTCTCAGGACTAGGAAGTAGCAGCAGATCTCACAGACTATAAGGCACAGGACAAGCAGACTATAAGGCACAGGACACACAGGCTATAAGGCACAGGACACACAGATTACAAGGCACAGGACACACAGACTATAAATCACAGGACACATATATGACGGGGACAGGACGACATGAAATCTGCACATTACTACATCCCAGGGCTCTTCTGCCTCGTCTGTGTATTGTCTCATGTCACTGAAGGACTGGCTGCAAGAAGACAACAGACGTCTGCCTCAGGTATATGACTTTACAAGTATGACAAGTGTAGACAGTGACTTAGTAAACCAAGGGTTTCTGCGAGCTCAGATCAGATGAATGTGACATTTCTGCCACAAATCTTCTGCTTATGAATGTACACTAATACTGCTTGGCGTACTCCACAAGGGAAAGCAACCCTCCAAGAGATACCGTGGTTAGGTAGACATCCCAGGGCCATACTTACTGTCCATGTACATACAGTACAGTACATGTATATACTATATAAATATGTTACCGTAGTGTACACTTATATATAGTACAGTACATGTATATGCAGCCTTGATATGTTATTGTACAGTGTATATATATATACAGCTTTGATACGTTACACTACAGTTCCCCTATATACAGTACATGTATATACAGCCTTGATATGTTACAGTACAGTACATGTATTTACTTTACAGTACATGTTATATACAGCCTTGATATGTTACTGTACAGTACTGTATATACACTATAGTACATTTACATATAGCCCCAATATATCACACTACAGTACAGTACATATATATGCAGTCTTGATATGTTACACTACAGTACATGTATATACAGTATTGTATATGTACACATAGCCATGATATAATACAGCATATGTATATACAACCTTGATGTGTTACACTACAGTGCATGTATATACAGTACAGCACATGTATATAAGCTGTGATATGTTACACTACAGTTCCCCTGTATATAGTACATGTATATGCAACTTGATATGTTACAATACAGTACAGGTATATACAATCTTCATATATTACACTACAGTACATGTATATACTTTACAGTACATGTGTATACAGCCTCTATATATTACACTATACCGTAATACATGTATATACAGTCTTGATGTATTACATTACAGTACATGTATATACTTTACAGTACATGTGTATACAGCCTTGATATATTACACTATAATACGAGTATATACTTTACAATACATTTGTATACAGTCTTGATGTATTACATTACAGTACATATATATACTTTACAGAACATGTGTATACAGCCTTGATATATTACACTACAGTACATGTATATACTTTAAGATACATTTGTATACAGTCTTGATGTATTATATTACAGTAAATGTGTATACAGCCTTGATATATTACACTATAGTGCGTGTATATACTTTACAATACATTTGTATACAGTCTTGATGTATTACATTACAGTACATGTATATACTTTACAGAACATGTGTATACAGCCTTGATATATTACATTACAGTACATGCGTATACAGCCTTGATATATTACACTTCAGTACATGTGTATACAGCCTTGATATATTACAATACACATACTTTGTGCTTTTCCTTTCATTGTATAGAACATCACGTATCATGTTGTCTACTCCACTAGATACTTGGATGATTTTCTGACTTCTTTTCACTTTAGATGGCGTGTCTGGTATGAATGTCCTCCTCATAATTGTCGATGACCTCCGGACAAGTCTGGGCTGTTATGGTGACAGTATTGTGAAGTCCCCAAACATCGATCAGCTGGCGTCTCACAGTGTTCTGTTCACCAATGCCTATGCCCAGGTAAGCGGAGCGTTATTCAGTCTCTGGTGTCAATGACAGTGGTCTAAGGCGGCGGCTTTTACCAAGGAGATTTTCTCACATGTATCTTCTACAAGTCGGAAGGTTTTATCTGTATCGTAGTTGCTCAGAATTTGTGATGTTTTCCTGTACTGTGTCCTGCCTGCATAAATAATAGGCACGGCTTGCCGGAAATCCACGGTCTGGCGAATAAACTATAACTTACGCCAGAAACTGTCAGAGTAAAGCTCCGATCTATGACAGCTGAAACGCCAAGCCCTGACATATTCCTGTCTTCTCTCTACTACAGCAAGCAGTGTGCGCCCCCAGCAGAGTGTCCTTCTTAACAGGACGGAGACCCTCGACCACCAGACTGTTTGACTTTAACTCTTATTGGAGGGTCCACGCTGGGAATTACTCCACACTACCACAGTATTTTAAGGAACATGGTTACGTGACTATGTCAGTCGGGAAAGTATTCCATCCAGGTAAAAATCTACTCATGTTTTTTTTTTTCAATCTTAAAAGGGTTTCCATTTTTATAAAATATTCATCTCCTCCATTGTGTATAATAGCTTGCGTGGCAGGCCAGATATGAGAAATATGCGCCTATGGAAAATAGTATAATGTATACATGTAAAAGTACAGAAAAAGTTGAGTAAGGCTTCATCCACACTACAGAATGTGCAGGCCGAGTCTGTTCTAATGTGGGGTCCAATGCTGTGTTCTCGTGATTAGAGAGAGGGTCCTATCGTGGTCCGTGACTATAGAACCGAACACCCCATTGATGTCATCTGAGTGCATTCTGCTATGAAATCGCTCCTCCCTCTTCGTGCACACTCTGTCGCACACTTGGTCATGTGAATGTAGTCCAACTGGTGCTACATTACCATTTTTGTGCTAATTTTATCGCAGGGTTGCATTCACAGTTCTGAAGGGTTCTGAGCTGCAGTCCCCACTGGAAAAGAGCGGGTCGGAATTCCGATCGCGATCGTGAAATTTACTCGATCACCGATCGGAATCCGATCTTTTCCGATCCCGATCTCTCAACCCTACTATAGACACTTCTGTGAGGAAGGGCATCCTGAAAGACTGTCAGACATGCCCTTCTGACAGTGAAGAGCTACGGTATCGGCACCGATAGCTCATCACCGGTGGCATAGAACGGGAAAGCCGCTTCAGCGCACAGTTGGCTTTCTAGCGGTGTGTTAAAGCGCATGTGCCCCAGATGGTGAAACGTCCTCTTTAAGGTTGAGGCCCCACGTTGCGGAAATGCAGCTTCTTTTGTTGCAGATTTTGCTGCGTTTTTTTGAGCCAAAGCCAGGAGTGGATTGAGCAGAAGGGAGAAGTATAAGAACTTATATATTCTCCATTCCCTCTGTAGCCATTTTTGGGCATTGGCTCAAAAAACCACAACAAAAGAAGCTGTTTTTCCGCACTGAGGCTGAGGCCCCACGTTGCTGCAATGCAGATTTTTTTTGTTGCAGATTTTGCTGCTTTTTTTCAGCCAAAGTCAATAATGGCCACGAAAGGAATCGGAAATATATAAGTTCTTATACTTCTTCCTTTTGCTCAATCCACTCCTGGCTTTGGCTCAAAAAAACGCAGCAAAGTCGACAACAAAAAAAGCTGCGTTTAACAGTCCCTTACTAGTTGAATGGTGCCTTGACAATAAACTGATTACAAAGTACTATATCTAACCATCTCCAGAATATATTAGGAAGTTGTCAGTCTGGTGACTCTATGATGTTTCTTTGTTATGTGCCTATAATACTCTGCTGTGATTCTATCTTTGTGTCACTTGGCATTTCCTAGGTATTTCATCTAACCACAGTGACGACTATCCATACAGTTGGTCTGTTAGGCCTTACCACCCATCTTCAGAGAAGTATGAGAATACAAAGGTATGCATGGTTATTGTGTCTTCTAGGGATGTTCAGTGTAGTCTTACAACACAGGACATGATAGCCCGTGTCTCTGACAATTCTCCACCATCAGTCATTGTACAGCTGGTTTAAGGTTTATGTGGGCCTTGGGCAAAGGAGTCTCAGACTGGCACATTCAGTTTATTCACAAGCTTGGTCCAATGCTTGACGGACACTACAATCGATGTACCCATTCTTGAATTTTACAGAATATACAATGGATGCTCCGAATAGAATGGTAGGGCCAATCCTGTTAGCAGACCTGTTGTCGGAGATGGATAGTACACACTGCCTGCCTCCAGTCCCTTGTCATAGGGGACTCACCAGCTTATGTCCCTTACCCTCTCTTCAATGACATTACTGTTTCTGTGATGTTACCCCTGAAGATTAATAGCGTCCACCATAAGGAGCATGGTGTGTTGGCTCGCGGCTGTGTTCTTGTACATTTCCAAAAAGTGACGTTTTATTTATAAAAGCAGTAAAATCGAACCTGAACCGCTTATATTTCTTGTCCCCCCATCTCTGCCCCCAGTTTCTTGTCCCCCCCATCTCTGCCTCCAGTTTCTTGTCCCCCCCATCTCTGCCCCCAGTTTCTTGTCCCCCCCATCTTTGCCCCCAGTTTCTTGTCCCCCCTAGGCAGGTAGACTGCAATAGAAGCGCCGGTATTCTGCAGTGCATTGCAGAATACCGGCGCCTCTATTGCAGTCTACCTGCCATACGCAGCCAGCCGCCTGACACCTATGTGCAGTGAGCGAGCGGAGAGAGCGGTGGGGGAGCATGGCAAGGTGAGTCCAACTACACTGGGGCCTATGTAGGGGGGGGGACATGAAGCTTGGCAATGTGGTTGATCCCTGGGGACACCAACTTAGGGACACCCCCTCCCCAACCCCCTGTACCCGCTGCACTGACCTGTTATGTGCTGTGTCAGGTGCAGCAGCCTCCTCCTTAGCTCCTCCTCCTCCGTGAAGTGTGTAGGTGGCCTGGGATAGCTGCGGCGCCGGGACCATGTGGGCTGCCGCCATCTTGCTCACTGTGTCCCTGCTGAATCGGCACGCCCACCTTCAGCCCCCAACCTATGGTGCCGCAGCCCTGGCTCCAGAGCCCGCCCACACCCATCCATACACCAATAGGAGGTGCGTGCACAGACCAGCGCTGGCGGAATGCCAGCTGCTACAGCCGTACCGGAGAGTTCTTTGGAGGGTGACGGTGGCGATTTGGGGTGAGTGACCCACATTTAAAGTAGCCTATCCTTCCTTCCTGGGCAATATGTAGGTGTGTGTGAAAGTTCCCCAAAATCCAATCAGCCGTTTGTCTGTGATTGAGGAACAAACATCCAAACTCACAAACATCCAAACACACATATTTTCACCTTTATAATTTTAGTAGGATATATATATATATCATATATATATATATATATATATATATATATATATATATATATATATAATATAATATAATGTAATATAATATACAATCATATGTAATATCTATCTTTCATACAATATATCAAACACTTCCAATACTGTTAAACGCCATCTTATAATCATTTTCTTTGTCATCTATATGTTCTATTTAGACGTGCAAAGGCAAAGACGGACAGCTTCATGCCAACTTGGTTTGTCCAGTAGATGTGTCTGAAGTCCCAGAGGGGACATTACCGGATATACAAAGCACAGAAGAAGCCATAAGGCTCCTGAAAACTGTCAGACAGCAGAATTCATCATTTTTCCTAGCGGTTGGATATCATAAGCCTCACATTCCGTTCAGATTTCCAAAGGTAACTGGGAATGGTCATCGTCTGAATTATTTATTGCCGATTACAGGATTTCATTATAATTTAATAGCCATTGTTTATATGGTTATAGTTTTTATCATTGCTTCTGTTTTCTATCTCATATTTTCTTGCACGTGGTACTGTAAGTCTTCGAACAACAATGGTGTATATCAGGGCTTCTCAATGGTTTTTCACTCACGACTCACCAGTCTATTGTGTTGCACCAAACAAATGCCGTTGTGCTGTACAAATAATATCCTCCCCAATGGCAACCAAATACTACAGTATAGTGCACATAATACCCATAGTAACAACACATACCAAATTAACAGTGTAGTTTCTGCTTCGAGTCGCTGCTTTGTGCTATAGTGGACACGGACAGGGACCATCCAGGGAGCGATACCTCACCAATGAAGACCACCTCACTATATGGTGTATAACATGCTCAACATAAACTGATAAGATGTACCATGTCTTAGGTCTCTTAACATGTCACAATTCTGTTTGTCTAGGAGTTTTTAAAGCTATATCCCATTAAAAGCATATCCTTGGCACCTGACCCCGACATACCCAAGAATCTTCCGTCTGTCGCTTACAACCCTTGGGCAGACATTCGTAAGAGAGAGGATGTTCAAGCGCTAAACATCAGTTTTCCATATGGACCTATTCCTCCGCACTTCCAGGTAGACTTTAGGCAAATATTTCACTGTATAAATTTATATTTGCTACATTTGGAATAGGGGTATAGTCCTTTAATTCTGGATTCTGACTATATTAGTCAGTATGACTTCAAGCACACATCTTATATAGCTTATAAAATGATAATTATCGGTATATTGTACCTGAAGGAACTTCTATTGTAATTCTATTGTAAGCGCTAAAGTCAGCCTCTAGAAATTAGAACAAAATTGTGTTTTTGTTTTTTTGTCCCTTATTAATACTTGTTCTCTCACTCCAGCGATTAATCCGTCAGAGTTATTACGCCTCCGTTTCTTACCTGGACAGTCAAGTTGGCCAGTTGTTAAATACGGTGGAAAATCTAGGACTGGCGAAGGACACCATTGTTGTTCTAGCCTCCGATCATGGTAATAACAATGAGAAGATATTCCGTCACTTCTATACTTTTAGATATTTGTATCTTTTCATTCATTGTACTTATGTCTTTGCAGGATGGTCTCTAGGAGAACACGGAGAATGGGCCAAGTACAGTAATTTTGACGTAGCTACACGTGTACCAATGATGTTTTATGTACCAGGCATGACTGTCACAAAACGGACCCAACAGAAGATCTTTACATACATAGATCCCTTAAATATGGAAGCCACGTGGAAACCTCCAGGTAATACTAGTGATTCTAGATATTATTCTGTATATTGTTTTAGAGTATGTTTTTTTCTTTATCCTTGGTACCTTCTTCCCAATGAATATAGGATTCAGGGCCAACTTCATCTTGGAATCTGAGAAGGTCTTCACTCTCCGTTGTGTCTTTTTTTGTCACGTTGGCAAAGTTACAAGTTGTGTGAGTGGTGCGTGTGAGAACTATAGTCATTGTGCCTAGGCCAATTTGGCCAAGGTCCCATGGGCCATGTAAAATCGTGAATCATAGAGGACCTTTATCAAAAGTTTAGTTGGAATGAAAGTTAGCTGTTAAGACTATGGCAATACCATAAGGCCCTTCTAGAAGATCTCTGCCTCATTGATGTTATTCTCACTCTTTTAGGTAAAATCAATGACAATCCCGTTGAATTAGTTTCTCTTTATTCAACCATTGCCGAACTCGCTCAACTTCCTCGTCTACCAGACTGTCCTGTACCTTCATTTCATGTGGATTTATGCACCGAAGGGCGAAGTCTTCTTCCATACTTCACTACATCAGAAGAAGAAACTGCGGAAACCGTAGCTTACAGCTCTTACCCCAGACCTTCCGATACACCCCAGTGGAATTCGGACTTACCTGATCTTAAAGACATCAGAATTATGGGGTACTCCTTGAGGACACGTGACTACAGACTTACCCTATGGGTTGGATACAACCCTGAGACTTTTGAGACTAATTTTACAGACATTCACGCCCAAGAGTTATATTTAGTCAAAACGGACCCAAATCAAGACAATAATGTGTTCAATGCGTCTGTACATTATGATTTTGCTTGGAAGTTCTTTGGACACACATTGAAGTGATTCACATATTGGGGAACCGATTTATGTATAACTATTTTGTAGAGGGTTATACCATGTAAATAATTGTTTTTTTTGTTGTTTTTTAATAAATGTAGATTATGAGCCCCACATAGAGCTCACAATGTACATTTTTTTTTGCCCTATCTGTATGTCTTTGGAATATGGGATGGAAATCCACGCAAACACGGGGAGAACATACAAACTCCTTGCAGTGTTTTTTTGCCCTTGGTGGGATTTGAACACCAGGACTACAGTGCTGCAAGGCTGCAGTGCTGACCACTGAGCCACCCTGTGGCCCCATACCATGTAAATAATTGTGTATATCATTATTTAGATTTGTATGTTATATTTTTCTATATTTTTAGAAAATAAAAAAACCTCATCCTGATCTTTCTCATGCTGTACCAGTGAATGTTAGTGCTTCAGTAGTTTCTCTTATGCAGGAATTTCAAGGTACATAGGTGGTAAAGGGTACAACTTCTAAAAAATGCTGACATCTCAAGGGTCCAGGTGATGTGCCAAGAAGACACAAAAAGGGGCACAGTGCAAAGCTGAGCTATTGTGATCATTTTTTTTTTAGCCATGAGAAGGGATTTTATGTCAACAGAAGTCTATGGAGAGAGGAGAGGGAGAAGTCAGTAGGTAATGCTGGAGGTAAGAGAAGATACAAGGCCTATGTCAGGAACCTGATGCAACAAATAACTCTGTAAGAGCTGGGCTACCAGTATCCCCAAGCACTGAGTCAAAAACAGTCCTGGGTGTGCTACGCTCTCCTAACTGGAGCAGAACCAGGCCCCGGAGTACTTCACCAGAGCTCTTGATGGTGGAGTTGGACTTGATAACAGTCCGAGGCCCAGATCCGCAAAAAATTGGCTAATAGTCCAAATAGGATTGCCTACATACAATTTGCCAATATCTTAGTGCAAGCTTATCGATCCATCCTTATTAAACTGGGACTAAAAGGAGGCCTCTCCCCAGTTTGGGCAGAAGGATCATGCGGACCTCATGAAACTGAGCAACCAATAAGTCTTCTATGTATACTGCGTTGCACAGTTTTGTCCAAGTAGAGGCCAGGTGAGATTGGAGAAGTTTATAATATTCTCCTGACAGGTCTCTTCTGGGCCAGTAGTTTTGTTTTTGAGAAGAGTGGCTTTGATCTCATTGTCTGTAAGGCTGGGTTCATATTACTACGGACACAAAGTCCTGCATATAGAACTTTGTGCCCATGTAATTAAAAAACGGTTCCCCCACGGAGAGGCTGCAAGTCGCCCCATGTCCAGTTTCCCCAGGGTTTATAACAGAAATTCCAGGGCAGACAGTGGCGGTAGTGTGAACCCCGCTTGATGAGTTACTTCAAGAATTTCTCCTGGACCAAGGAGAATTTTGGTCATGTTGATTCCTCTCATAAAATACTCTTGCTCTAGATTCAGAAAATACCTAGCAGATCTGTTGTTATGTGACTCTTCCTCGGCCCATTGAGTTGAGCATGGAGTACCATTGGTTTCGTGAAGATCTGAAGTTTTCGAGGAGTTTTTCTGCATTGTTTCCCTAGTGAAAGATTTTATTTCTTGTAGTGTCTACTGCAAGCAATGGGCAAACCCTTCAGGATTCGTTTTGTTTTGGGTCGGATGATTTGAGACCAAATATTTTTTATCATGCTTTGTGGGCTTAGACTGAATGAACCATGAAGTCACCTCCTCACTTCTGATACACCTGCCAAACATGGAGAAGGATCCCGGATTCTCAGATTGATGCAAGACTATTCTAGAAGTTGAAGAAGTCACAGAAGTCTAAGAAATAGAAGAGCGTTTTCTTTCCATGTTTAATCACTTTTTCCCGTTAATATTTAGGTTCACTACTCCATTACTTTTAGACTTTACCACTGGAGGGCAGCAGCCTCCTGCCATATAGAAAGCCATAGAAAATGATTTCTCTCTCTATTAGCAGAATCTTTGTTTTCACGTTTCCTCCTGTTGCAACTTAATAAATTCCTTTTATCGTTCGCCTATTAAATTATTCCGGAGTCGCTATAGTGTATTTATCTTTTTCATTCTTCATGCGACACAGTTATTATATCTACTTCATAAATACACTTTAGGCAGGGAATAAGCACAGTCTTTTCAGAGACTTTTCCAGAACTGTTACAGCAGAGTTGTGTGACCCAAGTCTTGTCTTGTTATCATCTTGTAACGTGACACATTAGTGTTTGGCTTTCACTTCATCCCATTTTTTTTTTTTTTTTTTTTTTTGAATGTGTAGTTTTGTATTTTTTTTTTTTTTTTGGCAGACTTGGGTTGTCCATGTATTGCATAGCTGCCTATCAGAGATGAGCGAGTAGTATTTGATTGAGTAGGTATTCGATCGAATACTACGGTATTCGAAATACTCGTACTTGATCGTGTACCACTTGCTATTTGAATGGAAAAATTCAATGCAGAACCAGCATTGATTGGTCGAATGCTATACCATATCTCCCAACCGTCCTGATTTCCGTGGGACATTCACGATTTGGGTGACATTTCCAGCGGTCCCGGTTAGAGGGAGGCATGTCCCGATTTCAACTCAGATCTGCGTCCAGAGTACGCAGATCTGAGTTGAACACATACGCGGCTAACGCCGCTGAACGCCGCCTACTGGCTTGTAGATGCGATGTGATGACGTCACAACGCGTCTACAACTGTGCGCCAGTGTGAGAGAGAAAGGCGCGCAGAGAGCGGCGGGGGAACGAGGAGAAGGTAAGTGTAATGCGGAGGTGGAACGTGAAACTGGGGGCAGATGAAGGAGAGGACGGCATGACACTGGGGGCAGAGATGTGGAGACATGAATCTGGGGGCAGAGATGGAGGGACATGAATCTGGGGGCAGAGATGGGGGGGGACATGAATCTGGGGCCAGAGATGGGGGAGACATGAATCTGGGGGCAGAGATGGAGGGGACATGAATCTGGGGGCAGAGATGGAGGGGACATGAATCTGGGGGCAGAGATGTGGGGACATGAATCTGGGGGCAGAGATGTGGGGACATGAATCTGGGGGCAGAGATGGAGGGGACATGAATCTGGGGGCAGAGATGGAGGGGGGACATATAATTTATGGGTGACTGTTGGAGGATTATACAGTGTGCAGGCACATGAAAAATTAATGAGAATGGGCGGAGTCAACACAAAAGGTGGCGGGACAAAATTTGCCGCGGCGCGCAGAGTTTTTCAAAAGTTGGGAGGTATGGCTATACAGTCGGCCAATCAACGCTGGTTCTTCTCCTACCTTTAGAAGTCTTCGCCGTGCAGCGTCCCCGCGGCGTCTTCCAGCTTTGAATTCACTCTGCCAGGCATCGGGCCTGGGCAGAGCCAACTGCGCATGCCCACGCTACAAGAAAATGGCCGCTTTGATTGTAAGACGCCGCGGGGACGCTATGCGGAGAAGACTTCTCGGAGGATCCAGCCCGACCCTCACTCGTGGACTTGGTAAGTTCAATTTGATCGAACGTTGCCTACCCCTGAAACGAGCATTTTCCCCCCATAGACTATAATAGGATTCGATATTTGATTCGAGTAGTCGAATATTGAGGGGCTACTCGAAACGAATATCGAATAACGAGTATTTAACTACTCGCTCATCTCTACTACTCGCTCATCCACTGCTGGAGGACAATAAGGTACCAATAACTAGAGATGAGCGAACAGTGTTCTATCGAACTCATGTTCGATCGGATATTAGGCTGTTCGGCATGTTCGAATCGAATCGAACACCGCGTGGTAAAGTGCGCCATTACTCGATTCCCCTCCCACCTTCCCTGGCGCCTTTTTTGCTCCAATAACAGCGCAGGGTAGGTGGGACAGGAACTACGACACCGGTGACGTTGAAAAAAGTAGGCAAAACCCATTGGCTGCCGAAAACATGTGACCTCTAATTTAAAAGAACAGCGCCGCCCAGCTTCGCGTCATTCTGAGCTTGCAATTCACCGGGGACGGAGGTTTCCGTCCAGTTAGCTAGGGGTTAGATTCTGGGTAGGCAGGGACAGGCTAGGATAGGAAGGAGAAGACAACCACAACAGCTCTTGTAAGAGCTAAATTCCAGGGAGAAGCTTGTCAGTGTAACGTGGCACTGACGGGCTCAATCGCCGCAACCCAGCTTTCCCAGGATCCTGAATGGAATACACTGACAGTGTATTCCCGTATACCCGATATATACCCCCGATACCCGTTCCAACGGTGTGCCCCCCCACCTTCACCCCAGAAATACCCTGCAAGTCCCCTAGCAATAGGATTGGGGCTATATACACCCACTATTTTTGCTACTGCCATATAGTGCCATTGTCTGACTGGGAATTCAAAGAATATATTGGGCTTACATATAACTTCAATTCCAGGGAGAAGCTTGTCAGTGTAACGTGGCACTGACGGGCTCAATCGCCGCAACCCAGCTTTCCCAGGATCCTGAATGGAACACACTGACAGTGTATTCCCGTATACCCCATATATACACCCCAAATCCCCGTTCCAACGGTGTGCCCCCCCACCTTCACCTCAGAAATACCCTGCAAGTCCCCTAGCAATAGAATTGGGGCTATATACACCCACAATTTTTACTACTGGTATACAGTGCCATTGTCTGACTGGGAATTCAAAGAATATATTGGGAATACAAATACCCTCATTTCTTGCTACTGCCATATAGTGCCAGTGTCTGACTGGGAATTCAAAGAATATATTGGGGTTATGTGCACCCACAATTTTTACTACTGGTATACAGTGCCATTGTCTCACTGGGAATTCAAAGAATATATGGGGGTTATGAGCACCCACAATTTTTACTACTGGTATACAGTGCCATTGTCTCACTGGGAATTCAAAGAATATATGGGGGTTATGTGCACCCACAATTTTTGCTACTGCTATACAGTTCCATTGTCTCACTGGGAATTCAAAGAATATATGGGGGTTATGTGCACCCACAATTTTTGCTACTGCTATACAGTTCCATTGTCTCACTGGGAATTCAAAGAATATATGGGGGTTATGTGCACCCACAATTTTTACTACTGGTATATAGTGCCATTGTCTGACTGGGAATTCAAAGAATATATGGGGGTTATGTGCACCCACAATTTTTACTACTGGTATATAGTGCCATTGTCTGACTGGGAATTCAAAGAATATATGGGGGTTATGTGCACCCACAATTTTTACTACTGGTATATAGTGCCATTGTCTGACTGGGAATTCAAAGAATATATGGGGGTTACGTGCACCCACAATTTTTGCTACTGCTATACAGTGCCATTGTCTGACTGGGAATTCAAAGAATATATTGGGGTTATGTGCACCCACAATTTTTACTACTGGTATACAGTGCCATTGTCTCACTGGGAATTCAAAGAATATATGGGGGTTATGTGCACCCACAATTTTTACTACTGGTATACAGTGCCATTGTCTGACTGGGAATTCAAAGAATATATGGGGGTTACGTGCACCCACAATTTTTGCTACTGCTATACAGTGCCATTGTCTGACTGGGAATTCAAAGAATATATTGGGGTTATGTGCACCCACAATTTTTACTACTGGTATATAGTGCCATTGTCTGACTGGGAATTCAAAGAATATATGGGGGTTATGTGCACCCACAATTTTTACTACTGGTATATAGTGCCATTGTCTGACTGGGAATTCAAAGAATATATGGGGGTTATGTGCACCCACAATTTTTACTACTGGTATATAGTGCCATTGTCTGACTGGGAATTCAAAGAATATATGGGGGTTACGTGCACCCACAATTTTTGCTACTGCTATACAGTGCCATTGTCTGACTGGGAATTCAAAGAATATATTGGGGTTATGTGCACCCACAATTTTTACTACTGGTATACAGTGCCATTGTCTCACTGGGAATTCAAAGAATATATGGGGGTTATGTGCACCCACAATTTTTGCTACTGCTATACAGTGCCATTGTCTGACTGGGAATTCAAAGAATATATTGGGGTTATGTGCACCCACAATTTTTACTACTGCTATACAGTTCCATTGTCTCACTGGGAATTCAAAGAATATATTGGGGTTATGTGCACCCACTATTTTTAATACTGGTATACAGTGCCATTGTCTGACTGGGAATTCAAAGAATATATGGGGGTTATGTGCACCCACAATTTTTGCTACTGCTATACAGTGCCATTGTCTGACTGGGAATTCAAAGAATATATTGGGGTTATGTGCACCCACAATTTTTACTACTGCTATACAGTGCCATTGTCTCACTGGGAATTCAAAGAATATATTGGGGTTATGTGCACCCACAATTTTTACTACTGGTATATAGTGCCATTGTCTGACTGGGAATTCAAAGAATATATGGGGGTTACGTGCACCCACAATTTTTACTACTGCTATACAGTTCCATTGTCTCACTGGGAATTCAAAGAATATATGGGGGTTATGTGCACCCACAATTTTTACTACTGGTATATAGTGCCATTGTCTGACTGGGAATTCAAAGAATATATGGGGGTTATGTGCACCCACAATTTTTACTACTGGTATATAGTGCCATTGTCTGACTGGGAATTCAAAGAATATATGGGGGTTATGTGCACCCACAATTTTTACTACTGGTATATAGTGCCATTGTCTGACTGGGAATTCAAAGAATATATGGGGGTTACGTGCACCCACAATTTTTGCTACTGCTATACAGTGCCATTGTCTGACTGGGAATTCAAAGAATATATTGGGGTTATGTGCACCCACAATTTTTACTACTGGTATACAGTGCCATTGTCTCACTGGGAATTCAAAGAATATATGGGGGTTATGTGCACCCACAATTTTTGCTACTGCTATACAGTGCCATTGTCTGACTGGGAATTCAAAGAATATATTGGGGTTATGTGCACCCACAATTTTTACTACTGCTATACAGTTCCATTGTCTCACTGGGAATTCAAAGAATATATTGGGGTTATGTGCACCCACTATTTTTAATACTGGTATACAGTGCCATTGTCTGACTGGGAATTCAAAGAATATATGGGGGTTATGTGCACCCACAATTTTTGCTACTGCTATACAGTGCCATTGTCTGACTGGGAATTCAAAGAATATATTGGGGTTATGTGCACCCACAATTTTTACTACTGCTATACAGTGCCATTGTCTCACTGGGAATTCAAAGAATATATTGGGGTTATGTGCACCCACAATTTTTACTACTGGTATATAGTGCCATTGTCTGACTGGGAATTCAAAGAATATATGGGGGTTACGTGCACCCACAATTTTTGCTACTGCTATACAGTTCCATTGTCTCACTGGGAATTCAAAGAATATATTGGGGTTATGTGCACCCACTATTTTTAATACTGGTATACAGTGCCATTGTCTGACTGGGAATTCAAAGAATATATTGGGGTTATGTGCACCCACAATTTTTACTACTGGTATACAGTGCCATTGTCTGACTGGGAATTCAAAGAATATATGGGGGTTATGTGCACCCACAATTTTTGCTACTGCTATACAGTGCCATTGTCTGACTGGGAATTCAAAGAATATATGGGGGTTACGTGCACCCACAATTTTTACTACTGGTATATAGTGCCATTGTCTGACTGGGAATTCAAAGAATATATGGGGGTTATGTGCACCCACAATTTTTGCTACTGCTATACAGTGCCATTGTCTGACTGGGAATTCAAAGAATATATTGGGGTTATGTGCACCCACAATTTTTACTACTGGTATACAGTGCCATTGTCTGACTGGGAATTCAAAGAATATATGGGGGTTATGTGCACCCACAATTTTTGCTACTGCTATACAGTGCCATTGTCTCACTGGGAATTCAAAGAATATATTGGGGTTATGTGCACCCACAATTTTTACTACTGGTATATAGTGCCATTGTCTGACTGGGAATTCAAAGAATATATGGGGGTTACGTGCACCCACAATTTTTGCTACTGCTATACAGTTCCATTGTCTCACTGGGAATTCAAAGAATATATTGGGGTTATGTGCACCCACTATTTTTAATACTGGTATACAGTGCCATTGTCTGACTGGGAATTCAAAGAATATATTGGGGTTATGTGCACCCACAATTTTTACTACTGGTATACAGTGCCATTGTCTGACTGGGAATTCAAAGAATATATGGGGGTTACGTGCACCCACAATTTTTGCTACTGCTATACAGTTCCATTGTCTCACTGGGAATTCAAAGAATATATGGGGGTTATGTGCACCCACAATTTTTACTACTGGTATATAGTGCCATTGCCTGACTGGGAATTCAAAGAATATATGGGGGTTACGTGCACCCACAATTTTTGCTACTGCTATACAGTGCCATTGTCTGACTGGGAATTCAAAGAATATATTGGGGTTATGTGCACCCACTATTTTTAATACTGGTATACAGTGCCATTGTCTGACTGGGAATTCAAAGAATATATTGGGGTTATGTGCACCCACTATTTTTAATACTGGTATACAGTGCCATTGTCTGACTGGGAATTCAAAGAATATATTGGGGTTATGTGCACCCACAATTTTTGCTACTGCTATACAGTGCCATTGTCTCACTGGGAATTCAAAGAATATATTGGGGTTATGTGCACCCACAATTTTTACTACTGGTATACAGTGCCATTGTCTGACTGGGAATTCAAAGAATATATGGGGGTTATGTGCACCCACAATTTTTGCTACTGCTATACAGTGCCATTGTCTCACTGGGAATTCAAAGAATATATTGGGGTTATGTGCACCCACAATTTTTACTACTGGTATATAGTGCCATTGTCTGACTGGGAATTCAAAGAATATATGGGGGTTACGTGCACCCACAATTTTTGCTACTGCTATACAGTTCCATTGTCTCACTGGGAATTCAAAGAATATATGGGGGTTATGTGCACCCACAATTTTTACTACTGGTATATAGTGCCATTGTCTGACTGGGAATTCAAAGAATATATGGGGGTTATGTGCACCCACAATTTTTAATACTGCTATACAGTGCCATTGTCTCACTGGGAATTCAAAGAATATATTGGGGTTACGTGCACCCACAATTTTTGCTACTGCTATACAGTTCCATTGTCTCACTGGGAATTCAAAGAATATATGGGGGTTATGTGCACCCACAATTTTTACTACTGGTATATAGTGCCATTGTCTGACTGGGAATTCAAAGAATATATGGGGGTTACGTGCACCCACAATTTTTGCTACTGCTATACAGTGCCATTGTCTGACTGGGAATTCAAAGAATATATTGGGGTTATGTGCACCCACAATTTTTACTACTGGTATACAGTGCCATTGTCTGGCTGGGAATTCAAAGAATATATGGGGGTTACGTGCACCCACAATTTTTGCTACTGGTATACAGTGCCATTGTCTCACTGGGAATTCCACAAATAATTTGGGGATTCATTCACCCTACATCTCAGGCTCTTGCCATATTCACCCAGGTTGTCAGTGCTGCACCAGCTCGTTCCCAGACAGCTCGGCCCGAAAAACACGTTACCTATATAGAGGATTTGGACAATGAAGACAACATGTTCTAAATCTAATGTCTGCACCTTCTCCAGAATTAAAATAAAGGCAGCGTTTAACTTTCAAATAGCACTGCACAAAGGAAGAGCTTATCAGCTTGTCTCATGACATGCTACTGAAAAGTTTCATTTGTGTATCTTAATGTAAATATAGTTGTATAAGCTTTTTGGGTTTTAGGCACTGCCAAGTTATTTATTACCACCCGCTCCCTTATAATGATGATGACGCCAAAGTCACTGTGGGTGTTCAGAGCTCACAGCTTTGGGTGACATTTGTCTTGCTCTCTGTCGGTACCAGCTGTCTTTTTGGATACCGTAAAGTTATGTTGACTTTATTAACAGCTATAGAAGCTTTAGCCAGGTTGTGACGGTGTGTAACCCTAACAACACTAAGTGGGATACACATTAATAGTCAGTCTATGTACGCTAAACGTATCACTGAAGTAATTTTTTTTCCCTCTCCCCTAATATAAGAAAGGAACAGACATTAGACCTAGACCGGGGTTCGAGGCTTAAAAAATCCAGTATTATTTGTTCTTCATGATGTGAAATATGTGTTGAAAAGCAACCCAAGATGAAGTCAGCCATGTGTGCCAGTGTGTTACTTGGCATGCCTTTGCTGGCCCCAACTGTAAGGGTCACTCTCCATTTCCTCCATTTTCCACTCCCCTTCACACCATTTGTGGTGAAGCAATGGGATGCACTGAAGTGCACCCTCTAGCCTCGTGTGGGATAGGGACATCAGATGCCACTCCAACCCCCTCGTCTTCCTCCGCCAGCCAACGGTGCGAAGATGAGAGGAGTGTGCTCTGAATGTTTTCTGCCTAGCAGAGGCTAGTTCTCACTTACGAAAATGGCCCCACTTTGACCTGTATATCAGGCACAATGGTGTAGGTTTCAAAGAAACATGGCACCAACAAGTTGGAAAACGTGGGCCATGCGTGGACCGTGTTTGAGTCTGGCAAGCTCCAGATCTGCTACCAGGTTCCAGCCATTATCACAGGCGCAAAAATGCCAGGCCCCAGGTGTAGCAGGGAAAAAAAAATGCCATCTCAGCCAGGATGGCATCCCTGACCTCGGAGGCACTGTGCTGTCTGTCCCCCAAGCTGATCAGTTTCAGCACGGCCTGCTGACATCTCCCCATGCCAGTGTTACAGTGTTTTCCGCTAGTAGCTGGGGTGGAGGTTGCAGCTTCGTAGGGTTTCAGTCTACTCCTGCCATGAATTTTGGCCTGGGAGAGGAGATAGGCCACCCCAGTTTGCACCCGGGGAACAGACTCCACCACATTCACTCTGCCTGTCATTAAAGATAAGCACTGCAGCATCCCTGACCACAGGCGCTTGTCCATGTGTCGGTGGTCAAGTGGACCTTGCAGCAAAGCGCAGAGCTCTGGGCCCGACTGATGTTATGGGACACATGCAGGCGCAAGGCAGAGACAGCACACCAAGAGAAGTAGTAACGGCTAGGCCCAGCATAGGGAGGTGCCCCAGCTGCCATCTGCTGACGGAAGGCCTGGGTCTCCAGAAGCATAAACAAACACCAACATCTCCAGGGCCAGCAGTTTATCGATGAGGCTGTTACAGGCTTGGGCATGGGGGTGGGTTGTATTGTACTTCTGCCTGCAATGAAAAGCTTGGGAAATGTGGAGTGGCTGGGAAGAGGCGCATGATGGTGCAGGCCAAAAGGGCGCATGAGGGTGAACTCCCCAATGTGTCAGAGATAGGTGTGTATGTGTCCTTGCATCATATACTTGCACCATATTTGGCTTTGGAAGTTAATTTTGTGCCAAAAAGTGGTTAAGACAGCGATCCCTCAGCTACTCCCGTTACACTGTCTATTGAAGTTACCATCTGTGGAAGTGGACCACCATTTCTAAGATCCCAAAGGAAGCAGGCAAGAGATGTGCAGTTCAGAAAAAAAGATGAGAAAATAAGTTTAGGCTGTAGAGCACAGAGGGATCGGAGAGGACAGAGCTGGTGTCGGCCAGGTATTCCCACAACATGCGCCTATACTTGTCCCTCCTGGTGACACTAGGCCCCTGAGTGGCAGTAATTTGTCCAGGGGGGCCATTAACGTGTTCCAGACCTAGGAATAAGTCTTCCAACAGGGTAGAGTTTTGCATGCCTTTGCTTCTACCCACTGTTTTTGCTGCTTAGCTTCCCTCCACATCTACTCTGCTTTCACCCCTAAACATCACCCCAGTTTATGCCTTTGCTTCTACCCAGGTTTTTTGTTGATTTAGCTTCCCTCTACATCTACACTGCTTTAGCCCCTAGACATCACCCCTGTCCATGTGGGGTCGGTGGCCTCGTCATCCACCAACTCCTCTTCCAATTGCGCACTGCCCCCTTACTGCAAACCGCACATGACCACAGCTTGCCTTGATGGCAACTGTGTCTCATGATCCCCACTTAGGTCCAGACAAGTCGGTGGCGGGTCCAAAACCCCAAAATTGGAAGGAAATGGCAGATGCTGCAGTATTTCTAACACCTGTTCCTGGTGCTCGGGCCTGGTCTGTGTTGTACCCTGCACCCTGCTTAACGCATCTGCCATATCCGAAGTTGTGCTGAGCGCATGCTAATGTTTCGTGTCCAGTGCAATGGATGGGATGGGATTTCACATAAGTCTGCCACCCATGGCCACTCATGGTTGAGCAACTGAGGGAGTTGACTTTGACGAACCCGAGGGTTTTGGAGTTGGAACTACATCAAAGGTCTGTGCTGCTCACACACTCTGCTCAACACATGATATGTTTAGTGCCAGCAGTGTGGAGACGTCGCACAACAGCCGTTGTTCCAGCAGGTACAGGCGTTGTAGGAGTGCATAGAGGCTAGCAGCGGCAACTATACACTTTAAAAACTATCCGCACAAGCGCCACACTTTCACCAGTAGCTCAGGAACATTGGGGTACCTTTTTCAAAAGATTAGCAGCAATGAGTTAAAAACGTGGCCCAGGCATGGAATATGTTGCAGGCTGCCAAGCTACAGAGCCAATCCCAGGTTACGGCCATTATCACACATGACAACATGCCTGGGCCCAGGTGCAGTGGCAAAAACCACATTGCCGTCTCATCGAGGATGGCATGACTCACTTTGTAGGCAGTGTGCTGTCTGGCCCCCAAGCTGATGAGCTTCAGCACGGCCCGCTGACGTCTCCCCACACCAGTGTTGCAGCGTTTCCAGCTCGTAGCTGGGGTCAATTTAACAGCGGAGGAGGGTGGTGTTTCAGCCCTCCTCCCAGGAATGTTGTGTGGGGAGACAAGTCAGGCCACCACATTTTGCGACCCGGTCCACGCCTCAACTACATTCAACCACTGTGCCCAAATTGAAAGGTAGCGTCCCTGTCCGCATGCACTTGTCCATTCGTAACTGGTCACATGGAACTTTAGGGCTAAGCGCTGAATTTAGGGACCGCCTCATGTTTGGGGGAAAGTGCTGGTGTGGACGGCACAGTGCGGTGGCGCAGTAGACACTCTGCCCAAAAAGGGCAGAGTGTCCCCCAGCCGGGATTCCAACATCTCCTGGGCCAGATTTCTTGAGATGAGGCCATTGAAGCCTTGGGCATGTGGGTGGGTTGCGCTGTACTTTAGCATGAAATGAAAGGCTTGGGAGATGGGGAGTTGCTGGGAAGAGGCGCATGATGGCGCGGGCAAAAGGAGAAATGGCAGGAAAAGGTGAGGATAAGGGTGAACTCCCCAAAGTGTCAGAGGCAGATGTGGAGGTGTCCTGGCTGCTGGTCTGGACTGCAGCGCCAGCCCTGTCAACAGTGGAAGAGGCAGTGGCCGCCAGGCCAAACGACGATTATCCTGCGCTTGCTCTCACCCACTGAGCCCAGGGCTTGCCTTCCAAATGATGGCACCCGCAAGAGGTGGTGAGATTCCTCTCCGCAGATCTCCAAACCATCTTGGACTTGCAAATTGCACTAAATTTGTCATGTAACTGACATGTATATGATGAGTCTATCCATTGTCTGTTCATTTTGGTGAAAGTCAGCCTGTCAGCTGACAGACAGCTGTGCTTGTCAGTGATGATGTCACCGGCTGCTTGTACCCCCAGTTTTTGCTGCTTAGCTTGCCTCCACATCCACACTGCTTTTGCCCCTACACATCACCCCTATCCATGCCTGTGCCTCTAGCCATAAGTCTGCCACCCATGGAAACTCATGGTGCAGAAAGTGAGGGAGCTGACTCTGAGGAACCCTTGGGTTTTGTAGCTGGTACTCCATCAAAGGTCTCTGCTGCTCACACACCCTGCTGAACATACGGTATCTAGGGTTAGAGCGTGTGGTGACCTCGCACAACAGTAGGTGCTTCAGGCAGATGTAGGCCTTGCTGGAGTGTATTGCGGCTAGCTCCAGGTACTGTAGACTTCGGAAAGTGGGTGTCCAAGTGCCGCACTTTCACCCTTAGCTCAGCTAATTTGGGGTATGTTTTTAAAAATCATTGCACCACTACATTGAACATGTGGGCCAGGCATGGAACGTGTTGGAGGCTGGCAAGCTCCAGAGCCCTCCAACAAGCTAAAAAACCTGGCCCCAGGGGCAGCGGGGATAAACAAATTGCCATCTCATCCAGGATGGCATCCCTGACCTCAGAGGCAGTGTGCTGTCCGTCTCCCAAGCTGATGAGCTTCAGCCCAGCCTGCTGACGTCTCCCCACACCAGTGTTGCAGCGTTTTCAGCTCGTAGCTGGGGTCAATCTAACAGCGGAGGAGGAGGAGGGTGGTGTTTCAGCCCTCCTCCCAGGAATGTTTTGTGGGGAAACAAGTCAGGAAAATTCTTGAAACGGGAGAGTTTTGCATCTTTGCCCTTGCTGCCTATGGACATCCCTTTGCCTCTAGCCACCATTTTCCCTGCTTTGCTTGCCTCCACATCCACACTGCTTTTGCCCCTAGACATCACCCCAGTCCATGCCTTAGCTTGTACCCCCAGTTTTTCCTGCTTAGCTTGCCTCCACATCCACACTGCTTTTGCCCCTAGACATCACCCCAGTCCATGCCTTAGCTTGTACCCCCAGTTTTTCCTGCTTAGCTTGCCTCCACATCCACACTGCTTTTGCCCCTAGACATCACCCCAGTCCATGCCTTAGCTTGTACCCCCAGTTTTTCCTGCTTAGCTTGCCTCCACATCCACACTGCTTTTGCCCCTAGACATCATCCCTATCCATGCCTCTTCCCCTAGCCATAACTCTGCCACCCCTGGAAACTCATGGTGCAGAAACTTTGGTTGCTGACTTTGAGGAACCCTTGGGTTTTGTAGATGGAACTCCATCAAAGGTCTGTGCAGCTCACACACCCTGCTCAAGATATGGTATTGTAGGGTTTCAGCGTGTGTGAATGACGGACAACAGCCTGTGTTTGGACAGATGTAGGCCTTGCTAGAGTGTTTTTAGGCTAGCAGCGACTCCTGTGCACTTGCAAAAGTGGGCGCACAAGCGCCGCATTTTCAACAGTAGCTTCGGTACATTTGGGTATGTTTTTAAAAAACTTTGCACCACTAGGTTAGACGTGGGCCAAACATGGAACGTGTTGGAGGCTGGCAAGCTCCAGAGCCGCTACCAGGTTCCAGCCATTATCACAGGCGTAAAAATGCCAGGCCCCAGGTGTAGCAGGGAAAAAAAAAATGCCATCTCAGCCAGGATGGCATCCCTGACCTCGGAGGCACTTTGCTGTCTGTCCCCCAAGCTGATGAGCTTCAGCACCGCCTGCTGACGTCTCCCCACACCAGTGTTTTAGCGTTTGCCGCTAGTAGCTGTGGTGGAGGTTGCAGCGTCGTAGGGTTTCAGTCTACTCCTGCCATGAATTTTGGCCTGGGAGAGGAGATAGGCCACCCCAGTTTGCACCCGGGGAACAGACTCCACCACATTCACCCTGCCTGTCATTAAAGATAAGCACTGCAGCATCCCTGACCACAGGCGCTTGTCCAAGTGTCGGTGGTCAAGTGGACCTTGCAGCAAAGCGCGGAACTAAGGGCCCACCTGATGTTGAGTGACACGTGCTGGTGCAAGGCGGGGACGCCACACCGGGAGAAGTTGAGACGGCTAAGGACGGCATAGTGAGGTGCCACAGTTGCCATCAGGTCCGGGAAGGCGGGAGTTTCAACAAGCCGGAACGCCAACCTCTCCTGGGCCAGCAGTTTAGCGATGTTGGCGTTCTAGGCTTGCGTGGGTGGGTGGTTAGCGGTGTATTTCTGCCGGCGCTCCAATGTCTGAGAGATGGTGGGTTGTTGTAAAGAAGCGCCTGATGGTGCCTTTGATGGTGCAGGAGAAGGAGATAAGACAGAAACAGGGGAGGATGAGGGAGAAGTCAACAAAGTGGCGGAGGCAGATGAAGTGATGTCCTGGCTCGTCCTCTGGAGTGCATCGCCAGCACTGTGAGCAGAGGCAGTGGCATGAACGGCGGGCGACGTTTGTCCTGCCGTTGCTGCCTGCCACTGATTCCATTGCTTGGATTCCAAATGACGGTGCATTGAAGTGGTGGACAGGTTGCTCTTTTCAGGGCCCCTACTCGATTTCGAGAGGCAAATTGTGTAGACGACACTATATCTGTCCTCGGCGCATTCCTTGAAAAAACTCTACACCTTCAAGAAACGTGCCCTCGATGGGGGAGTTTTTCTGGGCTGGGTACAAAAGGGAACATCTTCGGACATTCCGGGTCTGGCCTGGCTTCGGCAAAGCAGCTGACCTCTGCCTCTGGACATGTCTCTGCCTCTAGCTACCCTTTTTGGTGCTGCACCTGCCTCAACATCCACACTACTTTCCCAGCTTGACATCTGCCTTGTCCAGGTGGGGTCGGTGTCCTCGTCGTCCACCACCTCCTCTTCCAACTCCTGTCTCGCCTCCTCCTCCTGCACAATGCGCATGTCAACTGGCTGCCCTGACAGCAACTGCGTCTCATCGTCGTCGATGAGGGTGGGTTGCTGGTCATCCGCCACCAAATCGACCGGAGATGGAATGGAGGAGACTCTAGTGTTTGAGCATCTGGACACAGATACTCGTCTGTTAGGTCCGTGGAATCGCGAAATGGAGGGGCAGGTTGCGGTACAGTCAAAGGAAGGGAGAACAGCTCTGGGGAGCAGGGACAGTTGGGGTTATTGTTCTGGGAAGATTGGGAATTTTGGGTGGAAGGAGGACAAGACTGTTGGGTAAGAGGAGGTAGAGGCTGCCTGGCTGGTGGACAATGTGCTTTAAGCGTTATCCGACAGCCATTGCAAGACCTGTTCCTGGTTCTCGGGCCTACTAATCTTTGTACCATTCAGCCTAGTTAATGTGGAACTTTTGTGCAAAGCGCAGAACTTAGGGCCCGCCTGATGTTAAGGGACACACGCTGGTACAAGGCTCAACTCACCCTAAGTGCCAAAAACACTGCTGGTGCAAGGCTCTACTCATGCCAAGGGCCTCAATCTCTGCTGGTAGCTCAGCTTAAGGTCCTGTAACTTTGTTTGGAAGGGCTCATGTTAAGGGCTAGAAAAGTGAATTTTGGAAGGTCTTACCACATCACACACACACACACACACACTCAAAATGACAGTTAAGGGTGAGGGCTTTTGGAATTCCCATTGCCTATTTCATTTGTGGTTGTCATGGGGAACGTGATTTAAAGGGGTGGTTGTTACTGTTTGTTGAGCTTAAATTGGGGTTTGTGTCCATCCATTTGGGGAGTAAAGAAGGTTTCCAGGTATTTTCCCACTTTGATAGAGGTTTTTTTGAATGTGGAAAGTGTGTAGTTGTTAGGCAGTGATGTTGGGGTAATAGAGGGTCTTTGGTGTGTTAGATGCCCCCAGACATGCTTCCCCTGCTGTCCCAGTGTCATTCCAGAGGTGTTGGCATCATTTCCTGGGGTGTCATAGTGGACTTGGTGACCCTCCAGACACGGATTTGGGTTTCCCCCTTAACGAGTATCTGTTCCCCATAGACTATAATGGGGTTCGAAACCCGTTCGAACACACGAACATTGAGCGGCTGTTCGAATCGAATTTCGAACCTCGAACATTTTAGTGTTCGCTCATCTCTACCAATAACAACTCCAGAAGCTGGTTGTAAGTCTAATGTAAGTAATCAAACAACTCCTTTAACCACTTCAGGAAGGGACTATTTTTCCTGGTTCTGGACAAGACACATTTTTGCTGACACAGGCCACAAGAAAATGGTCGCTTGTTTACTGGGCATGCGCAGTTGGCTCTGCCCGAGGCCTAGAAGTTTGAACACCAGCTCCGGAAGAAGAAGCATGAAGAGGCCGTTCCTGAAGAAGATGGAGGCGGCTCTGGAGAGATTTCTCTCGCAGCAGTGGGGACACCCCCAGTGCTGTTTGAGCACTGGGGCCCGCCCCCAGTGCTGCGAGAGAACTCATTTACATCCCGACGAAAACCGGGATTTATACCGAACAGCGGCGTGGAGAAGACATCTAAAGGTAGAAGAAGAATAGCCTTTCTTAAGGCTATTCCTACGTGCCAATGAGAAAAAATTTGATTTTAATGGTAGAATCCCTTTAAGGGCTATACATTTTTTTTAAAATTGAAATACATTTTGTTTCTTTATTGAGTAATAAATAGGTGAAAAACAGGGCTTTATTTTTATGCAGTTTTTCTTTTTTCTATGATTTTTACTTTATTTTTATTATCCAAGAAAATGTAAATAAAAAAGGAGGGGAAATATGTCTGTTTTCACATTTTTCATGTTTTTTTGGGGGGGTTTATTCCACATAGTGTGGTGTAAATTTTCCCGGTAACAATAATTTTTTTGTAGGTTACAATTATTATTGCATCGCTTGTGATGTGGGAGTGATAGGGGCGTTTTTTTTTTTTTTTTAATTATTTAGTTTTTACTAATTTTTACAACTTTTTTTGTTTTTATACACACTGTGCTAGCTTTGCCCCCATAAGGTCATAATATAGGGGTTTTTTTATTTGGAGGGGGGCATTTTAACCTTTTTCCTCCCCCGTTTAACTGGGGCTGATACATTAGGCCCAGATACAAGGGGAATTCAGCCTCCTAGAGTATACTCTAGAGCAGGTCTGGGTCCTCCAGGACTCAACAGCTCATGCATTTGGAAGTGGAGCCATGTCATGCTGGCTGCCATAGCTGTTCACACAATGATCAGGAAGGCAGAGACTGTTATAAACCATCCTTGCCTTCCATATGGGAAGTTCAGTAACAGTTGCCATCTTGATCTTACAGCTAAACGATTCTGAGCTGCTGCTTAACCCTGCAAGCAAGAGTGTAACTTCAGGGGGTGCCGAGGGTGCAGTTGCACCGGGGCCCAGGATCCTTCGGGGGCCCATAAGCACTGGCATCAGTATTGAGATTGCAGCTTCCATCTGGCCCATAAACCAAGGAGACCCCCAGATTACCCTAACCATACTAAGGTGGATTAAACTCCTTAGCACCCATAACCATCACTCTCAAGAATTCCCTATAGGGATAAGGTAGGGACCCCGGACAAAAGATTGCACCAGGGTCCACAAGACTTTAGTTACGCCACTGCCTGCAAGAAATGTATATATACTTTCTTTCAGCCAGGTTTAAGCATCAATCTCCTAGGCATATATAGTCAACAGGTTGTTTCCATGCAGTTGCCACAAAAAAAATTATTTGCAGGCTGTTTAACCTTCTTAAACAGAGACTGTCACTAGAGGTTACTGCTAATATTTAATATCCTAAAATATCTGAAACATAATTCTCTCTAAAGCTTGCTTAGCATTTGTCAAAAAGATGTTATAATACAGCATTAGCTATATAAATGACTAGAAAGAGAGTCCTGAGATGAGCCCAGCAGAATATTATACTGTGCACAGGGCAGGTGCTGGTGGGCTCAACTTCTCTAGTAACTTAAAGAGGACCTTTCACCATTTTGCCCACAGGCAGTTCTATATACTGCCGGAAAGCTGACAGTGAGCTGAGTCGGCTTTCCCGATCTGGATCCGGTACCGTAGCTCTTCTATGGTCAGAAGGGTGTTTCTGACAGTTAGCCAGAGACGTCCTTCTTCACAGCACAGCCAATCGCGCTATGCTGTGAGAGTCGGGAGAAACTCCCCCCTCCCTCCCTGATAATGCTCGTCTATGGATGAGTACTGCGAGCAGAAGGAGTTCCTCCCGCCTCTCACAGCATAGCGCGATTGGCTGTGCTGTGAAGAAGGACGTCTCTGGCTAACTGTCAGAAACGCCCTTCTGACCATAGAAGAGCTACGGTACCAGGACCGTAAGCTCTTCACACCGGGCCCACATCGGGAAAGCCGACAGTGCGCTGAATTCAGCGCAGTGTCAGCTTTCCGGCAGTATATAGAACTGCCTGTGGGCAAAATGGTGAAAGGTCCTCTTTAAAGAGGACCTTTCACCTCCTGGGGTAAATGCGGTGTAATACACTGCTAGAAAGCCAACAGTGCACTGAATTCAGAATCAAAATTACAGCCTGTCAATTATACATGCGGAAATGCTGACGTTTTCCATATAGGTATGGTAAGGGGAAAAAGTCAGCAAAAGAAAACTATAGAAATGCAATTAAAAACACTGCGGAAGAAAATAAGATGTGTTTGTTTCCATCATGATTTTATCTGCAGCATTGTGAGACTTTAGTTTTAAAGGTCGACGAATTTTCATTTTGTGCATCAATTTTTCCCTCCCCACTTACCAAGAACCTTTATTTTTTTCATTTTTCATTTCACATGATGGCTTATTGTTTGTGGGAGAAATTGGACTTTGTATTGGAAATGTTCAGTATTCTGTACAATGTACTTGGAAGCTTTCTCTTTCTGTGTCCCAGGTGAAGAGCTATCGGTGCCGGTACCGTAGCTCTTCACTGTCAGAAGGGCGTTTCTGACAGTCAGTCAGGAACACCTTTCCTCACAGTAACACCTATAGCGCTATACCGTAAGAGGGAGTGTTACTTACCGCCCTGTGATGATGCAGAGTGGTGAGGAACGCCCCCCCCACTACTCGTCTATGGACAAGTACTATCAGGAGGGGAGGGGGCGTTCCTCACCACTATCACAGTACAGCGCAATAGACACTACTGTGAGGAAGGGCGTTCCTGACTGACTGTCAGAAAAGCCCTTCTGACAGTGAAAAGCTATTGTACCAGCACTGATAGCTCTTCATAGGGGGCATAGAACGTGTAATAGAAGCATAGTAATGACTAGCCTGAGAGCATTCAGTAACCTCCTGGCTGTCTTGGCAACCAATCGCTAACCTCCAATGACGTTCTGGAGGGTGGTGAGCATTCAAAAATTCTAGCACCCATCGCACCTCAGCACTTTAGATGCCACAATTGCATTAAAAGAGGACCTTTCATGGTTTGGGGCACAGGCAGTTCCATATACTGCTGGAAAGCCGACAGTACGATGACTTCAGCGCACTGTCGGCTTTCACGATCTGTGCCCCCAGTGAAGAGCTATCGGTCCCGGTACCGTAGCGCTTTATAGTCAAAAGGGCGTTTCTGACTCTCTACCAGGAACGTCCTTCTGTACAGCAGCGCCAATAGCGCTGTGCTGTGTGACAGACTGTCAGAAACGCCCTTCTGTACCGGGACCGATAGCTCTTCACTCGGGGCACAGATCGGGAAAGCTGACAGGGCGCTGAATTCAGCGCACTGTCAGCTTTCCAGAAGTATATAGAACTGCCTGTGCCCCAAACCATGTATCTAAAGTATTTACAACCATAACTGGTGCCAGCTGTTCACCACCGGTGCTGACTATATAATCCCCTGTGTTTGGAGAGGTCTCAGCTCCTGAACCTTCTCCATACATATCGGCCATTCCATTCCCCTATCCCCATGAAATATGCAGAGCAGCAGAGCTTTTCTCTCCGGATTTTTTGTGCGGGAACCTAATGGAAACTACATCGAACCCATCATGGTCTATAAGATCCGCAAGTTTCCTTAGGTAACCGCTTTTTTATGCAGATTAGGTTTCCGTTCTAGAACGGAAACCTAAACACAGATGTCAACTGGGCCTAAGATGTCTACTCACAAACCCTCATTCAAGGAGTTAACAAAGTAATGGAATAAATAAATTTATAGAGTATAGTACACATGAGAGATTATCGCCATTTTGTGTTTTTTTTTTCCGATCTAGCATTCTATTCATGTAAAAAAAAAAAAAAAAACCTACTCGAAATAATAATCTTGTTATCACCGATCCTTTCGAAGGTACTTCAGTGGAAGAATTCTATAAAGTAGCTGATCAATCTGGAGGGTTAAGAGTTAGTAGGACCTCTCCTCATATTCAGAGCTATTAGACATTCATAGAAACTCTTTATCTGAATAAAACTAGTTTGCTGGCCTTCCGTTCTTCATCTCTTTTTTTTTTTTTCTCAAGACCTCTTACATCTTTAGACAGAAAGAAAGATGTGATGTGCTCCATAAGGACCCATCATTGCGTTTTGAGGGTAGGTTATTCATGCCTTGGCAAACAGAATCAAGGTCAGGGATAGTAGAGACGGATAATCCAACTGATTGAATTTGATGGTATAATCACTTTCCTCCTGTGCTGCACCTTCTCCTCTTCGCTACTTTAAAAGAAATTAACCCTAGCTTTATCGTGCCATGTCAATGATAGAGGGGATGTTCAGGAACGTATGTTAGAAGCTGCATTACAGATGCTTTCTATGATGTTATATTAGCTATTGACATCTTAAGGGTAAGAACACTAATTCAGGTTTTATTGATGCTTTTTGAAACCAAACTATGAGTAGATTCAAAAAAAGAGATGTCCCATCTGTCCTTCATTGGTTCCCACTAGAGAAGAAGAGAATTGGTTTGGACCAAACTTTATTTACCGTATATACTCGAGTATAAGCCGACTTTTTCAGCACATTTTTCATGCTTCGGCTTATACACGAGTCAGGGTCCACGGAGCACAGAAAACTGGTAGGACCTGGAAGGGGGAGGTCCTTTATTGCTACTGCTCTGTGATTGGCTTGTCATGAGGTCAAGTGACTGTGATGTCATCAAAGGTCCTGTAGCCACTGGTATGTAACATCTGCAGATAAGGTTGAGTCTAAATCCATAATACTCACTTTGCTTTACTTCTCCTGCGTTCCCTTACCAAAAACCCAAATTTTGGGGGTTAATCTAGGAAAAGGTGGGGGAACAGAAGTCAGGTTGGATTCTAACCCTAATGTTAGCCCCTCTTATATCTCCTGTCCCTTACAAGGGTAGTTCCAGAAATATCCCTAGGTAGCCCTATAAACCGTTTATCTCCTCCTGATGTGTTTCATCCCATATACTAGGGTAGTCCTCAGGGATCTATAGACAAAGAAAACATGGGGGGGGGGCGCATACTATTTAAAACTCCAAAGAAAATCAAAACCACATTTAACCAAAAACAAGGTGTTATGTTTGTATATCAAGGTCTCGGAAAAGCAGTAGCAGGAGATTGACTGACAACTGTGATAAGTAGAGGCAACTAATTAAATTTACCCCACTTCTGTGAGCCAAGACAGACCCCCTGAGCCCACCGTGAGGCGGGTTAGACTTGCGCTGAATTTGGGCATCTGGTTATCCACCAAACAGATAGATGTACAAATAATAAATGCACTGCTGCAGAAACCGAAACAAAATCCACAAAAACTTACAAAGAGTTGTGAAGACAAGAGACAACTCATCTTGGCACCAAAGAGACCATATCAGAAGGCAAACACCAAATTCGGCAAATAAGCCAAGGGTCGCAATTCCAAACAGGCATGTCACGAGCAGAATCTGAAGACAAAGGGAAGTCCAAGAATAAGCCAAGAGGTCAGTATGAAGCAGTGAATGCAACAGGTAATAGAGCCAAACCAGGAGCAGTAAACAATTAGTCGGCACCTGTGTTAGGAAGGAGTGATCTTATATAGGTCTCTTCAGCTGCTAATTGGCTAAAGCAGAGAACTTTGGAACACATAAGCTTCTCCAACTTGACATGGTAACCTTAAAAGTAACAGCTGTGACACTCCTGATACAAAGTTGTGGAACTTGCTAAATGGAGTGTCACCACTTCACGTTGGTAAAATCACCAAGATAGCAGCTGAACCCCATCTAGTAGGGGGGAAGGAGGTAGGAACCTTCACAATAGTTAGAATTTTTGTAAAGCTATCAAAACAAGAATACACATTTGGTATCACTCTAATCACAACGTTCAAGAGAATAAAGCTAACATGGCATTTTTATCACATACTGTACTGTAAAAACAAAATCCCTAAAAAAAATGGCGGTACTGCATTTTCTTTTAAATTTCACCTTATTCTGAAGTTTTTTTTTTCCATTACAAGTTGTCACACAAAAATCAAGCCCTCATATGAGAAAGTTATGGGTTTTGGAATGCAAGAAAACACAAAAATGAAAAATCTCTGCGTCACGTAAGGGTTTTTAAGAAGTGCCACATTGACAATTCCTCCCATTGGTTCCACCAACTCTCCATGAGCCTGACAAGTGCTCATAGACATACAGAAAATGTTTAATGATCCACATTCATTGAAGTTTATTTTTTATTCAATGTTTAATGTTAAACCAAACCTCAAATTCATCGCTGAATGGTTTCACATGCCTGCACTTTTCACCCTTGGAAGACGACCAATCATGTGCAACACCAATGTGTTTCATGAGACTTCAGCCAACCATGTTAGAACCAAATTACGAGGTGCAATGAAATCAGAAAATGGCTGCCTCTGGTGTGTAGCTGACAGATGCACTTCTTCTCACCTATAAAACAGCTAATGTAAATCGTCTGTCAATTATACGACGTCTCATGTTGAGAACATATTTTTCATGCGCTTGATACTTTATTTGGCGGTTCTTCAATTATCCATTTTATGTATTTTATTGTCTAATCAAGTCCAAGCCTTATGGTAGGAAGTCGTCCATATTCTGTCACAATTTGACATTTTTAGGACTCGCTATAGGTCCCCGAAGTGGTAATTATGCTATTTAGCAGTTATGATTTGACTGAGCCTCGACCTTACAAAGAACACACTTTGTGGGTCAGCAGTCACTTGCCAAGTGTTGTGTTTAAAAGGTGGGTTGGGGTCTGTCCAGGTTTTTGGCAATGTTTCATAGACATACATATAGTGTTTCCTCGCGCTCTGCAAATGTTATGATAATAAAAGAAACCGGTTGGACCCGAGCAGTCCATTTATTGCTCTGCGTTTTAATGAAATCCCCATATACCCCTTTTACATGTTTAAAATTTTAAGTTTAATGTTCCCTTTCTAGTCGCCATCTGGTTCACTGCTAACAGTTTCATATACTAAGAGCCCATCTGCTAATACTTCTTGTGGAAGTTCTTTTTTTATAGGGCAGTGAAGTGGAAACTTCAAAAACACATTGTTACGCCTTATAAGTTCTGAGATTTCTCTAGTTTGAGGGTTGATGTATCTGTTTGACAAACGTGAAGATGGCTACCAACTATTGTAAAAAATCATAGAGTCAATTCATTTTACTAATTGTATCGATATAAGTTACTTGTTAAGCTGAAAATGTAAACAAATAATGGGATAAATCATGTATAATTACATATGACTTATCGGAGATCCCGTATTTTACCCCAAGTCAATAGATGAGATGCAACCGATATCCCCCACAAGTGCTTGAGTCAACTTTAAAGCAGTGATCATATGAAAAATTTGAAGAATAACCCTGGCTGTCTTTCAAAATCTGCACGTCTTGTACGTATATTGTGCTCATTTTTCTACAGTTCAGTCTCTCTTTTGCTCTGATCATGTACCGCCTTGAGTTTTAGACTTTTATTTTGATGTTCTCTGCTTTCAATCCCGTGAGGCTCACGGGATGTAGGCAGCTAGAGACAGTACTATCTTTGCCTACTGAGGATTAGTTCACTGTAATCATCTTTCTCTTTATATTCTCCTACACAAGCTAAGAGACTATGGGGCAGATTTTTTAAGACAGGGCATTTTATACACCACTTTTAGTAAGGGCCTGGCTGGCACAGGGCATGGCTCATTTATGAAGAAGCTCTAGCCCATTCATAAATCAGTTGCATGCCTCTATTCCTGCATGGAGATCCAAACTGGTATAGATTTCCATTATAACGGATGCCAGAAAACTGGTGTGAGTTATAATAAATACGTCCAGCCAGGTTCCCCTCCCCTGCCCTTCTCCGCTCTGTCCACATTCACATTATGTTGCAAGTGATGTGCATAACATGGGTTATGCAGTCTATGCAATGTCATCATCCAAGAAGCCAGAGATAGAGACCAGAGTGCTTCTTTAACCACTTCAGTACTGGGCCAATTTGTGGTCCAGGACCAGACACATTTTAGGTTTATTTTGTATGTGCGGTTTTGAGGTCTGTAAAATTTTTCTTGTATGTCTCAGTCAACTAATTTTTTGCGTCTTTTCTCGGGGACACATAGGGCTTTATTTTTATGTTATTTTTATTTTCAAATGTGTTTTAATTTTTTTTTATATCCAGGAAAATATAAACAAAATAGGAGGGAAATTGTGTCTGTTTTTTTAATTTATTATTATTTTTTTTATTTAATAACACAAAGTGTCACTGAAAAACTTTATAATATAGTTTTTCCTCTCCGTTATGGTAATTTTTATTTTGTATGGTGTTGTCGGGGGTGGGGCTATGACCTTTAATAACGGCGTTTTATTAGCGTATTATTTATTTATTTTTTATTATTATTTTATTTACATTTTTTAAAAACTTTTTTATTATATTTTTATTTTATATTTTCTCCAGATTGTGTCCCCATAAGGTGATAAGAGACCTTTGGGGACATCTGATCACTTTTTTTTTTTTTTTTTTTACTGGAGGCTGATTTCTGCTATAACTGGGGCTGGTACATTTAGCCCCAGTTGCAGGAGGAATACAGCCTCCTGTATGCTGTATACACAGTATGCAGAGCTGATCTGGGATCCTGTAGGACCCAGCAGCTCTTGCAAGACGCTGCTCCCGGCGGATCACGTGTCCGCCGGGTCAGAGGGCAGCTGACTTATAGCAGCGTCCATAGCTGTGTATACAGCGCTCATTGAGCACTGTATACACAGCGATCGAGATAGCAGGGGAGGTAATAAATCTTCCCTGCCATCTCTCTGGGAACTCCGTCTGAAGTTACAGCCAGCTCCCATTGAAAGCAGCTGCACGATCTCAGTGCAGCTGCTGTGTTCTGACTGGACGTACAGGTATGTCCTGTCAGAACAAGGCAACCACTTCCCGGACGTATATAGTCTATGGGCGGTCCAGAAGTAGTTAAAGGGATTCTATCATTAAAATGACATTTTTTTTACTAATACGTAGGAATAGTCTTAAGAAAGGCTATTCTACTCCTACCTTTAGACATCTTCTCCGTGCCGCCATTCAGTAGAAATCCCGCTTTTCTTCAGTATGCAAATAAGTTCTCTTGCATAACTGGGGTCGTCATCAAAAATCATCAAAAATCTTTGTGGCTCACAGCCACAAAAAATGGCCACGGATTTATGCAGTCAGCTCTGCCTGAGGCCTGTTGGCAGAGCTGCCTGCGCATACATAGAAGTTTGAACCCAGCGCCGGAAGAAGACACAGAGAGAGGCCATTCCAGAAGAAGATGGAGGTGGCGCTGGAGATTTCTAGGTTTTTATCTCACTCCCTTAGTCTTCACCATCAGGCAGCAGAGGACATGCTTGTACCATGCATTTGTATTACTCAGTTTTGCATTGGTGCAATACATCTCCTTCAAATGTAGCCAAATAAGAAACTTATTTCTAGTAGGAATGTACACAGCATTGGTCCAGAGCTGAAGATACAGAGCAGGGGAGTATAGCAGGTACTAAGATTCAGAGCACATTACAAAAAATAAAGGGGGCATACCGATGCTACCAAATTAGGATGTCTCAGTGTATATGTATTATCAGAAACGTGTTTAGATTGTAAATGTACTTCATTTTATATGTTCTTTTCTTTTAAATAGAATATTTTTCCACTATTAAAGATCAAGTGGCCCGGGGAAAAGAAAAATTCTGGAACTGTAGCTTGTTACGTTGCTTCTGGGCCACCAGTTCATGAGCACTATGCCTCTAGTTTTTAAATAAGCTACATGGTGTCCCACTGCTGGGACCGCCAGCGATCAGCTATAATCTGGAGGGGAACCTCGCAAGTGTTGAATACCCTTCAGCACCACCACTGGGGAAATTAGGGATTACACAGTGCTTATTAAAATTAATGGGCTGTGTAACACATGGATGTGCCAGGTTCTCCAGATAGAGACTTGCTTTGACTCTGTTCTCCACTTTGGCTTATTGATAGAGGTTAAAAATGTAGAACATCCTCTGTTAACTTACAATACTTGGTAAAGGGTTGTCAAAATCAGACATCCTGTTAAATCAATAGATAGTCCGGGCTGAATACTCCCATCGGCCCCTGGAGATTAAGCATAGTAGTGTCTACCACAAGTAGTATCGGTGATCATAAGAATTTCGAGTGTTTACTTTGTTTGATGGTTCTATTTTGTCAACAATGCCTTGAGCATCGAGAATTCCTGCAAATTCTTGCTGCATCTTCACTTTAGAGATCTGTAGAGACATTAGAAACATAGCTTGTATCCAGATCACAGAGAGATAAAACAGAGATAGCAGTCAGTATGGATCCAGCTAGTAGAGAGATAAGCCAGTGTGGATCCAGCTCACACAGATTTATTGGTGGCATTAATAAGAATTTGCATTTCTTTTCTTCATGGGACACAACAAGGTTGCTCTATGTAGTTTTTATTATTTCATGTGTATCTGAGTAAGATATTATTGTGTATTTTGCTGGTCATGCACGAAATACAGTGCAGTTAACAGAGAGCTCAACATTTGCTCATGAACATGACAAAATGTCACAATGTTGTATTATTTTAACATAACTCTTAAATACTATTGAAGTTGTACAATTTTTTTGCGCGATATAATGGACCAGTCATGCAAACGTGGAGAATTGGCTGCAACCACTACTAGCGGTAATGGTCCTCTAATATCGGACTCTACATTACCTCTACAGGGTTCTGATCAGGTGTTAATAGTCCAAACAACATGCTCCAGTACTTTAGATGTAGATCAGAAACCACTTTCCCTTCCGACACCAGATTTAACCAAGCTTCACCATCATCATCCTGCTGAGATGGAGCCAGTAAAGGAAACCTTGCCTTCAAAGGCATGTTCTGGAGCTGTGACTGAGCCAAATCTAAACACAGAGTCCTTTGGAACTGAACAGAATTCACCAGCAGTGTTATTGGCCCTTAGGGTGAGTTGAGCCTTGCACCAGCACGTGTCCTGTAACATCAGGCGGGCCCTAAGTTCTGCGCTTTGCACAAAGTTCCACTTGACCACTTACGCGTGGACAAGTGCATGCAGCCAGGGACGCCACATCACAATCACGGCACACTGGCTGAATGTAGTTGAGGCTGGGACCGGGTCACAAACTGTGGCGGCCTGCCTTGTCTCCCCGCCCAATATTCCTGGCAGGAGTGCTGAAACACCACCCTCCTCCTTCTCCACTAAATTGACTCCAGCTACGAGCTGGAAACGCTGCAACACTGACGTGGGGAGATGTCAGCAGGCCGTGCTGAAGCTCATCAGCTTGGGGGACAGACAGCACACTGCCTCCGAGGTGAGGGATGCCATCTTGGATGATGTGGCAATGTGTTTTTCCACGCTGTACCTGGGGCCAGGCATTTTTGTCATCTGTGATAATGGACTGAACCTGGTAGCAGCTATGCCTGGCCCACGTTTTCAACTTATTGGTGCAACGGTTTCTAAGAACGTACCCCAATTTACACGAACTAACGGTTAACGTCTGGCACTTGTGCGCCCACTTTGGCAAGTCTACAGTAGCTGCTGCTAGCCTCAATACACTCCAGCAATGCCTACATCTGCCCGAAGCACCGACTGTTGTGCGAGGTCACCACATGCTGAAACCCTAGATACCGTATGTTGAGCAGGGTGTGTGAGCAGCAGAGACCTTTGATGGAGTTCCATCTACAAAACCCAAGGGTTCATCAAAGTCTGCTCCCTCAGTTTCTGCACCATGAGTTTCCATGGGTGGCAGACTTATGTGAAATCCTATCCCATCCTTTCCACTGGACAAGAAACATTAGCATGCGCTCATCACAATTCCTGATATGACAACTGCGTTAAGCAGGGTGCAGGGTACAACGCAGACCAGGCCCAAGCACCAGGAACACATGTTACAATGGCTAGCAGATAATGCTTCCAGCTGCTTTTCCACCAGCCAGTCAGCCAGGATCTCTTTTTGGGTCCTTTGACTGTCTCTCCCTCTGTTGAACCACTTCCCAAATCCCAGGAGCTACCAGACGACTTTGTGTGTACTGGTGCCCAAACACTGGAGCATCCGCCATCACCTGGCGATTTTTTGGTTGTGGACCCACAACCAGCATTTTCCATCCTCAGTGATGATGATGAGACACAGTTGCCATCAGGGCATGCTGTTGTCATGTGCGGTTTGCAGTAAGAGGAGAGTGAGCAATTGGAAGAGGAGTTGGTGGATGACAAGGCCACCGACCCTAAATGGACAGGGGTGAGATCTAGGTGCGAAAGCAGTGTAGATGTGGAGGCAAGCTAAGCAGGAATAAAGGTGTCTAGAGGCAGAGGCATGGACTAAGGTCCCCGGAAAAACGATCCGGGAGTAACATTTTAACCCTGGGAGGGGAAATGACATTAGTTGGTGTTGCAGCAGCCTCTGCTTGTTTTTGGGAGAGGTTGTGCACCTGATTAGCCATTTCAGACACCAAACCTGCTAAACCCTCCATCCAGGATACAAGGTCTTGAACAGAAGTGCCAAATCGGAGTCCAAAGAATAGTCAGTAGGGAAAGGCAGAGGTCAAGGATTAGAATGCAAGCAAGGATAGTGACAGCAAAAAGCAAGTACGCAAAAGGCAATAGCAAGCACTGGTGTGAATGAGAGACAGAGACCATATGGGACAGCATGGTGGCTCAGTGGTTAGCACTGTTATCTTGACACATCGGAGTCCTGGGTTTCAGTTCAACCAAGGACAACATTTGCCTCTTTTAAAGAGAAACCATTCAACACATCGTTCTTTCCCATAGAAAATGACCCCAAGTTGTTTGTACCTGTTTTTTTTTAATTTTTTTATCCACTATTTGAACTCTTTAATGGAATTTTTATTTTTTTAAAGGGGTGAATCATTGGAAAAACCCAAAGTTACACACAATGACCAGATGACCAATATAAATTTAATGGTAAATGGCTGGTTTTAAATACTGTCATTGGTGTCCACTATTGTGTCACAGCCTACATTTGTCCTCGGGTGCTCTACTTTGGTGTACTGGTCCAACCATGCAGCTGCCATTAGAATAGATAGTCCCTTTGTCTGTTTCCATTACATTGCTACTGCTTATTTATTATGTAGTTACGGCAGGTAAAGATTATCTGTAATATGTTTTTAATGGTTTGCTTCATTTTAGAAATGATATGTTTTGCTGAAATGTATGGTTTTAGTTTTACAAATGGTACACATTGACTGTTCTAGGGTGAAGAACTGTATTTTACCTGTGTACATTGTTTTTGCTTGGTAGTAAATATATGTTGTATGAATATATGCTCTTAAATTATATATATTCTGCAACATCACATAAAGGTTTATAGCTGGATTCAGGTTATGTTAAGTAAAGCAGAAAACCAGATTTCCGTTCAGTTTAACACATTGTAATATGTGGCTACGAAAAAGAGTGAAAATGCTAAAGTTGCTATTTCTGAGTAACTTTCTGTGAGAACAGCTGCTGCACTTATGGTTATTGCCTAACACTATACTGAGTACATTGCACAATATGTATAAAAAAGGTCAATTTCAGGACAGTTTGGTTTCACCAAAAATTTATGGACAGGCATCAAATGCTATTTAAATCCAGTACAGAGCTGAGATAGACCAAGACCCCAAACCCCTTCACCAGCACCAGCCGCAAGATCAGATGGACTTTCCCATATGGAAAACACTCCACTTACTGAAAACAAAACCAAAGATTACAATTCACTTTCTAGGAAATCTGGGTCAGAAGGACAATCAGGAAGCTAAAGTACCGGTAGTAGTCTGTTCAGAAGAGATGTCTGAGCCAGGAGAAAGCAATATTCTGATAACAAGCCAAAAGGTCAAGAGAAATCCAAGAGATCACGTCAGGACAAAAATCAGTAGACAAGTCGTAACAAAGCCAAGGGTCAATATTCCAAAAGATTGCATCATGAATCATAAGGCAAGGGTTATTTGGTCACAAACCAAACTTTGATTTCCAGGAGATTATTATAAAGCAGTGATACACAAATGGACAGGTCACAAAGTCAAACAAGGAAAATAATTGCAGTTGGCTGAGGAGGATGGAAAATCACGGCCGCAAAATAACGCGGCGTATACGAGACTAACTCCCATTGAAATCAATGGGAGCGTATACGGCGCTCAAAATCTCACACGGCGTATACGTGCCAGGTCACGCGGCACGTTACTCCATGTGAATGCACCCAAATAGTGTCAGGAAATTGTGGCTCAACTAAAAACTGGTAGAAATGAAGACTAGAGAGTCTAAATATACAGCAAATTTTTCATCCTGTATCAGCCTCTGTGATAAATCTGGTGTATTTTTAGACTGCTTGTCCACGTTTGTATTGTCTATTAGTAATTATGGGTCATTGCCAATGGATGAATCTGTTGCAGTCATTTCTTGACATGTATACGGAACCTAGTGTCTGAACACATCACAAATAAATTATCTAGATGCTCCAAGATATGTCATATTGTGACAAATATGCACCATGTTTATGGCAGTGTCTAGTCACAAATGCAATAGTAAATCTGGGCCACTGTTTGTAAAGCTACTGTAAAGCACTAGAAGCTCTCCAAGCAATTGAGTGACTGATGTGAGGGTCTATTTAGTTGAGGGAAGAAATGGACAGATATTTGGGTAGCAGGGGGAAGAGTCTATACCATTGGGTACCATGGAGGATGATTTAGGACATTGGGTGCCTTGCAATATTTTTTTTCTTGCTAAACTTTACAAAGTTTTGTGTAATACACTAACGAACAAAATGGTAACAATGTTTTGAAATTTGACTATTAGGCTCCATATCTCACCATTCCCTATAGCTTCAAACACATTCTCTAATAACTCAGTGTGTTACTAGATCAATTCTCAAGCAAAAGGTGACTGGTTCAAATTGAGGATCAGCCATGAAGAAGATTTCCGTGGAGAAGCATCATTCGGTTCATCGATGGTCCAGGCCAAAAATTGCCAAACTGCCTCATGTGAGATCCATGACAGTTGGAAGAATATGAAATTAAAAAGTCAAGAGGTGAATGTCCAGGCAAAATATCAGAGTCAACAAGGTCTATCAGTTCTGGCACGTCAAACACAGCAGTAGAGGTGGCTCGTATGCTTTGTAATAGTGAGATCCCAGACATCCATGTAAACACTGTGCGACACTAGAGATGAGGGAACAGTAAAATGTCCGAGGTTCAATATTCGTTTCGAGTAGCTTCTCAATATTCGACTACTCGAATCGAATATCGAACCCCATTATAGTCTATGGGGGGAAAATGCTCGTTTCAGGGGTAGGCAACATTCAATCAAATTATACTTACCAAGTCCACGAGTGAGGGTCGGGCTGGATCCTCCAAGCAGTCTTCTCCTTCTCCGATGCCTGGCAGAGTGAATGAAGAGCCGGAAGATGCCGCGGGGAAGCTGCACGGAGAAGACTTCTGAAGGTAGGAGAAGAACCAGCATTGATTGGCCGACTGTATAGCATTCGGCCAATCAATGCTGGTTCTGCATTGAACTTTTACATTCAAACAGCGAGTGGTACTCGATCGAGTACGAGTATTTCGAATACCGTAGTATTCGATCGAATACCTACTCGATCGAGTACTACTCGCTCATCTCTATGTAACACGTTACACAAGTCTAGAATGGTTGTCAGAAGAAGCATCAGCTTGTGTTTGCAAAAAAGTACAAAAAGTGGACAATAGAAAATTGGAAATGGATGAAATGAAAGTCAATAGACTGTGCTCTGATGGGTGCAAATGGGTCCAAAAGGGAAAAGAGTCTAACAGATGAAATTGAAGGACCTGTCAAGTTTCGTGGAGGAAGCCTTATGTTATGGAGTTTTTTCACAGCCAAAGGCATTGGATACTTGACTAGGATTGATTGTGGTCTCCATGCTGAGCTACATCAGTGAAATAAGACAATAAACCTAGCAAATTCACTAAAAAAGGCTTAACATTTTTGCCGCAAGACAGTTTTCCAAACAAAAGCGGAATAATATGCTACAAATGTGCCACTGTCTCAATTTTTCAACCTGCTTGAAATTTTTTGAAAAGTGGGTGGATCAGGCCAGAGATCATGGCATTATGGAGACACCTATGCCTGAAAGATGTACAAAGTTTGCACCAGAAGATGCCCTGAGTGGCATAGATTTTATTCTTGGCACATGGGAACATCTAAGGGAGCGTTCAAACTTGTGCCCATGTCTCTGCCCTGTGTCATTCCGCCGGACACAAAGTCCTGGATGTCTGAATTTGTGTCCAGCCAAAAAACGGTTTCCCACCCATTTAAATGAATGGGTTTTAAATCTGACCGCCCGGGTAGCCGTCTCCTGTCCAGTTTTGCCGGGGCCAAGGACAGAAACCCGGCAGAATGACACAGGACAGACATGGGCACAAGTGTGAACGCCACCTAAGACTCACCAGATTTAGTAAACTTGGAGTATTTAAATAACTCAAGCGCATCATTCTCCAACAGGGAAGTGAATTAAGACTGGCATAGGGAACACCAGTCAGAATAAATTCCGGAAAATATATTTTTCTTAATTTTCATACCTTAACTTCCTTAACTTCTTAACCATCTTCCAGACTACTTTATGGAGATGCTTGAGGGAAAACTTTAGATTCCGAGTTGGGTGTTTTAGGCTTTGGTTTTCCTTTAAATATGTGTGTCAATCTGAAGCATATTACTGTTGACGATAACCTTGCTTTACAGAATAACAGGAGGTATATTGGATCCTGTATTTCAACGTGATTTGGAAATTGACATCATATGAAGGGTAGAAGGCATGCTGTTTATAATTTGTATGGTAGAACACATCCTAAGGCTGCTCAGCATGCATTTAGCATAACATCTCGGCTCTAGTTGGCGGTTGGTAGTTGTGCAGCTGGTAAGAGGAATTGAACTGCAATGGAATTGCACTCCAGATTATAGTTATCAGTCTAGCAATATATAGTCTATAGCTATTAGTAGTGTTTATCTCCTGCAATAATGTATCGTTGAATGTCATTGCTTATGCAGCATCATAAAACAGAGAGAACAAGTGTCTAGGCAGCGAGTCTCTATACAACCCTTACAAATCAGCTTTATTCAAACATTTTGTTGACTCAGTAATTACGGAGGATACGGGAGGTCACTTTGTCTTGTAGTTCAACTTCAATTTGGATCTGCTAGAAAATAACAAGCAATTTTTTGGTTTCATTGCTTGTGATATGTAAAATACTGAATAAACAACAATATATGGCTCCTATTAAAACAAAATGTTGATTGCCTCAGTCTCCTCTTTAGCATGGATTTGGCTGTCTCCATCAAAACCACTTCAATGGGTTAGACTAATTGGATCCAAAGGTCATGATTATTTAAACAAATGGAAATTTCTGGTAAAAATAAAGTTTGGGAAAATAAGTGCTGTAGATACAAAAGCAGAGTGAGCAAGACGATATTCAATAAGATGTGGAGATATTCGGACCCGTGAATAAGGACTGCGCAGATCCAGAGGAATTGGAGAGCAAACTCTTTATTTCACAAAAAACACCAAGGAAACACACAACGCGTTTCGTTGCTCTCTTGATCAAGTATGCATCATACTCCATCTTCAGTAGTGTCTATGGTAAGGAGGAGCATCTTCCTAACCACAGAGACTACTGAAGTTGGAGTATGATGCACGCTTGATAAAGGGGCATTTTTATGGCCCTGAAACGCGTTGTATGTTTCATTAGTGTTTTTTTGAAAGTCTGGTGAGTAGGATTAGCAAGAGTCTAGAAACAGAGAAGCGTATGTTCAGAATGTACGAGAGTGTATCAGCTAGAATGTAGAGTAAACTGGAGCAGATTATGGAAGATACCAGTGGCTGCAACTCTAGAATATTGTTCCATGAGCTACAACGCAGAGCTGTCTGGAGCATATTATTTCAGAATACAGTGTTGCCACTTTAGAGTTTTATAACAGCTGCTCATCTGGAGCAGAATATGGCATATACTAGTGCATGGGACTCTAGAGTATTGTTCTGTGAACTAGAATTTTGAGTAGAACCAGGCATATTTTGGAAAAATGCAATGCTGGCACTCTAGAGTGCTGTAGTAACTAGAATATAGAGTCAGCTGGAGAAGATTATGGCAGATACTAGTAAATGGCACTCTAAAGTGTTGTTTGTAGAATGTAGAGTCAGCTAGGCAACGATGCCAGAATGCAGTGCAGTCTCTAGAATGGAGAGTCAGCTGGAACAGACTATGGCATTATCCAGTGGCAAGCGCTCTAGAGCTTGTGTCAGTTGAAATGTTCACTCTCCTGAAGAATACTATAACATATACTAATTACTGGCACTATAGAGTGTCTTATTAACTAGAACATTGAGTCATCTGGAGAAGACTATGGCAGATTCTAGTGGCTGACACTCTAGAATAGTAATTAAAGACTAGAATGTTGTGACACTCTAGAGCAGCATTCCGAGATTGAAGATTGCCTTATCAGGTGGAATATAGAGAGAGCTGGAGAAAAATAAGGCATGCTCAAAGTAATATGATTGTATAAACTTGGACCTGACTGGTTTACTTAGTTTCATAGAATACTTTGGACAAGTTATGTGTATTGTGTATGACTTACGGTGACCCATTTTAGAGCCACTAGTTTTTATAGGTCTTATTATTTATTCTTCCAAGCCTCACTAAATATAAAGATTGCACATTTGGTTGCAGAAGGTTAAAGGGGTTGTCCAGGCTAAACTGATAATTAACCCCTAAACTAAACTCCGTCCCCCCCACCTAACATAATTTATGTCAGTTAAAAAAAAAATCGATAATTACCCATATCCATATGATCTGACCACTCAAGGAACACTTTCTGATAATCCAGTGATGGTCCATCTCACCACTTCCGAAATGGAACATCACCATTACTCTCCCCCCTCCCCTATCCCCATCAATACTTACCAAGCCTTTCTGTGTCTGGTGAACGGCTCCTTCCCCTCTTCCAGTCTTGTAGCAGTGGGCGGAATAGCTTAGCTAGGGAGATGGGGAGAGTAGGAGGGGATAGAAATGGGCAGGATCACTAGTCAGTGAGAGTGGGAGGGGCAAGGCTTAGTGAGACAGGCAGGGGGAAGGCTAGTGAGATGGAAGGTTTTGTAATGGAGTGAAGGGGGATGAGTAAGAAGGAGTTAATTGTGCAGCTACAAAGGAAGCTGCATAGCAGGAAGCTACACCATGTAAACAAACACAGAGGATGTATCAGCAACCATAGACACCAGAAATCACCACAAACACTGCTAAAGGTATATTGGTGTACTTATTAACCCATCACTAGAACTAACAGAACTTTCTAAAAAAAAAAGAAGATTTTCTGCCTGGGAAACCCCTTTAACACAGTGTTGCGTTTAACACATACATTGTTTTGGTTTCACCAATTTATATATGTTGCTGTATATTTCCCATTTCTATATAGTTAGAAGACAAATTGTTTTTGTAGCACTTGACTCATTGTTGTGTCTTCAATAAGGGCTGAAACAAAGGCATGCCCTTTACAAAGTCATTTCAAGCAATTTAAAAACATATGTTATCCACATGCGGATAGAAAACCTTCTTTAATGGTTGCTCGAGGGTTACTAAATTTACATGCCTGTGGTTGAAATTATTATTGTGTTTCGGTTACTAAAGTGTGCTGCTTTTATCTACGTATATAACCCTAGCTGTACTCTGGGTTGTCCCACACCAGTTATTTGTTCTTTATAATGCCACGTTATAAAATTGTATATAATCCATGCCACAATTGTAGGGTGAAAAGTGTGGGAAAGCTCTACAAGTTACTACGCATCTGAATTGTTAAAGAGATTATTCTATTTTTGCTCAGAAAAAACAAGGTAAGTTTTTTGCTGCAAAAATTGTTTGATCTTACCCTGGACCCTATTTTATTGGAAAGAGAGAAACGCAGTCTATGCATTACATGGATAGCCATTTAATTTCAATAAAGAGCGTGTAATGCTGTACCTCACTTTCCCTGTGGTGGCGCAGCTGAGTTCTGGGGGTTCCAGGACTCAGTCATTTGCATTGCATTCCTTCTACTTTTGATATGTAGGTGGGAACGTAGATACTGTTAGCCTAGGAGATTTATCAACACATGACATTCTTAATTCCTTCTGTGGCAGAGTCAAGTGCATAATTTATTTAGAAGCTCATGCCTCTTAATAAATTAGGTGCATCCCTTGCAGAATTCTGTGTTCCAGAATGTGAAATCTATGCCAGCTAGGCTTTGAACTATAAATTTCTAGAAAGTAGCTTGTAGGACATAGGGATGAGCAAACCAATACTTAAAGAGGACCTTTCACCTCCTGGGGCACATGCGGTGTAATACACCGCTAGAAAACCGACAGTGTGCTGAATTCAGTGCACTATCGGCTTTCCCGTTCTGTGCCACCCAGTGAAGAGCTATCGGTGCCGGTACCGTAGCTCTTCAACGTCAGAAGGGCGTTTCTGAAAGTCAGTCAGGAACGCCCTTCTTCACAGCAGCGTCTATTACGCTATACTGTGAGAGCGGAGTTCCTTACCGCCCAGTGATGATGCTGAGCGGTGAGGAACGCCCCCTCCCCTACTCCTGATACTACCTCATTAATTCAGCGCACTGTTGGCTTTCTAGTGGTGTATTACACTGCATGTGCTCCAGGAGGTGAAAGGTCCTCTTTACTGGTTCAATACAAATTTGCCAAATATTTTGGGTTTGGAAAACCAAACTTTTTGGGATTTCCCCCCACAAACAACTATTATAATTAGGGGACTCTTCAGACCCTAAAGTATGATAAGTGGAGGTCCAATTATAGGCCTCAGTATTCCCCCTGCGCTAAAGATATCATTCAGGCTAGTAGTAGAGGTTTAAAGGGATTCTACCATTAAAATCAAGTTTTTTGTCGATCACATGTAGGAATAGCCTTAAGAAAGGCTATACTTCTCCTACCTTTAGATGTCTTCTCCGTGCCACCATTCGGTAGAAATCCCGATTTTTGTTGGTATGCAAATGAGTTGTCACAGCACTGGGGGACGGGCTCAAACAGCACTGGGGGCGTCCCCAATGCTGCGAGAGAAATCTCCATCTTCTTCAGGAACGGCCTCTCTGCATGTCTTCTTCTGGAGCTGGGTTCAAACCTCTAGGCCCTGGACAGAACCGACTGCACATGCCCACAGGCAACAAGAAAATGGTCACTTACTTACCGTTGTAAGACTTTTTTTTAATGTTCATTCACCTCCCCTGGACTTATACTTATTATACTGCTATTACATAGCAGTTCTGGTTTAGACAGACGTGAAACTGATAGGTGAACCTTGCAAATATCCAGAGCTAAATCTGACATGGTTCACCCAACACTAGGCCATAAATTGCCAAAAAGTCACAATTTTTGGTGTAAATTCATTTATGCTAAAAACTGATCCAAAATAATGATACATTCACCCCAATGGGTCATATTACATGATTTTCAACCATACTATGTTACTCAGATGCAGATATACCACCAGTTAGCTGTTCCCCAAGTTGGTGTGTATGATGGGCACAATTTGAGAGTCTTGCTCCTTTTTCAGACACTTGTGAAAATTATGTAGGTGTAGAAAATGTTTCGATCTGGGGACCACAATTCTATGAGAGCCAGAACAAAGATCTGCTGTATCCATGCATCATGTGGTAGGCTACTCACCCAGCATGTTATGCTACATTGTGGGGCTAGACATGCTGTAAATGTCCCCAGAAATATTAACAGAAGCCTTAGAAGCATCAAGATTTCCAATTTGGCGCAACACGTTCTTTAAAGAATTTCAATGACTTGGACTTGAAACCTATCAATGGTAGGACAAGCCAAAGTAGAAAAACATTTAACAATTTTAACCTTTACCACTTTAAAAATTCACCTATTAGGTATTTACATTCATGAATTATTCACTTTCACAATTCAGATCAGATATGAAAAAAATCTATTTGTGTTTCTTCTTAAACTGAGAGATTTATAAAGAATAGAGTGTCGGAGAATGTGTTCGTGTCCTTGCAGAAATTGCGGAGATAGAAGGAGACCTTTCGATTCAAATATCTAACATTTGATTTGCATGAATTAGCAAGACAATATTCACAAGCACACATTTAATACAGTACGTACTAAACAAATAAGCAGCAAGCTCCGCTAAGCCCGTGTAAGCAGATAACCAAACAATCCCGTATTATCCACCCTTTCTTAATTTCAGTCCCATTTCAGCAATATCAGGTAACTTGGAAATCCAGCAAATATATTTTAATCCTTGTTGTAAACTGTGTCACTGATTCATTATGTAAGATTCTTTCATCTTTTAGTCCGAGTTGTGTAAACTATTCTGTTATCATTATAGATATAAAACGATAGTAAAGGATTGGAGGTCTTAGAAATATTTCTTTCAACAAACAGAAAATGAATTAGGGATTTTCTCATGATAGTTTTTATGGTTTATGGAACTGATATGCCAATATGGTTAACCTCCATGAGGTCCAAGGACTAGGGGGCTTATGTTGGTGGCATGTGCGGTGTCGAGCTTCATTGAAGTCCATTGGTTATATGGAAACAGATAATACTTAACTATACCCCAGGAAAATCAGAAAACATACATATTTCTGTTTTTTCCTCTGTTTTATTCAATCACTCGATGTTAGGCTATATTTCATTTTTCGACACACGCATACATCTGTTTTTGATGGCCATTGTACATCCATTCTTTGCTCATTTGTCTGTTTTTGTTGGCCGAGCGTCTCCCATTTTGCTTCCATTTTTTATTGGATTGTTAAAAAATGGATGGATGGTCTGTTTTTTCACCCAACCCATCAATCTGATAAAAATGGATCCAATTGTTTTCTATTGGGTCCATGTATCCGTCAAAACCAACAAAGATAGAACATGTCTGTTTTTCAATTGATCATAATTTCTATGGCCATAATTTATTGCTGATTCCTATTGTATATAGAAATAATTGAAATGAGGTTATTGGTTAAAATTTTGATCAAATTTAATAAGCTCATCTGCCAGGGACAAGATGATCTCTATTACATTGGACTTTGAGAGTCATTATAGTGTAGGATCCCATCTATAAGAGGTTGCTTGTTGCTGGCAGGTTGGTTTAAGCAAGTTGATCAAAATGTTAAAGAGTAGAGATGAGCGAACACTGTTCGGAACAGCCGTTCCGAACAGCACGCTCACATCACGCTCCCATAGAAATGAATGGAAGCGGCCGGCACGCGGGGTGTTAAGCGGCCGGCCGCCGGCAAAGTCTGCGTGCCAGGTGCTTCCATTCATTTCTATGGGAGTGTGCTGTTCGGATTGGCTGATCTGAACAGTGTTCACTCATCTCTATTAAAGAGGACTTTCAACACCACCACCAATTCCAGTTCTTAGCATCCACTGATTGTATCTCAGTTGGATTTTTTTCTCCCTCTAGCGTCCACCATTCCTGGTAAAGGCCAGAGAGCTCAGGCTCATACCCCTTGCCTGCCCCTGCCTAAATCATCCTAACAGTACAGAACCTACACTAAATAGCATATGAGGCACCGAAACTAACATCAACATTGTTCGGGAATGATGGGGGCTACAGCAAAAATTCCAACTGCGCTGGAATCAATGGAGTAACAACTAATGGATGTAACGAGCTTGACTTTTTGGAGGTGGTGAAATGTTCTCCTTAACAAAGAACTTCAATTTTTATTTCAAGTTCATCACACTGCGGCTGTACTTCACAGTGTGTTAGCCTCCAGCCATTTCGCTATGTTGGACTTTAGCCCTAAGGCCTTAAAATTCAACCTGCCCAATCTTTCTGTATCCTAACATATTATGTTGGAGAAAGTTATACATTCCCATACAAAAAATAAAAATAAAAAATGGTTGGCTAGGTTTGGCTGACTTTGTTTTTATGTGTCTTATGTGCCACTTTTGGTTATCATTGTGCATACAGGATATATCAGCAGGCACTAATACATTACTTGTACAATAGCCTAAATGGGCAGTGGCAAGTGATCTTCTCTTTTGCTTACAGGCTATGATGTTGTCTGTAGTTGGACTCCATTGGCACTTCATTTTCACCCGAGAATTAATAGATCCTCTGAACCTACAGCCATTAATAGATCATAGTTGGGACAGCTGTAAGACTAGAATCACACATGTGGCTGTAAATTTCCAAGGAATAGTGAAGTAATACAAAGGAAGGACTTACGTGGATATGGGAATATTGGCTATTTTTTAATGTCCATCACTTGACCATGTTAATTCCAATGGGACCTTGTGAGTGGGGGCAATTCATATGACTAATATTTTGATCCCTTGTAATGGATAGTCAAAATGTAGGTCATGCTTTATTTTTGTCTGTTTTCATGGATCCCTACATGCATTGCAATGTATGAGTAATCCATGAAAAAGAGGTGCCCGTGGGTGGAAAATGGCCATGAAAAATTGACATTTTTCACAGCCATCATTTGAATGTTTTGACTTAAAGGGATTCTATCATTAGCATCCTTTTTTTTTAACTAAGAATACGTCGGAATAGCCTTAAGAAAACCTATTTTTCTCTTACCTTTCTTTTTCTGATCCTCACCGATCATGAGAAATTTCTTCTTTCTTTCATGTTAATGAGTTTTCAGCATTCCCCTGTGCTCAAACAGTACAGAGGGTGTATCCTATGCTGTTCGAAAACTCTCCAGTGACACCTCTGTCTTCTTCTCTGGACCAACTTTGCCAAGTCATCGGCTGCACCTTCAGCCAAAAGCTCATGTCCGTCAGCCATTTTTCTGTTACCGAATACGAAATCATGTAAGAGGCCACAGGAAAATGCCCAACAAACACACAGTTTGTGCTTTTGGCTGAAGATGCGGCTGATGACCCGGCAAAGAGGCGGTCCGGAGAGGAAGACAGAGGCGTCGCTGGAGAGTTTTCGGACAGCACAGGGGACGTTCCCTGTTCTGCCTGAAAACACATTTACATATGGAAAAAATAAGAAATTACTCAGGAATGGCGGCACGGATCAGAAAAAGAAAGGTAAGAGAAGAATAGCCCTTATTAAGGCTATTCCGACGTATACTTAGTTAATAAAGGGATTCTCATGAATATCAAGTGTGTTTCCAAGCTGACGTTGGCAATACAACTAATAGTCCACCTTTCAAGGAACATATAACTACTAGCGATGAGCGAACAGTAAAATGTTCGAGATTCGATATTCGTTTCGAGCAGCCCCTCAATATTCGACTACTCAAATCGAATATCGAATCCTATTATAGTCTATGGGGGGAAAATGCTCATATCAGGGGTAGGCAACGTTCAAATTACACTTACCAAGTCCACGAGTGAGGGTCGGGCTGGATCCTCCAAGAAGTCTTCTCTGTGCAGCGTCCCCGCGGCATCTTCCGGCTCTGAATTCACTCTGCCAGGCATCGGGCCTGGGCAGAGCCGACTGCGCATGCCCGCTTGTAATGCGGGCATGCGCAGTCGGCTCTGCCCAGGCCCAATGCCTGGCAGAGTGAATTCAGAGCCGTAAGACGCCGCGGGGACGCTGCGCGGAGAAGACTTCTAAAGGTAGGAGAGGAACCAGCGTTGATTGGCCGACTGTATAGCATTCAGTCAATCAATGCTGGTTCTGCATCAAACTTTTCCATTCGAACAGCGAGTGGTACTCGATCGAGTACAAGTATTTCGAATACCATAGTATTCAATCGAATACTACTTATCAAAATAGGATTACTCAAAAACACTATGGAACTGTTGCATTCTGTTGAGACATAACATGAAATATCTTACCACTTATAGAACAACGGACAGTTGTCGAACTATATTTTTTTATATAAAAATAATAATATAATTTCAAGATGTATAAATAGTATCACAAATACATTGCATCAGCGAATCTCCTTCTAGAGGAAAGAGGGTTAAAAAGCCAGAGCAACTTACATATTCAGCAACATTCACCTCTGTCTCCGGAGAACACGCATTTGTGGCATTTCACAAATCACCCTGAACAAAAAAACCACTATAGTAAAAGAAGTACAGAGGTGCCCTTTGCATCACTTTGATTGTATCTTGGTCTGTTTGATTTTGCCATTCTGAAGAATACATAGAGGAATAATGCATCTTATTCCCAATCAGTTTTTTTTCGTCTTCAAAACAAAATCCATTAAAAGTGCTAAGCGAGAAACATAATGAGGTGCCCAACTCTTGCCAAGTCAATTTAATTACTTTTTGATCCCAACAGCCACACATTTCAATTCTTCCTTAGCATAATTAAGCTAGTGACAATGAGGATGGTATTCCAAGGCAAGGTAATGAGATGATGTGGGCCCTGGATTCAGCCTGCAAGGGAATGCTTATTAAATATTTATTGTATGTGCAGCCTGTTTGGAAGAAGAAAAACTGGAAGATAAAATTCAGTTTAAACAGCGCTCAAAATGTCATTGTTAAAATAGAATCAATTATTTTTATGATTAGTACCGCTGCAGGTTCTCAAAAATAATAAGAAATAGCTTCACTTTTTTAGCTTTAGCGGTAGTTTGGGTTGAAGGGTGTAAATATTCTTAAAGTGGAAAGAAATTGACAGCGAAGAAATAGCCTTCATTTTCGAAAACTTGAAGGGTTATAGAATGTCAGCACATACTACTGACAGTATCTGTCTGCACCGTCATTTCCTATGTCTCGTTGCATGTCAGGGGGCATATTGTGCTAACTTGTATCTGTCACCTGTTTGTAAAAGTGGGCTCTGGGTCTAAGTAGGAACTTCTCCAGGGGCGTAAAATTTCACGACATCGACCTTTTCTTATAATCTATCTTCCTGCCTCAGGAGGTCAGCAAACCCCATCAACCGGGGGGATGGGGGGTTAAAATATTGACAAATGGAGATTGGATGCGGTCTAGATAATGCCTGAGAAATCCAGGTGCTAACTAAAAAAATCAACATCTGTAATAAATTTTCTTGAAGATGCCCTTTCACCAGCTCCACCAACTCCACCAACACCAACGGCATTCTTCAATAGGTGGCACCACACTGATTCTGGAATTTAGAACTTTTACTCTAGCCCCAACCATTCCCAACAAATCATTTATAATACAATGTGCTAATTAGACTCTCTACTGCCAAGTGGGCGGTCCTAGTCTATCTGCATCAGCCCAGGATGACCCCCTTGACAATAGATAGTCTAATTAGTATATTGGGTGCTCAAACTAACACCACCAATTTATGAGGAACGGTGGGCGCTACCACAGAGTGTACAATAGCCATGTCATATAGGGCTAGTCAAGACATAGAAATCCCAAAATGATTCAGCAATGTGCATCTTAGGCCTGATTCACATCTGTGTTCGGTATTTTGTTCACGGAGTCCAGTTGGGGACCCCCTGAATGGAATACCAAACACATTAAAAAGCGGATAGCTAAGAAACCACATGGACCCTTTAGATTATAATGGGGTCCATGTGTTTTTCGAGCAGTACTTGAAGTACTTTTCTCTCCATATGATTCGTGCGGATACCACGCCGAAAATGCAGACCCCATTATAATCTATGGGGTCCTTGTGGTTTATTAGCTATGTGTTCAGTATGTCGTTCAGGGATCCCCAAGTGGACTCCCCAAATGGAATACCGAATGCAGATGTGTACCAGGCCTTAGTGGAGAAGCCTGTTGACAAGTACAGTAGACTCGAACCCATATTTTTCAGGATGGGAGGAAATGTTAATCGAATAATGACTTTAGAAAACTGGATTGCGAAAACAATTACCACCATTGGTTTTACCCTAAAGACTCGATGAATATTGCCCCAACCACTGAATCACATTCACAATTTCAGTTATCTCCATGTTGATATTCACTTTAGACTTCCAAGGCCTATACGGTGTGGCGAAAAGATCTTCCCACATATATGGTGAACATATGGCGAGAATACAATATGCAGTTTGCACTCATTGTAAAAAAAAAAAGATTTTTACTGCACAACAAACACTAGATCCTGTAACTCCCATTCACATATGGTACAGATGTAGCAAAATTTAACTTGACACTTGTGTCCAATTATATTTCATTGTTTCTTCTTGTTTTCTGTGATAAGTTATCACATGTTGGCAGATTAACCAATTGGAAAAGTTTTGGTTAACTATTACATCTGTATGTTACTTTTTTAAAGAAAAAAAATTTAATTGCAGTTTTTTTAGTTGTATTTTCTGTATGGATGGTGCAGTCTTGTCTGAGCGTCTCCTCTTCTCTGTTAACAGCATTTAGTTTATACTTCACAGCATCGTTATGACCACAGGCCGCAATAGTCTGGAGCCCATTCGTTGAGGTCTATGGGAGCATTTTCCAAGCATGCTCTTTGTAGGAGATGGTGGTTAGAAGAAGTGAGATAATCTATTCTCAGTAGAAGATACAATGATGCATCAGTGATTTTATCTATAGAGGTGTTATCTTCTATTGTAATCCTCTCTGTCTTGTCTGTGATTTCAAGGGATTCTATCATTAGAATCCCGTTTTAAGCTAAACCCACGTCAGAATAGCCTTAAGAAAGGCTATTCATCCCCGACCTTTAATGTTTTCTCCATGCCTCTGTTCCTTGGATATCCCTGTTTTCGTCCATATGCTATTTAGTTTTCTAGCAGCACAGGGGGCAGTCCCCAGTGCTCAAACAGCACTGGGGGCGTCCCCTGTGCTGCGAGAAAGCTATCCAGCACTGTCTTCTTCTTGCTCGCCTCCTCCGCTTCTTCTTCCTTGTCCTGTTACGTCTTCTTCAAAAAAAGGAAAATGGGCGACAGACATGTGTAGTGGGCACAGTCGGCCATTTTCCTGTGGCCGAAAAGGAGAGAAGAGGTAGAGGTGCAGAAGAAGAAGAAGACAGCGCTGGATCATTTTCTCGCAGCATTGGGGCGCCCCCAGTGCTGCGAGAAAACTAATGAGCATATAGACGAAAACCCGGGATATCTAAGGAACGGCGGTGCGGAGAAGACATCTAAAGGTCAGGGGAAGAATAGCCTTTCTTAAAGCTATTCCGACGTGGGTTTAGCTTAAAATGGGATTCTAATTTAAATGAAGTGAATGAGGCAAAGAAAACCCCTACAAAATTGCCAAGTGTCAGGTTTAGTAGGCAGAGTGAAAACTGCAAGATATACTTATAAAAAAAAAGATAAAAACTTAAGAAAAAAATTAAAAAATCTGCCATTTTTGGTGACACATTCCCTTTAAACATTGCTACATCTGTATAGGTAACATCTGTACACTTTCCCTTTTTTCCAGTCTTCACATTTATGCGGGCAGTGCTGGATTGCTGTGTAAAGTCCACAATGAATCACTAGATGGATACTTTATGTATTAATAAATATTGCAGGAGGTCATTCCGATAATTGCGGTTTTCATAATAAATAAGCAAACAAATGAGATTCTATAAATTTTTCAAGATCATAAACCTTACCATAAAACAGCATACGCTCAATGGCAACCAAGCTCCGTCGCTAGCTCCATTATTGAACTCCATTGTAGATACATCATAATAAGACTTAAAGCTTAGGAGCGCGGTAGACTACAATGAAGGTTCCTACTGAATGACAGCAAGTATATGGGGAAAGGTAAAACCTCCATTGCACAAACCCTAAACACCTTTAAGAGATCTGCAAGAAAGTGCATATGTTATAATTGGAGGGTAAAATGCAATGTTTTGTAATGGGAAGGCTTAGACTGTTCATGTTGGTGACTTCATATGACGCCGCTTTGAGGATTATTTGCAGTGTAAATTCCCTCTGGTACATGGATGAATCACAGTGACTCTACATCTGCGTAAGACTATGTTAACTTCTGCGTCCGAGATTCTGTTATCTGCCAGAAAAACTGAAATCCCAATGGAGATGTGAACAGAGCCTATGTTAGTGTGAACAGGTATGTAAGGCTGGAATGACAATGTTCTGGAGCAGAAGCGAAATAAACTAATAAAATTGCTTTAAAGGAAGGCTTCGAGTTTGTAGCTGCTTTATACAGTGGTAAAAGGAGAATTTTTAAAAATAACAAAACACTATATACTTGCTTGTTCGTGGGGTGGGGGATCCAAAGCAGAGTTTCCGTTTGGGTCCCCGGTTGTGGTTTACACAAGAAAGTCAGCCAATCAGTGGAGGCGTGCTGATGGTCACTGCTCAGTCACTGATTGGCTGATGTGCTGGGCCAAAGGTCAGGAATACTGGGGACCTGAAGGCTGGATTCCCGGCCAATGGGACAGATGAGTCTTTGGCTTGTTATTTTAAAGGGGTAGTATGGAGAGTAGTAATTAACTTACCGGTCTAAGGGATTGCTGATGATGAACCTGGGGGATATGTGATGTCACAACTTGTAGTTCATGCGTGGCAATGTTCCACCACCTGGGCTGCTCCACACCCTCGGTTACTTTGCCCTCTTCCCCCCAATCTCACAGGTAATTCATTACTTATGCTATGGGTGCTCACTTTACTATAGTATAGACCAGGTAAGTAAATTACTACTTTCTGGACAACCCCTTTAAGAAAAAAAATAGAACTTGAATAACCCTTAAAGCCAACACTGTATAATAAATAATAAAAATACAGCATGAGACATTAAGTCCCATTTAGATTATTGAGAAAATATCTTTTTTCAGTACTGGAAGTGGTGGGTAGTGTTCAGTAGTCACAGGTAGTGCAATGTTCATATCGCCCTATTGAGTGGAGTGGTGGAGTGCATGCTCAGGCTCTCTTCACATCTGCACTGGAATCTTTGTTGGAGACTCTGTTATAGTGCCTGACTTAATATCAGTGGAGGAAGAAGTCCTGCACCGAGAGCTTTTGCTTTTGCCACAATGGACACCCAATGGATCCAATTCTAGTCAATGGGGTCGGGCATGGTTCTTCCATAGACTAGAACAAAGAGTAAGTGACATTAGTGTGAACCCCGCATTAGTCAGTCTCCTTCTCCTAATTACAGGATTTCCTTTTTAGTATAGAGATCCACTGATGACTAACAGCAGTCTATACAATTTAGTTCTATCCTACTTATCACAGCAATGTACAATAAACATGAGAAGATTCTGAGCACAGACTTATGAACATACAAGTACAATTAATTTGTACTGATCCTGACTCCATTATTGAGCTACAGGGGAGCTGCCGGATGGAGAAGTAGACTGATTACTGATTGGAAGAGATGTAGACTGTAAATGAAAGTCATGTAGGGGCTAATTAATCAAAATTTCAGCAATTGCATTGATAATCCCTGTATACACCTTGACATAAATTAGATGCATTCCATGTGCCAAAACAGAAACAGAGAAGCTGGCGTAGACCTCTGCCATCACTTTTGCCAGAGAACTGGAGTACATAGTGATATATCTGATGGAGTCAGGCACTGTGCCCCACCATGTAACTTTCACACCCCCTTTGAGGAAAGAGGAGTACAGGGTGAAGAATTTGAAATGCCTCAATTTTTTTGTACAAAAGTTCTCATTTACACAAAAATAATATGACTTTTTCATGGAGTTATTACTAAAATAATCACACATTAAAAATATTAGATATGAATTCATCATGTGAATATACCCTAAAATTCTAGAATAGTCCATTGTTACTTGAACCAGAGCTTATCTCTATGTATACCCCATGTTTTATTAGTTTATAGCTTGTATGTAAGGGGTAGATGCGGTCACTCGTTTCTCGTATTCTCAGGGGGATCCAGGGACCCGGATAATTATTCTCGGGGGCTAAAGGTCTGATTGCAAATGAGTTTTTGTAGCATTAACAAAACCCATAAATGAATAGCGAGGACTACACTACCTATGATAACATGGCTGAGCGTATTAGTCGGGCTGTTCATTTTCAATAATGAATGTACTTCAGGTTCGATGATGTTCATTACCTTGTACTGTGATGATGTGAAATAGCTGATTGTTATCAATTAACCTGTAATTAGATTGCTGCCGGGGCATTGTTATGTCAATAGTTTACGGCTCCTGCAGATCGCCTCGGCTGAAAACTATCTTCTCTCTATGAAATGATCCAAATGATGTGTTTTTAGACTTTATATTTTTAATGAATAGGGCAACCGATAAATTATTGCAAAGAAGGAAAAAAGTGCTTTTATGAAAAAATTATATTACCAAATATGTCACATAGATATTCCTCCAAACCTGGTATGAACAAGATATGGTATCCTAAAAAACATATTTGCAAGTATGAAAAGGAAAAATGTCAGCTCAGTTTTACCCCCAAACCATCATCAGGACCTTTCATTAGGGTTGAGCGGTCGAGATCGGAAAGGATCGGATCCCGATCGGCGATCAAGTAAATTTAATGATCGCAATCGGGTTCCGATCCCTCCTAAAAAAGACCGAGAACGGAATTCCAATAGCTCAACCCTAGTTACCTGCACAGAACCGCTGCCGCTCCCCGGAGCTCTGGGTCATTGTTCTCTGTCCTCTCCTCTCTCATTCAGATGCCAGCAGAGCGCCATGCGCACCCCCACCTCCCTAGGCTAGTGTTAGTGATGCTGGGAGTAGGTGGGGCTTGTTGTGGCTTAGGAGAGTGTGGGCGGGTACAGGGCGGGGAGACGTGAGGCACTCTGCCGGCGTCAGAATGAGAGAGGAGAGAAAGGACAGAGGGCAACGGCCCAGAGCTCCAAGGAGCAGCGTACACACCAGGAGGGGAGGCGGCAGCGGTTCTGTGCAGGTAAACGGACAGCAGGGGGGGACTAAGTAGCCGGATTTTTTAACCAGTACACAGCGTGGAGTCCAAAAATTTAAACCTTTAATTTTTGGACACCACACTGTGTAGTGAATAGGATCGTTTTTAAAATCTGATTTTCGATCAATAAAAAAAAATACCATTGACTTGCATTAGGATCGGAATTGGGATTGGGATCAGGTTTGGATGGAAAATTATCGGAAATCAGATTTTAAAAACGATCCTGAAATCTCAAGATCGTCTCAACCCTACCTTTCATGTGCTGTTCCCCCAGGACCTTTGTAATGCCAGTTTACAGAAAATAACTTATTCTTTGTACAAACTAGGTCCTTCAAGTCAAGGAGGCGGAGAGCATGGAGTCAAGCTCTCCATGCCCCAACCTAGCCCCTCAGCACTATTAATGTTATTGGGCTGAGGGACCTCAATAACAGTGAGGGTGCTAAGATGGGGCATGTAGACCTTGACATCTTCGGCCAGATGCATACCCAATGGAACAGCAATCTGCACTTGAAAAAGGGTACGTAGACACCCGAAAGAGCGTTGTGTTGTTCGCTAATAAAGTTTTAATTCCTTGTTATACTATGGAAGCGCAATTCTTATTCCTCCATATCTATCAAGATTAGATTGGTCCACCTTGTTTCTACATTTTTAGCCATCCATGGCTTTGCTCAAAAAACTCTAAATCGGCAACAAAAAAGCAGCGTTTCTGCAACGTGGGGCTTCAGCCTCATGTGGCCATGAGGATAAGGCCTTAGGTGATGCTAAAAAACATAAAAGACCTTTTTTATATTGTGGTTGTAAAAATACCCAAATTATAAATGGATGGCACCCAGATCGGACATGGAAATACACTAGGATGTACATCGTCCATTTTTTATAGTCTACAAAATGGATCATTTGTGTGAGTGTCCTTATCTGCTCATCTGAGTGGTACTGCAAACATTAAAAAAGCTATAACAATAATATACAATGATATATGATGTGACATAAAATCTAGCACACCCTATGGTATCGCTCTACAAGGAAGTGGAAACACCCTACTTAGTATGGAATTTGGAAAGGGGGTCGACGCGTTTTCTGCTATTATGAGCCATGAATACAGTGTTCCTTGAGAAAACATTTACACTGTAATGATCCTGCCAGAGAAGTAGTTGCTGTGTTGTTAAACTGCGTTCTTGGCAGCCGAGTCCTCATTTGAGTTAAACATATCTGCATATTCTAGACACGATTCATTCCTTCTGACCAGAGCGGCCTATTCAAATTAAACTAATTCCCTGCACTCCTGTGACTAACCATTCTGGCCTGGAGATTAAATTAAGCTATATTTCTCCAGGGTACAGTTGCGTTTCGGCTGCAGTAAACTGCTCTGGTTTGTTCAAAGATATTTTGATGATTACCATAAATACAGGGAACTGTTTAATTAAAAAATACAAAGATCCAGCTGAAACACATATAATGTCTATTAAACTCAGGACGGCTCATGAATTTCATCTAATGAAATTGAAATATCTGATATTGAGAGAGATCAATATTACAGTGGCAGCGACGGCACGCCGCGTAATTACTGGAAGACTTTTGTATCTATGGTTTATGGCCATTATATAAATAGGGCAGTCATTTCTAGTTTTGTATATTTTTGTTATTAATCTTTGCTCCATTAAATATAAATGTGTCATTGCGGTATCCAATATGACTGTCTTGTATCGCATGTCATTTGTACACGGTCTACCAATAAGTATTTGGACGCCCATGCAAATGAAGATATCTTGGTTTGTGATGTACGTCACGCCTTCCGCTGTTAAGTAGGAAACAGCATTGGCATTTGTCGCATGTAAGATGCCGCAAAGTGCAGAGTTGTCCAATTTTGAGAAAGGGGTAATTGTGGTCGATCCTTAAGGGACGTAGCAAGTGAACTGAATTAGCCAAAATTGACAGTGGCCTATGTGATTACGAAGTGAAGGGTGAACAGTGATTGTCGGAATGTGTCCCGAGTCGGCAGACCCTCAAAACTGGGAGATGAAGACCGACGAGTGCTGGGCAGAGAAACTGCACCCAACCGATGGCTCACATACCCCAGTATCCGCCCACATTCTCCTAACCTGGCAGGGAGGGGGCAGCCAGGCGAAGAAGACTGCAGCTGGAGCGGCAGCGAGGCGAAGAGCAGTGGAGCAGCCATCTCTGGAGGTAAGTAGTTACTAGAGATGTTACTTTAGTCTTCCATTAGAATGAATGGAGGCAGCCGGTGCGCAGGGGGTTAAGGCTGTGTGCCGGCTGTTTCCATTCATTCCTATGGAACCGCAGCGGAACCTTCACACTGAGTATACACTATATACTCAGTGTGAAGGCATTGTGGGAAATACTACCGATCTCAATCCCACCTTAAAAGATCGTGTTAGGAATTCCGATCGCGATCGTGAAATTTTCTCGATCGCCGATCGGAATCCGATTTTTTCCAAACACGATCACTCAACCCTATATATGAATAAATGTTGTTTTTCTATTCTATCACAGGGGTCCAAATACTTATTGGTAGACAGTGTATATACGGTGCTGTGAAAGTGTAAGGAAAAAAAAATGGCTGCTTTTTTCCACCCATGTTCACAGGTGTGCACAGCTCCACTGGAGTGAGTGTGGCTCAGCTGCAATACCACAGACAACAGGTGGATATAAAAGGGGAAATTTATTAGCCTGGCATTTCCATACGCCCTTCCTAGACTAAGATCCCACACAGCAAGCTGCAGTAAAAGAGTGCTGCAGGAAAACTGCAGCAGCAACGCATTGCAGTTTTTCCCGCAGCACTTCTCACAGAAAGTTCATTACACCTATCAGAAAACTACTGACGTTTCCGTAGAAATAATTGACATGCTGCGATGTCCAAAACCATGACAATATTGGAAATTGCAGCATTTCTGCTGCGCACCTTTTTGTGTGGGATTCACTAGAATCCCATCCACTATACAGTGACGGTAAAATGCCACGTTTTTTGGAGCAGCATTTCTGCTGCGGCCAAAATGCGGTGTTTACAGCAGCAGGTTCCCTTGCTATGTTGGAAGTAGACACGTTCCATCCACACTATTATGCTGCCCCTTTGCTTATTGGAAGACAAGATGTAAGCATGTGTGTATTTACTTGTAAAATTCTACTGCCACCACTGGCCAATCCTAATTGACATACACTTAGTGATGTTGGTGAGAGATTTGGGTGTTCACACGCCTCCCAGGACCCTTATGCAATGGGCAGCCTCCCCAAAAGGCTATATTATAGTCTTCTACTGATCCATTTGAAAACGGTGCCGTCCAGTGGCGTAACCAAAGTCTTGTGGGCCCCGATGCAATCTTTTGTCCGGGGCCCCCTACCTCATCCCTACAGTGAATTCTTGATAGTGTTGGTTACTAGAGATGAGCGAACACTAAAATGTTCGAGGTTCGAAATTCGATTCGAACAGCCGCTCACTGTTCGAGTGTTCGAATGGGTTTCGAACCCCATTATAGTCTATGGGGAACATAAACTCGTTAAGGGGGAAACCCAAATTCGTGTCTGGAGGGTCACCAAGTCCACTATGACACCCCAGGAAATGATACCAACACCCTGGAATGACACTGGGACAGCAGGGGAAGCATGTCTGGGGGCATAAAAGTCACTTTATTTCATGGAAATCCCTGTCAGTTTGCGATTTTCGCAAGCTAACTTTTCCCCATAGAAATGCATTGGCCAGTGCTGATTGGCCAGAGTACGGAACTCGACCAATCAGCGCTGGCTCTGCTGGAGGAGGCGGAGTCTAAGATCGCTCCACACCAGTCTCCATTCAGGTCCGACCTTAGACTCCGCCTCCTCCGGCAGAGCCAGCGCTGATTGGCCGAAGGCTGGCCAATGCATTCCTATGCGAATGCAGACTTAGCAGTGCTGAGTCAGTTTTGCTCAACTACACATCTGATGCACACTCGGCACTGCTACATCAGATGTAGCAATCTGATGTAGCAGAGCCGAGGGTGCACTAGAACCCCTGTGCAAACTCAGTTCACGCTAATAGAATGCATTGGCCAGCGCTGATTGGCCAATGCATTCTATTAGCCCGATGAAGTAGAGCTGAATGTGTGTGCTAAGCACACACATTCAGCACTGCTTCATCAAGCCAATACAATGCATTAGCCAGTGCTGATTGGCCAGAGTACGGAATTCGGCCAATCAGCGCTGGCCAATGCATTCTATTAGCCCGATGAAGTAGAGCTGAATGTGTGTGCTAAGCACACACATTCAGCACTGCTTCATCAAGCCAATACAATGCATTAGCCAGTGCTGATTGGCCAGAGTACGGAATTCGGCCAATCAGCGCTGGCTCTGCTGGAGGAGGCGGAGTCTAAGATCGCTCCACACCAGTCTCCATTCAGGTCCGACCTTAGACTCCGCCTCCTCCGGCAGAGCCAGCGCTGATTGGCCGAAGGCTGGCCAATGCATTCCTATGCGAATGCAGACTTAGCAGTGCTGAGTCAGTTTTGCTCAACTACACATCTGATGCACACTCGGCACTGCTACATCAGATGTAGCAATCTGATGTAGCAGAGCCGAGGGTGCACTAGAACCCCTGTGCAAACTCAGTTCACGCTAATAGAATGCATTGGCCAGCGCTGATTGGCCAATGCATTCTATTAGCCCGATGAAGTAGAGCTGAATGTGTGTGCTAAGCACACACATTCAGCACTGCTTCATCAAGCCAATACAATGCATTAGCCAGTGCTGATTGGCCAGAGTACGGAATTCGGCCAATCAGCGCTGGCTCTGCTGGAGGAGGCGGAGTCTAAGGTCGGACCTGAATGGAGACTGGTGTGGAGCGATCTTAGACTCCGCCTCCTCCAGCAGAGCCAGCGCTGATTGGCCGAATTCCGTACTCTGGCCAATCAGCACTGGCTAATGCATTGTATTGGCGTGATGAAGCAGTGCTGAATGTGTGTGCTTAGCACACACATTCAGCTCTACTTCATCGGGCTAATAGAATGCATTGGCCAATCAGCGCTGGCCAATGCATTCTATTAGCGTGAACTGAGTTTGCACAGGGGTTCTAGTGCACCCTCGGCTCTGCTACATCAGATTGCTACATCTGATGTAGCAGTGCCGAGTGTGCATCAGATGTGTAGTTGAGCAAAACTGACTCAGCACTGCTAAGTCTCTGCATTCGCATAGGAATGCATTGGCCAGCCTTCGGCCAATCAGCGCTGGCTCTGCCGGAGGAGGCGGAGTCTAAGGTCGGACCTGAATGGAGACTGGTGTGGAGCGATCTTAGACTCCGCCTCCTCCAGCAGAGCCAGCGCTGATTGGTCGAGTTCCGTACTCTGGCCAATCAGCGCTGGCCAATGCATTCTATTAGCCCGATGAAGTAGAGCTGAATGTGTGTGCTTAGCACACACATTCAGCTCTACTTCATCAGGCTAATAGAATACATTGGCCAATCAGCGCTGGCCAATGCATTCTATTAGCTTGATGAAGCAGAGTGTGCACAAGGGTTCAAGCGCACCCTCGGCTCTGATGTAGCAGAGCTGAGGGTGCACAAGGGTTCAAGTGCACCCTCGGCTCTCCTACATCAGAGCCGAGGGTGCGCTTGAACCCTTGTGCAGCCTCGGCTCTGCTACATCAGAGCCGAGGGTGCGCTTGAACCCTTGTGCACACTCTGCTTCATCAAGCTAATAGAATGCATTGGCCAGCACTGATTGGCCAGAGTACGGAATTCGGCCAATCAGCGCTGGCCAATGCATCCCTATGGGAAAAAGTTTATCTCACAAAAATCACAATTACACACCCGATAGAGCCCCAAAAAGTTATTTTTAATAACATTCCCCCCTAAATAAAGGTTATCCCTAGCTATCCCTGCCTGTACAGCTATCCCTGTCTCATAGTCACAAAGTTCACATTCTCATATGACCCGGATTTGAAATCCACTATTCGTCTAAAATGGAGGTCACCTGATTTCGGCAGCCAATGACTTTTTCCAATTTTTTTCAATGCCCCCAGTGTCGTAGTTCCTGTCCCACCTCCCCTGCGCTGTTATTGGTGCAAAAAAGGCGCCAGGGAAGGTGGGAGGGGAATCGAATTTTGGCGCACTTTACCACGTGGTGTTCGATTCGATTCGAACATGGCGAACACCCTGATATCCGATCGAACATGTGTTCGATAGAACACTGTTCGCTCATCTCTATTGGTTACGGGTGCTAAGTAGTTTAATCCACCTTAGTGTGGTTAGGGTAATCTTTGAGTTTCCTTGGCTTATGGGTCAGATGGAAGGTGCAATCTCAATACTGATGCCAGTGCTTATGGGCCCTCTAAGGCTCCTGGGCCCCAGTGCAACTGCACTTTCTGCACTACCTTTGGTGCCATCTATTACTTGAATGGAGCAGATGTAAAATTCTAGAAACAGCCCATGGACAATAGTGTTTCAGGAAAACAGTATAAGCAGACATTCTTATTGCCTTCTGTTAGATATAATGTGTTATTTTACACTGTGTGAAAATGCAAACTGGAGACTATTACTGATGTGAATAACATAAATGTACCATTATTACCAAAGCCTGTTTAGCAATAATCTGGTCACCTTGACATGATGTAAGCCTGGGCTGAAGGAAGATAGCGTGCATACTGTAGATGATTCCGATGGCAGTAGAAGAATGTAGTTCTGTGCCATTGTATTGCGCCTTCAATAATGTATGTGAATTGTAAATATTTAAATAAGCGAGCGATCAGAAGTGCAATCATTCTAAGCGCGCCGCGCCGTAGTGAATATTCTAAATGATACAAAGAGAATCTACAGTACAGTAACAATTGTATTATTAATTATTGGTTAGCTCTATAAATATCACAATTGCTTTAGAAGAGGAAGAATAAAAGTGACTGTAATATTTCTGCATGTGTATTCTACCGGCACATAATAAGACTATTGAGACATGATGACAACTAAGATCTCCTCAGAGACATGGAGGACTTAGTAGTATAGAATTAATAAAGATGAAAAAGATGACAGAGTATGACAAAATCATTACAGTCAGAGGTTGTAAGGCATTAAAAACACATAGCTGCTTTCTTAAAGTGACGGCTCCAAACTAGTAGATAGGATGTATGTATTACTGCAGCTTAGCCAAGTGAATAATAAAATACAGGCTGCCTGCAGCTGCCACTAGGGGGAGCTAATGAGCTTATTACATGTTGTTCTATTATTGAGATGAATGTATGAATATTTATGTGTTAAGCTCATAACTGACGTAGCTAGGATTTCCTGTACCGGGGCAAATTCCTCTCAACCCCTATCATCTGAATCCTTAAGGTACAGACACAAGTAGTGACAACTTTACACCAAGGCTGTGGAGTCAGCAGTCCAAAGCACTAACTCCCACTCCTCTATTTTTCAATAACATGACTCTGACTCTGTTATAAATGGTTGACAGTCATGGTCAGGCGGAAGCAATAAGGCTACTCCAATTCACAAAAAAAGTCTGACTCTTACTCTACCCAAAACTGGCCTGACTCAATGACTCCATCTTCAATTACACAGCCTGCTGTATGCAACCAAAACTCCCCCACCCAATAGTTGCACCAGATAATCGTACCACCATTGTCCAGCAATGAAAATAGGTAGAAAGTAGCATGGCCAGCAGCAGTTTATGTAAATTTAGCGCCAGAGATGTCGGTTTGTTGTTGATCCCCGGGTGGAAGAGGTCAGTCACTATTTTCACTATAATGAGAATATTCTCACTATTGCACCTGTCTCTCATATCTGCAATATCCCTTTGGAACCAAATGTTTTCACAGCAGCTGAATTAGGGCCCCTTCACATGGAGTAAACGCGCCGCGCATTGTGGAGCGTTTACGGCGCATGTACGCCGCATTTTTTTACGGTGCGCGATTACGCGGCGTTAACGCGGCGTAATCGTGCACCGTAAAAAAACGCAGCGTACACGCGCCGTAAACGCGCCACAATGCACGGCGCGTTTACTCCGTGTGAAGGGGCCCTTATACTGTATTTTGCTACAATTTCACCAAATTAGCTGGCACCCTCTCCTCACTGCCTTTCTGATTGCATCAAGGGAACATGCCACACCTTCCTACCCCCTAGCTATACCTATGTCTTATGAGAGCTATCTAGTTTTTATTGTGTGCAGTGTGGGGAAGGTAGCTCAGTAGCAGCAGAGGTGTGGACCAAACCAGTCCAAGACAGGGACAGATTTCTGGTGCAAACAGGTTTATTTGGAAAAACAGCAAAATAAACAACCCTTCACTTCAGATACAGATTAAGCAAAATAATATAAGCCTTAACTTCCAGCAAAAACATCAAACAAAACCCTGCTCGTCCGAGCTCTAAATGAACAGTAAAAAGCTAACTATACATGTGACATACTACAAACCACATGAACAAACAGTACAATCTCATCAGACTCTCTGTATTTCAGAACAGACCCAGTCACCTCCTCTCACTCCCAGGATCTGCCCTGAAGTGCAGGCTCTGCAGCCTTTTATGGCCCAGTAATGATCCTATGACGCACACTTGGGGATGAGGCCTACTCACTGGACCACACATATGTCAGAAACCTTGTGGAGATATCCTGGGACTCCAGCACTCCAGTGCGTATAAAGCAGATCCCATTCATTTCAATGGGAGGCGGCATACAAGCGCTCCCCATTGAAATGAATGGGCTGCTTTTTTTCTCTAAGAGTGCTCCCATTGAAGTGAATGGGAAGCGCTCGCGTGTACGGCTCGGAATGCGCCGAGCCCCTTCACACGGCAAGCCGTACACACGAGTGCTTCCCATTCACTTCAATGGGAGTGCTCGTAGAGAAAAAAGCAGCCCATTCATTTCAATGGGGAGCGCTCGGCCGGCTCCCATTGAAATGAATGGGATCTGCTTTATACACACTGATTCTGACCGTGTTTTAACGTTCAGAATCAGTCACCATATCCGTAGTGTGAATGCACCCTTACAGTTTTGGTATTTAAGACCACTATATGTCTATGTAAGGGATGTGATGATAAGAAAATAAAGCTCAGATAACTCTACAGACGTAGTAAGAAATAAACCAGCACTGAATGTGTGACCTAAACATGACATGATTCACATTCAATGTAAGTGTTGTACTTGGATGTATTATCTTGTTTGGTTCGATGGTAACTCTTAGCATTCAAATCCAGTGGAAATGACAACCTCTATTGCCCCTATTGCTTTGTCATTGATGGTGGTGGGGATCAGCGCAGTCGGCATAGCCGAAATACATTTGTAACTAAAAGGACTGTTACTTTTTAATTAAAATATTGTCAAATTAGATCCAGATACAGAGGAAGAGACTTTAACGCTCTCTTTTGTTACTCTTTTTCTGTGGAGGATCACAACTAAACCACAGTAAACCCCATCAGGATTTACATTCTCAGACAGTTTTCCCTCCTGCTGCTAAAATAAAAACATGGAAATAGTGTCAGCCTAGGATAAAACTGACTGCAGGATGCAAAGAGTAAAGTTGATGTCTGCACCACCCCATTTCACGCCTCAGCCTTCGACTAATTGAATTCAATTGCAATGTTACAGCGGATTAAGTGACACCGAGATTATTGTAAGTGAAAAGCCAATACGGGGTTGTGATTAACGCCAGCGCCAACCATATGATTATCATTACAGATACAGGTCATTTGTAAGGATGAACACTGGGCTAAGCATTTCTGTATTGTATTTTCCAAGCTTTTTGTTTTAAACTGTTATAGAAAAATATACGTATTTTTGGGCATTAAAAGTCAATTAATAGTAGATGAGATGATGAGGTTGGATGAAGACATCAGTCCATCATGTCCAACCTATAACCCTTCAATCCCCTACAGTGTTGGTAACTAGTTTCAGAAATTGTGCTCACCAACACTAGGATGATTCACAAACACAGATGAGGTCAATTTTGTTAACAATAGGGATAAAATGATTTATACATAACTGCTTTCTTAAAGTGACAGCTCCATACGTGTTAACATGATGGTGAAATTTTATTAAGACTGGTGTGTGGTACACCAGACTTAACAATTGGATAGATTGATTCAGGGACCAAGAGATGTGGAGAGATTGCAGATTGGGGCTTGAGGCACATGTTTGGATCAATAAAGGGCCTTATGCCAAATGTTCTCCACAATATCATCTCTCTACACCAGAAAATTGGAGCTCTATAATCTGCTCTGTAATCAAATCCCTTTGTTGTTCCAGGCCTAGCTCCATTAGCTTACTTGTGCTTACCTCATAATAGCAGCAGGTGGACATCCTGGAGTGGTGTATTGAAAGACCTCTGAATACACAAACCTAAGACTAGTTGTCTTTAAGCCAAAATTCAAAAGGAATATGGTTTTCTGATAATCTTTTCCCCACGAGTACATGCCACAGTTGCACCATTAAATTCCTTGGGTGTGCCAGGCAGAACCAAATGCTCCAAGTCCAAACTTGGTAGTGCTGAGAGCAGGGAAAAGGTCCAGATACTGAACTTATTACTCCAAGGGGAATTTGGGTGTCATTCTTGGTGTCTACACGATAGGGATCTTGGCATGAACTGCATCATACCCCTCAACTCACAGTCATCTGGCTAGAAAATATGACAATACATGGCTATTTGTTTCAAGGATGGAGGGTTGGACGTCCCATCTAATGACATCACTCAAGGAGGAACCTGGAAGGAGACTGTGGAGAGTTAAATGGTCTCCCTTGAGGAGACCAAAGTAGTTCTGAGCCTGAAGGCCATGTGGACACACTGAAACTCATTTTGGTATTGTTTCCATTTTTTTATTCCCATTTTATTTTATGTATTGTAATGTGCTCTTATCTTTATTTGCTTGTCATCCACTGATATATATTTCTGTATATGTTAGTGGCTAGTACCGACCTACTTGGGTTAATAAATATATAAAATTTATAAAGCTTGTTTCGTATTATCCTATAAACCCAGGCACACTCACGGGAGGTGATTGCTAAGATGTGCTAAGCGGCTTTGGTCAGGCGTTATCCTTCACAATAAGATTTAACTAAAGCCAGGTGATACACATTAGATAAGTCTACTGATTCCAACCATCCATGTAATCTGTATGGGGTCCTTACAACCTCCCCCTATGGTAGATGTTGGACATAAGAATAAATCAGCTGTATTTTCGCTGTTCCATCCTTTTGTTTTTGGGAGATATGCTGCCTCCAGAGGTGTCTGGTAGCGCCCTCCTCCCTTTCTTCATGATGCACACATGGCTGAGAGTTCTGATCTATCCTGTTGCCACTCCAAGTCTGTGTAGTAAATGGTTGTAATCCCAATGTGTTCCCAATACACTGTACCAATTATTATGGGGCCCTTGGAGGGAGAAGGCCTGCAGATTCCCCTCATAAAACTTTGATTTCTTTTGATTGTGGTCCAAGTATCATAAAATCTTCCTCCTGCTTTGTTTATTGAAATTTCTGATACAGTTTGTCAGACATGTACTGAATTTGGCATATGTACCGAAAGAGACATGTCATAGGTTGTGACATCACCAAGCAGTACACCTTAGATATAAATCCATAAGTGAATATAAGTGGTCTCATCTTTTTCAGTTGTGAGTATGATCACAACTACCTTTATGCAAAAAACATATATGCCTTCCTGGGATCAGATAAGCAGCTGTATCCATACAGTCACAAGGACGTCCAAATTGCTGGCACATCAGGACCAATTCCAAAGGAAAGAAAACAGAACCTAGTGCATTATGCTCAATATGCACTCCAGTAAATCAAAGTAATGTGCTCACCGTAGGGGGTTGTGACAGTCACAACTCCTTAAACCACATTCACCATATGAGTGTAGATCTCCTTTTCCAAGTATTCGCAGGACACCATAACCATCAGCAGGATGTGATACAATTGATAACAGAATGGACCATGTTCACCGTTAAATACCAAATAAATATCCGCGCTTATCAGAGGTATATGTGAATAAATCCTATAATCAAATCTTTAGAGTAAAAACACTACGCGTTTCGGGAAGAATGAGCCCTTCTTCAGGTACAAAATATTTTTACCTGTTTGGTACCAAATTTGGTGAACTATGGTCCATTTTATTATCAATTCCAAAGGAAGGAAGAGAAAGATGTTCCGCACTTTGCCCAAGGTTTAAGCAGAAGGTTTTCTGTATTGGTTCCAGTACACACTTGTGTGTGTTGGAATTGATAATTAAAACCTTCTGCTTAAACCTTGAGCAAAGTGTGGAACATCTTTCTCTTACTTCCTTTGGAATTGGACCATATGTACAACCAATAGCTTGTGACAGGTTCTCTTTAAAATTTCCTTATATAATACAAAAACAAAGCAACTTTAATCATAAAAGTTCCTTACAAGATTAACTTTCTTACACTGTATGTTTGAGAATTACTTACTTACTGTTGGCTGTCAGTAAATAGAAACATTTGTGTTAAATGTAAAACCTTCCATCAATTATATAGAAGATAAACTGCACAACTCATTACCAGAGTGACTCTGATACCTTGTACGAAGCCCAGCACAAGTGTGAACAGAACTAGGTCAGGCCAGGTTTTTTGCCTCTGGATGTAAACAAAAATGTTTCAATCTGCATTAAGCTTAAGATCTTGAAAATGTTGAGGAATTGAAACACAAAGTGCTGTCTATTACAGAAAGGACAAACTTTTTATTACATGGTGATACAAATGAGGCAAGTGGGCGGTAACACTGCATGACATATGGCACTCAGAGACCCCTCCCTCACAGAAATCACAATGTTACCACCCACTTGGCTAGTTTACCCTAATTTGCATCACTACATTATAACAGCTTTGCAATGAACGGTCCAAGTTGTTGAGAAGGAGGAGTCTGAGAAGATAGCAGAATTTAGGTCTGAGACAGGCCAGAGAGTTAGCACCATAAGAGACTTATTAGATTTTTATTGATTCCCTAGTGGGTGACGGATACACTCTAAGCGGACACACAAACACACCATCCCTTACAACACAACCAAGGCCTATTGTGCAGGTACCTTCACAGCATTCTGAACTTTCTGTTGACTGTATTTAGTAAGTTTGTGCTTTGTTTCAAGTAACTACCATACCTAGAATGCAAGAGTAACTAAAATATAATTTGTTGTGCCAAGAGTCATAACCAAGAGGTTCCTGAAGTGTAACGACTGCCAAGCTTTGTACCTGACCTGTAACTGCTAAGTCTAAGCTTCTATGTTGGGTAAAGTTTGTGTTCCAATCTCTGGGTATGGAGTTTGTCTTTCACAGGATTATAATTGTTGCCTATTACCCTAGCACCCATGTCAATTCCATAGCCAGTCCGATAACCATTTCTAAAAACAGACAACCTGTACAATGCTCAGGCTGCGGTCACACTAGCGTTCGGTGACCATTCGGGCACTCCATCTCCCATTCCACTTAAAATATGCAGAGAGCTTAGGACTTTTCTCTCTGCCGATTTCAGGTGGACCCTATTATAGTCTATGGGGTCTGTAGGCTTCCATAGGTAACTGTTTTTTAAGTGGATAGGTTTTCCATTTTTTGGGTTCCCAAGTGGACCCAATGAACAGAAACCTGAATGCTAGTGTGACCCTAGCGTTAATGCTTTGCTAAATAAACTGGGGCAGATTTAGGAAGACTGGTATTTCCCACACCAGTCATATTCCCTTCACAAGCAAAGGGTGTGCCTCATGTATATAGCTGACTTAGTCTGCAGCTGGCGTAGATTTCAGAGATCATTTACACCAGTTCACTCGGCTTTCTAGCAGTATATAAAACCACAGGTACCCGAGGGCATGAAAGGTCCTCTTTAACATCCCCCCTTTTCAGGAAAATGGCAAAGGTACAAAAGTGAGAAAGGTCACAAATTTTGCACAAAAAATGTTCTACTTTTTTATGCCTCACACACCAGAAAACTGAAGTACAAGGCATAATAAATCCCTGCCACTGTGTATAGCAAAATGAATAACTCACTTTTGGATTGGCATTTACTTTATTTTCCCTCAATTGATCCGTTAAAAGCTAATAAAATAAATACAGCTTTATTGTTACGTGTTACAGTCAACTATAACTTCATTTAGACATGTCGAAAAATTATACCGACACCTTTATGTTGTTGTAGCCCCTTGGGTCTAGTTGGCCGCAATCTTCGTATATTGCCAGTAAAGCTATTGATGTTATTTGAGCCTTGGCGGAGTCCTTTGGTGTATATTCACAACTGGCACGATATGGAGGAGAAATTCTTGATATGTAAAAGCAGGAAATCCTCTTTGAAGAGCGTTCCTTTTATTACGAATGAGGTTATATTGGTAGAATACGCCACCACTTGTTGACTGACAGGTCCGCAGTGTTAGTTTTCCCATCACAGTGGCGCTCCTGGCCGCCTGCTGTGCCGCACAGCCTTATTAACTGGAATGGTGCTGTGTTACAGTTCCCTGCACAGCCGGTGGCGAGAAGTGTTACTGTACAAGGAAAAAGCTTAGTTCTCAAGAATGGTGGAGCCCAGAAGTCAAACCTTCACTGATCCTAGTGATGTGCCGTAACATCCTATGATGGAACTATCCCTTGAATCCAAAGGCGGCAAAGTAAAAAAATCTACTCCTAAGATCAACTTGCGGATTCATTTTCCATAACATCGCATAAAAGACATAAACACCTACCCGATGCAAACCCCGAGCCGGAAGATAAAGCGATAACATGCTAATCACTCGACATAGGAAATATACAAGCGCGATTTTACGTCAACAAAATCGAAAAAAAAAAAGTAAAAAAAATATGAGTGAAGCCGTTCCACGTTGTGCTCTTAATGGAGAGAGCAGATTGCTGTAAGAATGTGATGCTGCTCAGTAAATTTAATGACTTTATGAAGATAAATGTTTCTTTTCCGCTGCCCCTTCTTGTCAGAATACATTAAATGCTACCATTCCTTTGAGGACTAAATTCCTGTAGCACTTTGCATCATATTACCATGTTTCTCTCACCACATGAAATTGCACTTCAAGCAAGAAATAATGGTGTTTCTGCATCCCCTACGATTTTATTACTGCCAATGAATAGAAGTAAATTAACTATTATGGGAAGTATTATTCACTAGGCTGGATTTTACCATGTATTACGCCAGATAATAAATAACTGGATGAATATGATGGCTTTAATTTCAGATGTGGATTATCAAATGATTCCTCTGAATAGATTAAGCACTAGCAAATTATGTAAATTGTAGCTACAAGTGTGTCGACAAATTTGTACCACCGCATATTACCTAATGCGGATGCATAGGAGGAAGTACGCATTATTCACCTTATTACATAATCACTAAGAGCATTATTTTTTTTCCATTATGTAACATTTTATGAGTCCCTCAATGATTAAAGTCACCGAGGGCTAGGTACATTTATTTTCTCCTTCTTTGAAGAAGTACATTATGTTCTAAAGAAAACTCAGTAATATCCCAGAATATTGACTTTAGTATCTTAAAGCTCGGTTCTCTACATAATGATAACTTTTCTTATAGTAGCAATAAAAATAGTGTTTTCCTTTTCAAGTGTACTTATTCCATACACACAATGCTAAGTTAGGAAATAGTACTTAAAGCAGTGACTAGATATATCATCTATCTATCTATCTATCTATCTATCTATCTATCTATCTATCTATCTATCTATCATCTATCTATCTATCTATCTATCTATCTATCTATCATCTATCTCCTATCTATCTATCTATCTATCTATCTATCTATCTATCTATCTATCTATCATCTATCTATCTATCTATCTATCTATCTATCATCTATCTATCTATCATCTATCTATCTATTATCTATCTATCTATCTATCTATCTATCTATCTATCTCCTATCTATCTATCTATCTATCTATCTACCTTTTATCTATCTATCTATCTATCTATCTATCTATCTATCTATCTATCATCTATCTCTATTATCTATCTATCTATCTATCTATCTATCTATCTATCTATCTATCTATCTCTTTTATCTATCTATCTATCTATCTATCTATCTATCTATCTATCTATCTATCTACCTTTTATCTATCTATCTATCTATCTATCTATCTATCTATCTATCATCTATCTCTATTATCTATCTATCTATCTATCTATCTATCTATCTATCTATCTATCTATCTATCTATCTCTTTTATCTATCTATCTATCTATCTATCTATCTATCTATCTATCTATCTATCTATCTATCATCTATCTATCTATCTATCTATCTATCATCTATCTATCTATCTATCTATCTATCTATCATCTATCTATCTATCTATCTATCTATCTATCTATCTATCTATCTCTTTTATCTATCTATCTATCTATCTATCTATCTATCTATCTATCTATCTATCTATCTATCTATCTATCTATCATCTATCTATCTATCTATCATCTATCTATCTATTATCTATCTATCTATCTATCTATCTATCTATCTACCTATTATCTATCTATCATCTATCTATCTATCTATCTATCTATCTATCTATCTATCTATCTATCTTTCTACCTATTATCTATCTATCTATCTATCTATCTATCTTTATCTATCTATCTATCTATCTATCTATCTATCTATCTATCTATCTATCTCCTATCTATCTATCTATCTATCTATCTATCATCTATCTATCTATTATCTATCTATCTATCTATCTATCTATCTCTTTTATCTATCTATCTGTTATGTCAGTCCAGGTAGCTGCAACGGGGCTAAGGGATTGCAGTAGGGAATCTCGCCCTGCACTACTCCCACTAGCTAACCCGGTCCCTGCCTCACGGGTGTAGGTCGGCTGTTCTCAGGCTAAACCTGACCCCGACAGCTCCTCTCTCACTGACACCGTAGGCCTAGAGGGAAGTGGGAGAAGGAATGCCCTATAAGATCTCTAGGGACTGGAGACTAAAGGGGGTCACCCCTAACGAACAAGTGAAGCTGCTACTGACAGGGACTGACAAGGGTGTGCGCTGACTAACAACACAAGCAGCACACAGGAAAAATGTGGGAAAGGTTCCCCAAACCAATATGGGAAGGAACTTTACACTAGGAAACAAACACAGGGAAACTGAGTAGAAATCAAAGGATAAGGCAATTCACTCACACAGTCAATTATACACAGAGGGTGGATTGGTGAACACAGAAGGGAAAACACACAAACCAACTTGTTCACCCAAAACCTCCCAAAAACCAACCACGGAACTACCTCTATCCAAGATAACCACCTACTCCTCCTGCTAAGGCCTAGCTCTGTAAAAGCGACACTCAGCACAGAACCATGGGAGGCATGGGTTTATATACAGAGTAGAGACCACTCCTCCCAGGTGCAAATGGGAGGACAGACTAATGAACCAGGAAATCAAGCTGCCTACCAACAGTGCGTGCGAGCAAGTCAGAAGGTGTGCACCAATACCCACGACACAAAATACTCCTAACAGGATCCTCCCCTCAAGGAGAAGACTCCGGATTCTCTAGGAGCATCCTTCTTCGGGAACTCCTTGTGGAATTTCTCCACGAGTCTGGGGGCTGACATATCCGACTCCAGAACCCAAGAATTATCTTCAGGACCGTATCCCTTCCATGCCACCAGATACCGTAGCTTCCCCCGAACATATTTGCTATCCAGAACTCGGGATATCTCATACTCCCCGGACTCAGAAACTGGTGGAACTTTAACTGGAGACGTTCCCTTCTTGGCCTTCTTTAACAAGGAGACATGAAACACCCGGTTTATCTTCCACCTTTTAGGTAGTTGCAGCTGCGCCGCCACTTCATTTACCATCTTGATGATCTTAAAAGGACCCACAAACCTGGGACTCAGCTTCTTGCTAGGAACCTTCAACCTGATATTCTTGGTGGACAACCAAACCATCTCACCAGGGAAGAACTGCAACTCCCCTCTCTTCCTATCCGCCTGGACCTTAGCCTGGTGCGACGCCCGCACCAGATTCTCTCGGATACGGGACCATACCCCTTGCAGCTTTTTAGAAAATAGCTCCTCCTCCGGAACTGGGGACGAAATGGAAGAAAATACTCCGAAAACAGGATGTCTACCACCGGAGCAAAAAAAAGGTGTGGTACCTGTGGCGTTGGAATCATGGTTGTTTAAGGAAAATTCTGCCAGGGGAAGAAAGTCAGCCCAATTATTCTGATTCTCTCGAACAAAACACCTCAAAAACTGTTCCACATCCTGATTCTTCCTCTCTGTTTGCCCGTTAGACTCCGGGTGAAACCCGGAGGAAAACGACAGTGTAACTCCCAACCTGCTGCAAAAAGCCCGCCAGAATTTAGCCACAAATTGCGGACCCCTGTCCGAAACGATCTCCTCAGGAAGACCATGCAACCTTACAATTTCTTTAATAAATGACCCTGATAGTGTCTTGGCACATGGCAGCCTGGAAAACGGGATCAAATGGCACATTTTCGTGAAGCGGTCAACGACTACCCAAATGACCGTGAAACCCTTAGACACTGGAAGGCCCGTGATGAAATCCATAGACAGATGAGTCCAAGGTGCCTTAGGAGGTTCTAACGGATGTAGAAGACCGTGGGGACGGGTATGCGACGCCTTGGCTCTTGCACAGACCGAACAATTTTGAACAAACTGCAAGACATCCTTACTCCACCCTGGCCACCAAAAATTCCTAGACACCAATCTCATGGTCTCTGAAACCCCCGGGTGACCAGCAAGAACCGACTCGTGACACTCCCTCAGTAGACTTTGTCGGAGAGTAGTTGGGACAAACAGCTTGTTTCTAGGTATCTTGGAAGGTGCAGCGTGTTGCGCTTCGATCAAGGCTTTCTCCAATTTCGTGCCCAATACTGCTACCACCACTCCATCCCCAAGAATAGTGGCCGGCGCCTCTCGTTCCTCCTCAGTCGACATATACCGGGATAAAGCATCAGCCTTAACATTCTTTGAACCCGGCACATAAGTCACGGTAAAATGGAACCGCGCAAAAAATAGAGCCCATCTGGCCTGCCGTGCATTTAATCTCTTCGCCGACCCAAGATAAACCAAATTCTTGTGATCGGTAAATACCTGGACTGGCCTTCTGGCCCCCTCCAGGAAATGACGCCAATGTTCGAACGCTAGTTTTATTGCCAGTAGTTCTCTATCTCCGATGTCATAATTCCGTTCAGAGGCAGAGAATTTCTTAGAAAAGAAGGCACAGGGATGCGTACCCTCCTCGAACTCCTGAGAAAGTACTGCACCCACCCCCACCGAGGAGGCATCCACCTCCACTCAGAAGGCCAACCTCTCATCCGGCTGTCTCAAAATGGGAGCGGAGGAGAATCGCTTCTTCAATTCTTCAAACGCGGCTAGCGCCTCTGGCGACCACTTAGCACAGTCAGACCCCTTCTTAGTCAAGTCCGAGATGGGTTTCACAACCTCAGAAAATCCCTTAATAAACTGGCGATAATAGTTGGAGAATCCCAAGAACCGTTGGACCGCCTTTAGGTTCTCAGGTCGCGGCCACTCCAAGACTGCCCTGACCTTCTCAGGATCCATCTCGAACCCCTTGTCCGATAGGATATAGCCAAGGAAACATAATTTATTGACCGCGAACACACATTTCTCCAGCTTAGCACTTAATTGGTTAACCCTCAGGAGATTTAAAACCTCTCTCACTCTCTCCCAATGAGTCTCCAAATCCGGGGTGTAAATGAGTATATCGTCCAGATAGACCACAACCCCCCTCCCTATGACGGCACTTAGTACATCATTAATAAAATTCTGAAAAAACGCGGGCGCATTGGTTAGACCGAAAGGCATCACCAGATTCTCAAAGTGTCCTAGGGGTGTGTTAAACGCTGTTTTCCACTCATCCCCCTTCTTGATTCTCAGCAAGTTATACGCCCCACGTAAATCTATTTTACTAAACCAGCGAGCTCCCGTAATCTGGCTGAAAAGATCCGAGATCAACGGGATGGGATAGGGATTCCGCACCGTGATTTTATTAATCTCCCTAAAATCCAAACAAGGGCGCAACCCTCCATCTTTCTTCTTAACAAAGAAAAACCCCACTGCTACTGGGGACTTAGATGGGCGAATATGCCCCACCTCTAGACTCCCCTCAATATACTCTTTGAGCGCCTCCCTCTCCGGAATAGTGAGATTGTACAACCTTGTCTTGGGTAGCACAGCATTTGGTATAAATTTAATCGAGCAATCATAGGTGCGATGTGGTGGTAATGTCTTGGCTGCCCTTTCCTCAAAGACCTCCCTGAACTCACATATTTCTTGAGGCAAATTATCTATAGACAAAGACATCACGGATATGGGCAGACATCGACCATTACACCCCTGCCCCCAAGAAACTACTGTCTCGGTCTCCCAGTTGATAATAGGGTTATGCTGCTTCAGCCAGGGCCACCCCAACACTACTTGTGCTGGTAATTTAGACAACAAGAACAAGTCAATCTCTTCCCTGTGGCCACCCACAATAAACTCCAGACCCTCCACCTGTTTGGAGATGACAGATTGCTGTAGAGGGGTCTTATCAATAGCCCACACCGGTATCTGAGACTCCAAGACCAAAGGACTCACCCTTAATTGCTCACAAAACTCTGAGTCAATAAGGTTGACTGCCGAACCACAATCAACCAAAATCCGGCACTTCTGCCCATTTACCCATCCATCAAGGGTCAACCCGGCAGTCTGAGTACAGGAAATATGCACACCTCCCTCCTTAGTAGGTTTTCTCCCCTTACTCTCAATAGACCTGGGGTTATTACCCTCCTTGGCGAACCATTCTCTGGAGGGGCATACCCTTGCTAAATGTCCCATTCCTCCACACACAAAACAGCGTACTGTGCGGGACCCTTCACTCTTGGGTCTAGCACTTCGCACAGTGGCCCCAATCTGCATGGGTTGGTCCCCCGGGTCCTCTCCAAAAACAGAGAATTGAGGAGGGCTAACCCCCCCAGGACTCTTGTCTCCACGCTCCCGGAGGCGCCGTCCAACTCTAATTGCCAGCTGCATGGCCTCATCTAGATCTCCAGGAACAGGGTGAGAAACTAGATGATCTTTAACCTGGTCCGAGAGCCCTGTCTCAAACTGACTAAGTAGAGCGGGGTCATTCCAGTGTACTTCTGCTGCCCACCTACGAAACTCTGTGCAATATTTCTCTATAGCGTGATCCCCTTGTACCACACGTCGTAGGTTATACTCAGCCGTGCGTACCCTGTCTGGGTCGTCATACAGTAACCCCATTGTGGAGAAAAACGCCTCTACAGTTAGTAAGCAAGCTGAGTCGGCTGGTAACGAATGTGCCCAGATGAGGGGATCATCTCTCAATAAAGTAATAATAATCCCAACTCTCTGTACCTCAGAACCGGAGGAAAACGGCCGTAGCCGGAAATACAAAAGACAGTCCTTTTGAAATCGGAAAAAATCTGACCTCTTACCTCGGAAGGGTTCAGGTAAGCTGACTTTTGGCTCCAGAGGCCGACCCACAGGGGCGCTACTCACCTGCCTCTGTATGCCCTCCACCTGAGAGGCTGTGTGTTGAGCCAACTGCTGTACTTGAGATACGCCAGAAGCTTGGATGGCATCCATTCGTAGCTTGATCCCCTCCATCTCAGTGGAGATCTGCTGCACCGCCTGGTACAACTGTTTCAGGTCCGTCATAATGCAAACGAACCCTTTTTTTTTTTTTTTTTACCGGCTGAGTGTACTGTTATGTCAGTCCAGGTAGCTGCAACGGGGCTAAGGGATTGCAGTAGGGAATCTCGCCCTGCACTACTCCCACTAGCTAACCCGGTCCCTGCCTCACGGGTGTAGGTCGGCTGTTCTCAGGCTAAACCTGACCCCGACAGCTCCTCTCTCACTGACACCGTAGGCCTAGAGGGAAGTGGGAGAAGGAATGCCCTATAAGATCTCTAGGGACTGGAGACTAAAGGGGGTCACCCCTAACGAACAAGTGAAGCTGCTACTGACAGGGACTGACAAGGGTGTGCGCTGACTAACAACACAAGCAGCACACAGGAAAAATGTGGGAAAGGTTCCCCAAACCAATATGGGAAGGAACTTTACACTAGGAAACAAACACAGGGAAACTGAGTAGAAATCAAAGGATAAGGCAATTCACTCACACAGTCAATTATACACGGAGGGAGGATTGGTGAACACAGAAGGGAAAACACACAAACCAACTTGTTCACCCAAAACCTCCCAAAAACCAACCACGGAACTACCTCTATCCAAGATAACCACCTACTCCTCCTGCTAAGGCCTAGCTCTGTAAAAGCGACACTCAGCACAGAACCATGGGAGGCATGGGTTTATATACAGAGTAGAGACCACTCCTCCCAGGTGCAAATGGGAGGACAGACTAATGAACCAGGAAATCAAGCTGCCTACCAACAGTGCGTGCGAGCAAGTCAGAAGGTGTGCACCAATACCCACGACACAAAATACTCCTAACACTATCTATCTATCTATCTATCTATCTATTATCTATCTATCTATCTATCTATCTATCTATCTATCTATCTATTATCTATCTATCTATCTATCTATCTATATATCATCTATCTATCTATTATCTATCTATCTATCTATCATCTATATATCTATCATCTATCTATCTATCTATCTATCTATCTATCTTTCTACCTATTATCTATCTATCTATCTATCTATCTATCTATCTATCTATCTATCATCTATCTATCTTTATCTATCTATCTATCTATCTATCTATCTATCTATCTATCTATCTATATATTATCTATCTATCTATTATCTATCTATCTATCTATCTATCTATCTATCTATCTCCTATCTATCTATCTATCTATCTATCTATCTATCTATCTATCTATTATCTATCTATCTATCTATCTATCTATCTATCTATCTATCTATCTATCTATTATCTATCTATCTATCTATCTATCTATCTATTATCTATCTATCTATCTATCATCTATCTATCTATTATCTATCTATCTATCTATCTATCTATCTATCTATTATCTATCTATCTATCTATCTATCTATCATCTATATATCTATCATCTATCTATCTATCTATCTATCTATCTATCTTTCTACCTATTATCTATCTATCTATCTATCTATCTATCTATCTATCTATCTATCTATCTATCATCTATCTATCTATCTTTATCTATCTATCTATCTATCTATCTATCTATCTATCTATATATTATCTATCTATCTATCTATCTATCTATCTATCTATCTCCTATCTATCTATCTATTATAAAAAAGAAAATACCAAAGCAGCACAGCCTAACAACCAGGTGTAAATCCAAAAGAGGGTGGCATACAAAAGAAAAAATGGATAGCACTCCAGCTATTTAATAGAAAAAATGTAGGTTTCGTCCAAGAGTGGCAAAGTTTTGGTCCTTACTAGAACCTTTTTCAAGCTTGAAAATAGAAAAAAGTTCTAGTAAAGATCGAAATCGCCACTCCAAACTAGTGGAACGATGAGACCCCCAGGACTATTGTACCACAAACCAACCACCCTCCCACCCATCCATCCACTCTACACTCACCCCTGTCACCGAGGAGGCAGAGACAGAGGAGCCCTGAGTATTGTAGACTATGTTTTATAGATAGGTTCCTAGGAGCCCTGACAGTGTCATACACTATGTATTATAGATAGGTTCCTAGGAGCCCTGACAGTGTTCTACACTATGTTTTATAGATTGGTTCCTAGGAGCCCTGACAGTGTCATACACTATGTTTTATAGATAGGTTCCTAGGAGCCCTGACAGTGTTCTACACTATGTTTTATAGATAGGTTCCTAGGAGCCCTGACAGTGTCATACACTATGTTTTATAGATAGGTTCCTAGGAGCCCTGACAGTGTTCTACACTATGTTTTATAGATAGGTTCCTGGGAGCCCTGACAGTATTCTACACTATGTTTTATAGATAGGTTCCTAGGAGCCCTGACAGTATTCTACACTATGTTTTATAGATAGGTTCCTAGGAGCCCTGACAGTATTCTACACTATGTTTTATAGATAGGTTCCTAGGAGCCCTGACAGTGTTCTACACTATGTTTTATAGATAGGTTTCTAGGAGTCCTGACAGTGTCATACACTATGTATTATAGATAGGTTCCTAGGAGCCCTGACAGTATTATACACTATGTTTTATAGATAGGTTGCTAGGAGCCCTGACAGTGTTCTACACTATGTTTTATAGATAGGTTCCTAGGAGTCCTGACAGTGTCATACACTATGTATTATAGATAGGTTCCTAGGAGCCCTGACAGTGTTATACACTATGTTTTATAGATAGGTTCCTAGGAGCCCTGACAGTATTCTACACTATGTTTTATAGATAGGTTCCTAGGAGTCCTGACAGTGTCATACACTATGTATTATAGATAGGTTCCTAGGAGCCCTGACAGTATTATACACTATGTTTTATAGTTAGGTTCCTAGGAGCCCTGACAGTATTCTACACTATGTTTTATAGATAGGTTCCTAGGAGCTATGACAGTGTTCTATACTATGTTTTATAGATAGGTTCCTAGGAGCTATGACAGTGTTCTATACTATGTTTTATAGATAGGTTGCTAGAAGTCAGGACAGTGTTCTAGACTATTTTTCAAGCCAATTTAAGGTGTGGTTTGTACCAAACTTGTTGGACCCAAAACAAATCTTGGACCCAAAATGAAACTAATCCTGAGAGATTCGCCAATCTCTACTGCTCATGAGGTATTTTGGGGAAGCCTGCCAGACTTCCAAGATCATGTGAATCCTCTTTTCTGCTTTCTATGTGCTTTCATATGGCAACTCACGCTTTAGTCTGTTTGTGTGAATCAATGTGCAAAAAGTTTATATTTACCAATACAAAGTTTTTTGCAAAGTTTGGTTTGATTCCATTTCATTACAAAGCAGCTTACTCATCTCTGTAGTACAAAGCATTGTGCAAAAGCTATTAAACCAAGATGTCAGCGTGCCCTTTAATCTGTGCCTGCAACATGAACCCGTTAACAGTTTTTGCCAGTTTTCCTCTTAGACTTAAACAGAATAAACAGGGCCGCTGCCTGGTCTTGGCATTGTAAGACATCATCGCTGTGACAAACAGAACTCTGCCTTATAAAGTGATTTCGTTTAGACCAATTGAGTTTGATGATCATTAATTGTGTTTTTAGTTTAATCAATTAAAAGTTAGAACTATGAAAATAAATAAGTTGAATTCTCATAAATAAAGGAATTAAGAATATATAAATAGTGTCTTAAGAACTGAGCCCTGGATGAACTTTTATTCTTTATTTTCTCAAGCAACAATCTGTAGGGTCAGAAGTGTTTGCTTACATACGCCTGTTAGTCAATGTGGGATAAATCTACAGAGCTAATGTATACATAATGTACTTATCCTACATCAACACACAAGAGTATATAAGGAACACTGATCTCATACCTGGGGTATTCAAGATTGGTCCGTGGGGAGGGAATCTCAACAATGAATATCCTACAGAATTAGAGCAAGTCCTGTAGTGATTTGCTTACACACAGAGAAAACATTTGATGATGATCTAGGCAAAGAATAATAATGTATACATGGCTAAGTTCAGACTACCGTTATTTAATGCGCTCACCCGTCATAGGATAAACGCAACGGACATTAAATGATATATGAAGTAGAGCCCCCTCTGCTGGGAGTCTGTCTGCATTCAATTGAATGAAAAAACTATAATAGAAGACTTCTTCTGCCATGTTTTTTACTTTTCAATAGTTGTGTGGGTGCAGGAAAGCAGGACTCTTGTTTTCTTTGGGAGTCTTGGCAGTATTTAAAGAAACACTCTGGTATTTTTTGAAGAGCACAGTTTCTCAGTAACTAAGGGAGCGTTCACACTACCGTCGGTGTCCGACATGTAGTGTCCGCTCCTAGTGTCCGCTCAAAATCTGTCACGGACACTAGGAGCGGACACTAGATGTGTCCGCGACACCTGTCATTCACTTTAATGGGCATCGGGTGCGTTCTTTTGCACTCCGTGCCCGTCCTTCTCTGTCCGCAAGAGAAGATGTCCGACTTCTCAAGCGGACAGAAAAACCCTGCATGCAGGGTTCCTCAGTAAAATGTTCGAGGTTCGATATTCGTTTCAAGTAGCCCCTCAATATTCGACTACTCGAATCGAATATCGAACCCTATTATACTCTATGGGGGGAAAATGCACGTTTCAGGGGTAGGCAACATTCGATCAAATTATACTTACCAAGTCCACGAGTGAGGGTCGGGCTGGATCCTCCGAGAAGTCTTCTCCATGCAGCGTCCCCGCGACATCTTCCGGCTCTGAATTCACTCTGCCAGGCATCGGGCCTGGGCACAGCCGACTGCGCATGCCCGCACTACAAGCAGACATATGCAGTCAGCTCTGCCCAGGCCTGATGCCTGGTAGAGTGAATTCAGAGCCGGAAGACGCCGCGGGGAAGCTGCACGGAGAAGACTTCTAAAGGTAGGAGAAGAACCAGCGTTGATTGGCCGACTGTATAGCATTCGGCCAATCTATGCTGGTTCTGCATCAAACTTTTCCATTCGAATAGCGAGTGGTACTCAATCGAGTACGAGTATTTCGAATACCGTAGTATTCGATCGAATACCTACTCGATCGAATACTACTCGCTCATCTCTAGTAACTAACACTATTGCCTTGGTACCAAATGATGAACTCGCACAAATTCGCTACACTGCTACTGCCTGTCAATATTATCTGTGTGCAGAACCTCCGGTGTATTCTATCATACTACTGATCTCTGCATCCCACTTGTAAGAACGGATAGGGAGAAACTTGTCACAAGCAGGAGATACTAAAAACAGGCTGTAACTATGTCACATACAGTAGGACTGCAGTGAGACTGCAATATGAGTTAGGGGACTGAATTTATTTGTCATTAATATATCACTGGCCGCCCAATGATAGGACTCAGAGTGAAGAAAGTGCCATTTGAAAGTGCTGCAAATCCAGGAGCATAATAGGAAATGTAGGCTATGATAGGGGAACCAAACCGAAGGGAAAGAAGGTACTGAAATGGCAGATAACCTATAAACGACACATCGACTGTAACAGGTAGACATACAAATAGCAGACACAAGAGCATCCACATTAGCATTAACCTGAGCTACACTATATAAGCAAATCATTGAAGTTCTTACGTAGCTCATTGACTCCTTTGAGAGTTGTGAGCATGTTCTATGCATGTCAATGGTGGAGAATGGAGGAAGTATTCTCTATCATCTATTCTGAATTTAGGAAACCTATACTTCCACTTTTATCATATAGGTGTTACCTTCCATTGTAACCCTGGATTCCTATTCTCACGACTGTGAGCGTCTTGTGGATAGACATTGGAACAATCTCTTTACCCCTGTCTATGCAGGGTATTTAAAGCTATTTATCATAAGAAAAACAAAGTGTCAATAGGTATCAAGTCATATTAAGAACTTAATCAAGTCAGAATGTCGGCGCCTAAAGCGACATTACAATTGTTATGTCTTACAGTACAGCACAAGTGCCAACTGGAAACAAAAACTATATATAGCGAGTGTCATGTCGGGAAACGCGCTGTAATACGGTATAGTAAGTGAATAGAAGTGTAACTAATTTGCAGGCTGTTAAGGCAGGTTAAATATCTTCTTGTCTGTCTGGATGATAAGTGCCTTTACTTTAGCTAGCTATAGCTTTCATTTAACCTATACGCAGGTAATGTCTGCTGTGTTTGTATTGAAGGCAATGAAGACATGAAAATAATCTGTTGCTGGGTTCTGTTTGCAGCGATTTGCATGTTTGCATGACAAATAGCTCATAAAACTGCTCCGGCGCGGAATGAGGAAGATAAACGGGATTGACATTTGTTAATATTGTAAACACCATTTGTCGGAAGTGATTGGCTGAATTGAAATTCCTTTTGCGTGTACCAAAAAGAACAACAATCTGTAGAACATTAACATCTGTCAGCTTAACGCAAACATTGATATGACTAATTTCTTTTAATGATGGAGCCACAAACAACAAGGCGTGTTCTAGATTTCATTTGGTTGTTACTGTGTCTTGCATTTATATGTTATGGAGACGTAGTATAACCCCATGTGCTTAAGGGCTTTTTATTTATTGTAAATGCTTTCCAGGAAACCGGACATGAGTGTCAAATCATGGTGTTCATATGGTGACTGAATGCTAAATGAGTCTATTGTCTTCCAAATGACTCTTACTGGGAGTCTATCACCGGGGTGAAGCATATTAAACCAACAACACAGTTAGATCAGGCTCACCCAAATGTGACATTTTTCGCCATGAAAATGTTGCATAACATGAGAAGATTGAAATAAAATTCCACCATCAGAAGAGTAAATAAAATGTAACCAGATCATCAAATAAAACTCCACAAAAAAAATCCAAAACAAGGATCCATGAAAAGGACACACATAAGGTGCCTACGCATTTCAAGACACTCATAGCTATGAGTAAGGGGTAATACATGTCCTGAAACTCATATTCTACTTACCTGTGTCATTTTCATAGATCCTTGTTCCAAATTGTTATGCCCAACACTGTTCTAATATAGGGAACAGGTGATATTTCAACATAGCTCCATGGCCCCTTGCACTCAAAGAAGAGCAGGGGAAGTAGGGCATGTTAGAGCAGTTTGGTGCTCTGGACTGGTGCCCCATCTTCAACTGTATACTCTCACTGTATTGTAATATTGTAACTGTGATTCTGTGATGTTATACCTGTGATTCTGTCTTTGGGCACCAGCTTTAGACGGCCAAGAAACTGTCCATAGTGGGCTGTTGGCTGTCTCCCGGGGGGGAGGAAGAAATTGGAGATAGGCACATCGGGTGCCTGAAGTGTAAGTGAGCCCATTGGGTCATTCCTCGGGGCAGTTTTACCCATTTTGAACATTTTTATCCCCCTGATACATTAGCCCTAGTTACAGGAGGATACAGCATACTGCCCGTAACTGCTGAGCTAATTTGGGTCCTCCAGGACAAAGCAGCTCTAAGAGTCCCTAATCCCCAGTGGATTACGTGACTTCTGGGTCAGAGGGTTTGATACAGTGCTCATTGGGGGCTATTTATCATCTGCCTCTTTTTTGGCTATACTTTTCACAGTTAGGGCCCCTTCAGACGGAGGATACTCTGGGTGATTCGGAACATGTAAACATTCCGAATCAGCAGCGTTTAAAGCAGGTCCCATTGCTTTCTATGGGAGCCGGCATACGTGCGCTCCCCATAGAAATGAATGGGCTGCTTTTTCCCACTCATTTCTATGAGGAGCGCGCGTATGCCGGCTCCCATAGAAAGCAATGGGACCTGCTTTAAACGCTGCTAATTTGGAACGTTTACATGTTCCGAATCAGCCAGAGTATCCTCCGTCTGAAGGGGCCCTTACACCTGTTTTCAGACTAGTTTTACTGTGGTGCTTATTTATAATGTAGGCTCACCTCCTTGTTAAATATAATGCATGCATAAGTTAGTTTAGATGCATCTTTTTTGGCCATGGGCACTTTGCGACTTTTTGTGCAAATGGGGGGCATGACCTACCATGGAAGTGAGCAGACACACCTGGAGCATCTAGCTTGCAGTTTAGGGGGATACAAATTTTCAAAATAGGTAAAACTGACCCGAGGAAAGACCCAGTGGGCTCACTTACGTGCCTATCTCCAATTTCTTTATCCCCCCTGGGAGACAGCCAACAGCCCACTATGGATAGTTTCTTGGCCGTCCAAAGCTGGTGCCCAAAGCCACCTATTTTATGATCACTTGAGATGTTGTGATTCATAAGCCCCCCATTATGAATCAAGATCACCTTGTGCTAGTGGATGGCTGGTGAGGGTATTGGTGGTATTTTAGGGGGCATTCACATTAGCATCGGTGTCCAACAGCTAGTGTCCAATGCTAATGCATCCACAAAATCTTGCGCAGACATTATCATCGGACACTAGCTGTGTCCATTACATTTTGCATTGATTTAATGGGACATCATGTGTGTTCTTTTACAGTCTGTGTCTGTCCTTAAGTGTCTGTTCACAAAGATGTCCGATTTTTCTTTTTTTCTTTTTTTTTTTAATGCAGATTGTGAGCCCCACATGGAGCTCACAATGTACATTTTTTCCCTATCACTATGTCTTTGGAATATGGGATGGAAATCCATGCAAACACGGGGAGAACATACAAACTCCTTGCAGATGGTTTTATGCCCATGGCGGGATTTGAACACCAGGACTCCAGCACTGCAAGACTGCAGTGCTAACCACTGAGCCACCGTGTGGCCCCTAAAGATGTCCGATTTTTCAAGCGGACAGCAAAAACCTACAGCTATCAGGAGTTCAGTTTATCAGTACTAGGTTTGTAGTAAGCTACAGGTGTCTGCGAGGTTAGACATAGGACCATACCCTGTCTACAGATATGTATTTCTGGATTATTTTCGCTAAACTTGCATTGCTTTCGTTACATTTAAAAAATATTTCATGATGTGAAAAATATAATAGATGTATTTTGTTTTTTTAGATTTTCACTATCTTGGAAAACAGAACAAAGCCGAACTGTGGGGGGTACAATATATACATTGTCTACAAAATATATCCTGTTGTTAAAAATGTGTGTATAGATTTTTTTTTAACACATTAACAAAAATGCCAAATTTTTAAACTGTAACCATTTCTTGAAGTTGCCATAATCTGATAGCAGTAACTTATATGTTTCCATACACGGGGATGCGTATAGGGTTTCCTTGTCGCAAACATATCCACATAGTCACAGTCACAGCAACCTTTAGGTATTGAAGTGAGACTCCATTCAGTTACATTAGTGAAGGAGTCGCAGGACTATATTGCAAACTTTGGTCATGTGATGGGAGCTGTGGTCAGTTGTTGTGTAGCCTTAGCCTTTGAGCAACAATGCCAGATATTCGGTCAACTCCTTCAGGCCATGAGGGTAATGATGGATAACTTTACATTTTGTCATGTGGTTAAAATAGTGTATTCATCTATAAAATGTGCGGTTCAGCTTCTATAATGTAGCCACTGCCCAGTATATAGTATTGTCTACTTGTGACCCTACACTATAGGCAAGAGCACCAGAGTATTTGGAGGAGTCTTGGAGAGCCTAGTGTACCGCCTTCAAGTATTCATGAAAACAATACTTCTAATGGCTTTTGCAGACGATGTATATTTTCTTGTCTCTAACCCAGAAGTAGGCCTATCTGCTCTAACACAACTTCTAGACAAAATTAGCTCGCTTTCTGATTACAAAGTCAATATGTCTAAATTAGAAATCCTGAGAATATTTCTTTATCAGCCTCCAGAATGGCGAAACTTAAGCAAAATTCTCCTTTTGCATGGCGTTCAGATTGTGTGTCTTACCTGGGAATTAAGCTAACCCCCAGACTCTCTGACATTTATGCCAAGAACTTTTTGCCTCTTCTGCAAGATCTCAAGATCCTGTAACAGTCCTATGACCTCCCGTACATTTCCTGGTTGGGAAGAAGGAATCTCTTACAGACATATGTGATTCCCCAAACTCGCCTATACACTGCAGATGCTCCCAATAAAATTGTCTGCTACCTTCCTTAAATCCATCCACTCTCTATTCGGGAAATTTGTTTGGAAGGGAAAGAGGGCGCGGATAGCACAGAAACTACTGATGCGGAAACGCACTCAAGGAGGGATATTGCTTCCGGATGTCACGGCTCTCTATAAAGCGAATCTGCTGGCAGCATGGCCGTCACTTACTTCCCCTCTGAAGTGCTTTATTATCAGAGAATTGGCAGAACTCAGATATGGAAAAGAACTCAACCAACTACTCAGGCTCCCAACACCAGTACAGCTCTGGTCGAAGTCCTTGAGCCTCTTCCTTCTTGGCTCGTGCACAATATGGAGAGAAGTCGGCTCGGCCTTAATACCGTTGCCTTCGAAAATCCTCCCTGCAGATCTTCTCACCCATCTCGCAAAACAGGATTCTGGATCCTACGAAGATTTCTGGTTCCTCCTCAGGCACAAGACTTTGAAAGATCTTTACCTAGATGGGGCCATACTCTCCCGTGTCTCACTGCGTGCTCTGCTTCCCAACCATGACATAACGTACCTTTATGATCTCCACTACCGCTGGTGTGCCTCTTTCCTGACCAAATCGTCCACTTTGAGTAGGGACCTCTCCGCCTTTGAAAAATCTCTTTTATTTACTGTTTTATTTATTTAACAGTATTTCCAAGGATCTCCTCTTGTTTGGACATGTCAAGATATTCCAGGTACAAGATAATATTTCAATACAATATTTTGTGATATTGTATCACAAAATGATGTGATGTCCCCAATGGCTTTCTTAGACATTACAACTTTTCAACTGTTTTCTTACCATGTTGTGTTATTGTATTGAACTGGTTTCAAGAGAAATTGAAGCCAAACCAAATTTGAGTTAAGTTAATGGTGAACACATCTGTAAACCCAAGAACCCATGCTGCAGGGCAACATTGCTTAACCACTAAGCCACCATGTCTGTCTTTATTCCATTTTCCTAATCTCCTTATTCATAGCAATGTAAGAGATGAAGTATTAACAAGCTTTAGGAAATATGTTAAAGCTGTGAGCAGTGCTTTTATGTGCTGCTGAATTGTTCACACTTTTAATGTAAAGTTACTGGAGATAAACTTTGCAGGAATCCTGTTGTGATAGCACGCTTTACCAAACACTCACAGAAATGTGATTAGCACTATGCAAATATTAAATATCATTACTGAAAAGGTCAAATCAACAACGTCATGTCAGAGTAGGTGGCTTTCAGAAGTATATGCGAAAAGCTAAAGGCAAATTGAGAAATATTCACTTTGATTCTTCTAAATCTGGCAGCATTTTCCTAGTATGTCAAACAAAGCTAGGAAACCACATAGCAGCTTCGTAACAAACTTGTACTGAGCCCCCAAACACCGGACCACAATACAGGAGTCAGTGATAAAGATAGGAAACTTTCCGAGTTTTGTTTTTCTTAATGTTAAGGAGGTTCACCCAATAGTTGCAAAGTTTGGTCTGAACTGGAAGTTCTACTTTAAATTCACATTTTTTCTCAATCACACGTAGGAATAGACTTAAGAAAGGTTATTCGTCTCCTACCTTTAGATGTCTTCTCCACGCCGCCGTTTGGTAGAAATCCCAGTTTTCGTCTGTATGCAAATGAGTTCTCTCGCAGCACTGGGGGCGGGCCCAAGTGCTCAAACAGTACTGGGGCATCCCCAATGCTGCGAGAGAAATCTCCAGCGCCGCCTCCATCTTCTTCAGGAACGGCCTCTCTGCGCGTCTTCTTCCGGAGCTGGGTTCAAATGTCTAGGCCACGGGCCTCAGGCAGACCAGACTGTGTATGCCCGTGGCCACAAGAAAAATGGTCGCTTACACGGCTATTTATTCATACGTGTGATTGTGAAAAAATGTGATAGAATCCTTTTAAGTAGAGATGCATTCTCATCTTCATTTCCCTTTCATTTACTGGGCCTCAAAAGTTATGTGACCACCTATAGGAAACAAACTAGTTGCTATGTTCTGGACTACCCTGGATGTGGACTCCTTTATACCAACGAGATGCATAAAGAATGCTAGAAACAATGTGGATATTTATAAACCTGTCTTAATCCTGTCCTAATCATAGTCTTAATACTGATTAAAACAATTATATTGGAAGGTAGTTTTACAGTAGGGTTATTTTAGTTGACCATAAATATCTGAAGCAGAAGCAGATGACTCCGTGCTCTATATAGTGGCTGGGGTGCCATCATTGCAACTCTGTCACCATTGAAGGCTCCCATGCTCTGTATAGTACAGGTGCTAAAAGTGGCTCTGTACACCTGGTCACTGGGAGTGCCAACTGTTGGGACCCTACTGATGGCCTGTTCTACGGAAAAGCCATTTAAAGGGAGTCTATCATTAGAAAATCACCTTTTGAACTAATTGTACGTTGTTGGAATAGCCTTTAAAAAGCCTATTCTACTCCTACCTTCCCTTCTTTTCTTCTGACCACCGTTTCTGTAAAAATCCACTTATTGTGATATGCAAATAACCCGCACAGATGCAGAGGGGGTGTTCCCCCTGTGCTCTGAGCACCCCTGCATCATAACATCTCGCCGCACCTTAGTTAATTCTATCCACGCCCCTCTTCTTGTTCTCCTGATCTTCTGGCTGCGCTATACTGCACATGCTCCATTGCCTTTTTGCGGTGGTCTGTTATACTTGCTGTACAGTTTATATATTTTTTAAATTTTTATTTTTAGACTTCATAGGGGTCTTTGAACTCCAGGGGAGTCTGATCATGTATTCAATAAACTGAAATGCTAATGTATGGTAATGTATTGTGAAATACATGCAACTCATAATAGAAACAATATATTTATAAGCCTGGGAGTTCACTATAAGCTCCCGGCTGTCATAGCAACTGATCTCCACCCCTGGATCTTAAGTTAGCAGTGCCCATGTACCGCCAAGAAAATGGTTCCTCAGAAGAGAAGAGACTCTGGCTTCTCAGCTCCTGAAAGGCCGCCATATTTAAAGACGCATCTGCTGTAAGGCCGCGTTCACATGGGGCACGGTATGGCCTATTTTGGTCCTGATTCTGACGCGGGAAGCCTCATCAGAATAGGACCAAAATGCGCCTGCTACAACTGTCGCAGCTTCCGACAGTCGCGGCTTCCCGCTCCGGAGTAGGCCCAAATGAATGGACCTAGTCCAGAGGGTGCTGCCGCGAGGTGGACGCCGGAGTTGAATCAGCTGCAGAATCCGCCTGAAGAAAGGGCAGCTCACTTTCTTTTTTTCTGTGAGTGACAACATGCCGCTCACGGAAAAGACTAAGCTAGCGGTCTACATAGACCTCTATTATGAGGGGGCGAATTATGACGTGGATTCAGCGCCAAAATCCTCCCCCCATTGCCCCATGTCAGTGTGCCCTAATAGTCCAGTAGATGTCGAGCGAGGGTGCAAACAGTTAATAATAATAATAATAATAATAATAATAATAATAAATTTTATTTCTATAGCGCCAACATATTCCGCAGCACTGTACAATTTGTAGGGTTCAAATACTGTACAGACAGAAAGATGCATTACAAAGAAAGTCATTTCACACAATGGGACTGAGGGCCCTGCTCGCAAGAGCTTACAATCTATGAGATAGAGGGGGTGACACAAGAGGTAGCAGGGGCGGCATTGCTTATACAGAAGTCAGACCCTTTTGTAATAGAGGTTTCTGTCATTACACAAACATAAAACTTTATGAGCCATCACCAGTCGTGACCTTTAACATGTGGATGGAGGTTGGACCTATAAAGTTAGCCTGAAATGGCATCATATAATGTGGGGAAATGTGGGAGCGGGGACAGAGGAGGGTTAAATTTTGGGGATTCTAATTAGAGTACAGAAGGGTTTACGCTAGACATTGTGATAGGCTTGTCTGAAAAGATGTGTCTTTAGTTTACGTTTGAAACTGTACAAATTGGGAGTTAATCTGATTGTCCGGGATAGAGCATTCCAGAGAAGTGGTGCAGCTCGGGAGAAGTCTTGTATATGAGCGTGGGAGGTTTTGATAATAGAGGATGTAAGTGTTAGGTCATTGAGTGAACGGAGAACACGGGTTGGGCGGTAGACAGAGATGAGGGAGGACATGTAGGGAGGTGCGGCATTATGCAGAGCCTTGTGGATGAGGGGGGTAAGTTTATATTTTATTCTATAAACAGTTGAATTGGTTGATTTAATACAGTTAAAGGGGTATTCCTTGATAGAAAATGATGGAATCCTGCTAAGTTATGATTTTACTTTCTAAAGGATAGGGCTACAATGTAACATTTATGGGAATTCCATTCTATTTACAATAATAATATAGTAATCTTTGTCACTAATATCAGTCCTACAAAAAGTCCGTTTTTATCTCGCCATATGACTGTATTTGTATCTGGAGACAATTACGAAGTCTCCAACCCAAAAGGTAAATGTGATTGACAATTCTGTGCCGAGACTGGAATAAACAAAGAGCTGAAAATGACTAATTTAATTACTTCATTTCTACAACAGCAGCAAAAGTGTATAGAGCATGCTTGATGTTATGTGACATTGGAAATCAATGTGAAACTGCTGCCATGGCTTAAAGGACACAACCATATCCCTAAAGCATTCCTCTTGTTACATACAATGGCTGTTATTGATGCCACATTAACGTAGTCATGCATCAGGAAATATTAACAATCAATCTGTTTACCAAAATTGACCATAGCTAAAAACACTGTATCCTTTCCTCGCGCTCGTTCTAAGCTGTTAATAACACGGCTTTAATCAGAATTTGTCATGAAAATGGGTTTTGAGATACAATGTTATCATGAGATTAGAGGATGCTTAACCGGAATGATGTTGCTATAGCAACCAGTCAAGCGCTTTTTCCTTCGAAATCCAATCTTCCACTTTTAGTCCATGAACTTAGTGTAGAATTATTCTGGAAACACATTGTAATGTTGTCTAAATGGTAAATATATTCGTCTGACAAGAACTTCCAATTAATTCCATCAAGTCATCGTGTTATATAAAACGCGAGCTGCTTGGAAGATCCGTAGAGAGACGGAGTTGGGAAAAATACAACATCCCTTGTAACCTTGTAAGTAACTGAATGACAAACCATATTTCCTTCAAATTAATAAGCAGTTAGGAAGTTTTATGTGAGGGCTTTGATGGGAAGTCAAGGGAATAGCAGCAGTAACATTTGTCACTTGAATTTTTGAATTCACTTCATGGTATGTAGGTCTGAAAATATCCCTGATTCTCTTATATGCTTAACCTCCCAAAACCAATGAGCTATCTAAATTCATAGTTCTAGTGTCACATTGTTAAACGATTCCTGTAAAGTTTAAATAGTTAGAACAAAAACAATGAGTGGCAGGAACAGTCTAGGAAACGGCCACCTATGTCTCACCAATGCGGTTTACAGGGAGAGGCTTAAAGCAACCGTTCTCGAGTCCCAGTATCAGTTGGGTAGCCATATATCTTCATATATGAATTTTAAGAGGAACTTAAAGGGAGTCTACACCACTAAAATCTCTTCGAAACCACCTATGTGCTGCTTTAGGGACCGATGGTGACCTTGGGAACATCCAACATCCAACATCCAATCTGAATGCACCCAAAATGTAGTTGAACCTATCAGAACACCCCTGTTTCCACCAATGCTTGGCACCCAGCACCAACCCCTAACATTAATGTGCAAGTACAAGCAAAAATGGGTAATCTGGTAGTTGTCACCACTCCCTGGGTGCACAAAGCAGCTTAAGGTTGGTCATGAATTTTTTTTAATACCTGGGCAAGCGGAGGAGGTTAAAAAAAAAAAAAATCATACTAACCTGTCCCCTGTGCTCCAGTGTCCTCCCAGCATGATCCAGTCCTTTTGCTCTGGTGTCTTCTCACAGGTCTCTTCTGGAGTTCTGCTGGAACCACTGATTGGCCTCAGTGGTCACGTGACCACTGAGGCCAATTAGTGACCTCAGCAGGCCTCAGGAAGAGACCCGTGATATCACAGGCAGTGACATTGCATAACCCTTCGCTGATGCTGCTGATTGGCCTCAGCAGTCACGTGACCAATGAGGTCAATCAGTGGCTCCAGCAGAACTCCAGAAGAGACCTGTGAGAAGACACCAGAGCAGAAGGACTGAACCATGCTGGGAGGACACTGGCAGGAGTCCCAGCCACACATCAACAGTGGACCATGAGTCACTGGAGCACTGTGGAAAGGTGAGTATGTTTTTTTTTTTTTTCACTGAACCCGTTGATTTAAAACTTAAATGGGTTGTCCATTTTTTCCTGGACAACCCCTTTAAATACACGTATAAAGGAGTTGTCCAGTTCCCGCAAATGTTGATTATATAAAGAAGTTAGACAACTTTCGAATACACTGTCTCCATTCCTTATGGTTTTCTAGATATCTGCCTGCTGTCATTCATTGTTTATTCCCAGTGGATAAAAATAAGTCCATGATCATGTGATGAACACACAGGTGCGCGTCTCGTCACAACACCGTAATCAGATTCTGCCTTATAACGAGCAGTGCACTTGTGTCCATCACATGACCATGGGCTGATTTTTTTAGCCCCTTGAAGTAATGAATGAGAAAAGCAGAGTGATAGAAAACCATAAGGAATTGAGAAAGTACATTGGAATATTTGTATAACTTTTGCAAACAATAACTTTTTAATTGCTGAGGCACCGGATTGTGGAAACACAACATTTTTGCCATTGGGAATGTGATTTTATTTAATCGAATCAGAAAACAACTTTTTCTAAAACTTGCCGTTTTAAACAAGGGTTCATATTTTACCTGTGAAAACACTAAATTTTCTACGTAGATTTATATGGGGGTGGGGAGGTGTAAAAATGTAAAAAAAAAAAACTGTATTTCACTACTTGTGCCTCAGCCTTAGGGTCCATTCACACGGAGTAACTTGCCGTGTGACCTGGCATGTGTACGGCGTGTGAGATTTTGAGCGCCATAAAAGCTCCCATTGATTTCAATGGGAGCCTGGATCGTATACGCCGCGTTATTTTGCGGCCGTGATTTTGTGTGTGAATGGGCCCTTAAAGGGAACCTTTGAGAACAATTTGGGAACATATAGACAGAGGGGTTTATAAAACCATCTATGCCTACAAAGAAAAGTAAAAACAGCACAAAAGTGATGCAGGAAAAACTTCAACGGTAACGCATCGCAGTTTTTCCCACAGCGCTTTTCACAGAAAATCCACAGATATTTCCTCTGTGGACTGTCTGCTTACATTATACCTATAGAGAAACCTCAGTGGCAAGTTTGCCCTTTGACACAAAACAAGTTATATGCTGTAGTAGGGGCAGTTAGAGGCATTCCCTTTAGGACATATCCTAGGCTCGGCCCACTTCTGCGTTCTGGGATTCCATTCCCCTCACTGCATGAATAATGCAGAGAATAAAGCGCTTTTCTTTCCACATTTTTCGTGCGGAAAGTGAATGGAAACCAAACAGACCCCATTATAGTCTACAGGGTCCACAGGGTTCCTAAGGTAACTGCTTTTTTATGTGGATTAGGTTTCTGTTCGTGAGGTCTCCAAGCAGACCGCCCCAAACGGAAACCTGAATGTAAAGGTGAAATAAGCTTCAGACTTTTGTTTGCAGAAATATCATTTACATTAAGCAGCGATATTGTTGCAATATAATAAGAACATATCCTAGCAAGCCTAATGCCTAAATTATGGTAGGAGCTGAAATAATCCACTGATAATCCAATAATAATTTACTGTAAAAAAAGAAAGTGGAATCTCTAAGCATTAGAGCATTGACTCTCAATAATAAAGGTACCATTGCAATTTGTGCTCGCTGGCTTACAGTACTGTGTGTTCATGCTGAGGGACAGTATATAAATTTATTTCTGCACTTTACATACAACACAAGAAAACTGGTGTAAATTATCATAAATCTGCAGAGACTGATGAAGAAAATATTGTGAAAATTTAAAAAGTTGCAAACCCCTAGATTGTGACTGATTTACACCAGAATGGGATTTTCCAGAACTTTATAAAATAATGATGCATTCCCTAGTAGCTGCTGGTGAACCCTGGGAGAAAGGGAATGATAAGACAGTGAGACCTAAGCTGAACTTGTCCCCTGTCGCTGCCTACTTGCCTCACTGCCCTAGGAACAGAGGACAACTGGGCGACAGTCCCTTTTTATGGTATAGATAATAACACAAAACAAAGAAGAGACAAACAACAACAAATGGCAAGTCAACTATTCAAGGGGTTGGAACCAGTCAAGCAGCCCAGTACAGAATCAACATCCAAGAGAATAGTCACAAGAAAAGCCAAAGGTCAGAAACGCAAATACAAACAGTTATAGTATGGAGCCAGCATGCACAGAAAGGCAAATAGCAAGCACAAAGGTGAGATTGTGAAAACAATATATAGGAAGAAATAACCTGCGCCAGACTTGATTGTAAAATAGGTGGTCAATCATACAAGTAAGGCTGAGATTATCTATTTGAGAAGCAGAGGTAAACCAAGGTGAAAGAGATGGGTGTGGTGGAATATAAAGTACATAGGCGAGGGAATAGGACTGTGTTGAGACAGAACAAGAATAACCTAAAGCAAGGAATCATAGCCGGACATGCCTCCTTTGCCATAACATGCGGCCAGAGGATGCCACCGAAGTCCAAATGTGCAAGAATGTTACAGTTGACCTATCCATAAGAGAGATTGGAAGTACCTGGAAATAAAGCTGGTTGAAGAGGACACAGCATTCAGTTGAGTGCCTTGGCCTTTTTACCGAACACCAAGCACATATGTGATGACATTGCACAGGGAAGAGTCTGCAATTCTCACCTGACACTGCAGTCTCTTATAGCAGGTGATTGGTGGGGGTCCCAGCTGTTGGACCCCCACTGAGTATATCATGACCTATCACAAGGATAAGTCATTAAGAGGATGTTCCAGGCTAAAATTGATGACCTATCCTAAAATTGATGACCTTTCCTGAGAATTGTTTATCAATAACAGATCATTGGGCATGCAACACCTAGGACCGCCCACTAATCAACTGTTCCCAGAAAATGATACAGAGAATGGAGCTGGAAGCAGACAGCTCTGTTCTCTGTGTAATGGCCAAATAAAGTTGCTGCAGATTAGCTTCTATTCACTTTACATTTAGCCTGGTTTGGCTACTCTGCAAAGAAATGAGATATCAGCTTCCTGCTCCATTCTATGTATTGGCTACTCAAAAGAGTTGCTTAGTCTAGATGTCAGATAACAGAGACCACCACTGATCTAATATTGAAGGGCCTATTCATGAAATGGACCATCAATATTTTTAAACCTGGAAAATACCTTTAATTTGTAAATTCCCGAAAACTTTTTCAACAATCATTGTCTATGGTGCTATATAGTTAAAAAGAGCTGCCTTAAATCCTATGATAAAATATCTTTACTCAGAAAAGGAAACTCACCCTTATGGCCAAGTACATGGCAACTCACAATAAAATATTGCTACCACAAAAAATTTTCATATGGCAAAAAAAAAAATCTAATTATTTTAGTGTGTGCGCTAGGTTACGTGGTTGAGCATCCATGGCGCAAACAACCTGATCGAGGTGGTCCCACAGATTCTCGATTGGGTTCAAGTCCAGGGAATTTGCTGGCAAAGGGAGTACGGTAAACTCATCTTGGTGCTCCTCCAACCATGCACATACACTGCGAGCTTTATGACATGTTGCATTGTCCTGCTGGTAGATGCCATCATCCTGAGGAAAAACATTTTGCATATAGTGGTGAACATGGTCCGCAAGGATAGATGCATACTTGTGTTGATCCATTGTGCCTTCCACAATGATGAGTGCACCCAGATGGCCGATGACACGCGCCTTCTGCGATTGGTTAGTTAACGTTGACGTCAAAAGTAGGCGGTGGTCACATTAATATGACTGGACTGTGTAAGTCCTCCATATTATGATGGTAATGTATAGTAGCTAAGACCTGAGCTTTGTCATACTTTGTAGACTTATATATTTTTGATTCTGCTGGTATACATTTCTAGCGGAATATTATAATCACGGTACCACTCCCCATGGTATAATGTCCCATAGCGGCCCCATCACATGATATAATGTCCATTAGTGGCCTCTGCACAAAATATAGTATCCCAATGAATTTTCCAAAACATTCAGGTGGACAGAGCAGCCTGCAATGTATGTGAAAACATGTAGGCTACACACTAAACCTGAAATTGTTGAGGTTCATCATTCACTGGCTATTATTATACTCTGGGTTCTCTTCAGATAATAAGCAGAGGTCCAGGAGAGGTGATTAAACATAAAAAAAACAATGTTACTCACCACTCCGGAGCAACTCCCTGTTATTTCTGGTGCTTCTGCCTGAGATCAGATGCTGATAGCACCCTATCAGCAGGCTCTGATGTCAGATAGCCATATCTGAGCCGCATAGAGAATTGGAAGTCGTTTGGTAGCAGAAGAGAGGTGAGTAGGGTTGAGCAATCAGGATAGGAAAAGATTGGATGCCGATTGGCGATCGAGTAAATTTCACGATCGCGATTGGGTTCCAATCCTGCCTAAAAATGATCGGGAACAGAATACCGATCCCGATCGCTCAACTTACCTGCACAGAACTGCTGCCGCTCCCCGGAGCTCCCGGCCGTTGTTCTCTGTCTTCTCCTCTATCACTTACATGCCAGCAGAGTGCCGTTCTGGCAAAGGAGAGTGTGGGTGGGTACTGGGAGGAGAGACGTGAGTAATGCAGGGGATTTTTTAATCACTACACATCGTGGAGTCCAAAAATTGAAACCTTCAATTTTTGGACTCCACGCTGTGTAGTGAATAGGATCGTTTTTAAAATCCAATTTTCGATCATTAAAAAATCCCATTGACTTGCATTAGGATTGGAATTGGGATCAGGATCGGTTTCGGATGGAAAATGATCGGAAATCGGATTTTAAAAACGATCCTGAAATCTCAAGATCAGCTCAACCCTAGAGGTGAGTAACATTTTTTTTTTGTTTGATCACCACTCCTAGGCCTCCGCTTGTTATCTGAAAAGACCCCAGATGGGTTTGGTCCGAATTAAACTGCTGGGTAAGTTTGTCCAAGTGCCGCTCTGCTGGGACTCAGGCTGCTGTGCCAGGGAAATATGCCTCGTGTGTCGGGGGTTGCCAACCCCCGCTGTAACATATATTTCAATACAAAATTTTTAGTGTAAATTTGTGAAATTCTAATTTGAATAAAAATGATACATTTTTAGTTTGCACAATTTAATCCTAAAAATATTGAAATATTACTATTAAATGCCGTAAAAACAGCCCTATCTGTCATGAAAACTACAGTGTAAAAATTATTCATATAGCCCAACAAATAAATTTACGATTGCTATGAAGGTGGTGACATTAAGATTCGGGGGGGTTGAAATGCAAATGTTGTTACGGCACTCGCACTTATATTTAGCCTCCTGTATAACTAAATTAAATTAACTCAGCTTTCTATAAATTCTTTAAGCACCAGATGGAGCCAGCCCCTCTGGTTTGTGAATCTTTCGGAACATGAATACATAATCAACTTCAGTATTGGAAGGCCCAGACATGGGAATAGTCATTGTGATATTTAGAAGTGAAAATGCAGTGGACAAGATCTGGGAGTGAGTCCAGTCTATGCAAAATACAGCCCTCGGTGACTCAGTGCTGATCCACAAACCTACTTGTTAAAATGTGTAGGCTGATCCAATGATCCATTGCGCTTAGAGATGAGCAAACACTGTTCGGTCGAATAGATATTCGATCGAATATCAGGCCGTTCAAGGTATTTGATTCTAATCAAATACCACGAGGCAAACGCACTAAAAATTTGTATCCCCTCCCACCTTCCCTGGTGTGTTTTTCACCAATAACTGCGCAGGGGAGGTGGGACAGGAACTACGACAACGGAGGCATCGAAAATAAATCAGAAAAAGTAATTGGCTGGCTAAATCAGGTGACCTCCAATTTATACGAATGGCGGATTTAACATTCGGTTAATTTGAGACTTTGAACTATGTGACTGTGAGACAAGGTATAGATGTACAGGCAGGGTTAGCTAGAGATTACCTTTATTTAGGTGGGAATGTCACTCACCCAGCTCTTTGGAGCTCTATCTGGTCGGGATCCCTGTCAGCTTGCGATATGCGCTGACTTTTTCCCATAGGAATGCATTGGCTGGCGTTGATTGGCCGAATGCCATACAGAGTACGGCATTCAGCCAATTAACGCTGGTTCTGACGGAGGCTTGTCTGTGAGGAGGCGGAGTCTAAGATCGGATCAGAATGTAGACTGCTGTGGACCGATCTTAGACTCTGCCTCCTCCGACAGAACCAGCATTGATTGGCCGAATGCTGTACTCTGTATGGCATTCGGCCAACCAACGCTGGTCAATGCATTCCTATGCCGAGATGTAGCAGTGCTGGCTGTGCACTCAGCTCAGCTACACTAGAGATGCATCCGAGCTGAGCACACGGCCAGCACTGCTACACTGGAGAACTGCTGCTACACCGGAGGACCGCTGAACCCTGCATATAGCAGAGCTGAGTGTGCACTGAACCCTGCTGCACACTCAGCTTTGCTGCATCTCAGCAGAGCTGAGTGTGAGGCAGGGCTCAGCTCTGCTACATCTCTGATGCAACAGAGCTGAGTGTGCAGCAGGGTTCACATCTCCGATGTAGCAGTGCTGGCCGTGCACTCAGCTCGACAGCATTTCCGGTGTAGCCAAGCTGAGCGCATGGCCAACACTGCTACATCTTGGCATAGGAATGCATTGAGCAGCGTTGATTGGCTGAATTCCATACAGAGTACAGCATTCGGCCAATCAACGATGGTTCTGCCAGAGGAGGCGGAGTCTAAGATCGGTCCACAGCAGTCTCCTTTCTGGTCCGATCTTAGACTCCGCCTCCTCACAGATGAGCCTCAGGCAGAGCCAGCGTTGATTGGCCGAATGCTGTATTCTGTATGGCATCTGGCCAATCAACGCTGGTCAATGCATTCCTATGGGAAAAAGTAATCTCCTGCATATCACAAGCTGACAGGGAACCCAATGTAATACAGTGTCTTGGGCATGTTAGATGACCCCAGGCATGCTTCCCCTGCTGTCCAAGTTGCATTCCAGGGTGTTGTCCTCATTTCCTGAGGTGTCATAGTGGACTTGGTGACCCTCCTGAGTCTAAGAGTGGGATCCCCTGAATCGAGCATTTTTTCCCCATAGACTATAATGGGGTTCGATATTCGTTCGAATAGTCGAATATTGAGGGGCTACTCGAAATGAATATCAAATATTGAATATTTTACTGCTCGCTCATCTCTAATTGCGCTACAATGAAGAAAAAAAAATCCTCCCTTCATTTTTGAATTAATAATCGTTATTACATTTATTTTAATTACATAAACAGATAACTGTAATAATCTTGCAAAGTAGATCTTCCTATTCACAAAATAAAACACAAATTGAGATTCATTAAGATAATAAGATACAGCAGGGGATGCTGATTTATTATGAATATTATTATTGTCAAGCATATATTAAATCAATGTTGTATTGCGTAGCTATAGCAGATTGCTTTTACAGAACATCCTTTTCCTCTAGTGACAATATTGTGACTATTAATGGAAAGACTATTACTTTTTATTAATATAATGCCAATAAATCATTCCATACTGCACAAAAAGTGGCATACTAGCGCTATTATAATAGACCTTACATTATGTAAGCCCTATAGGTGATTCTTGCACGTACATAGAGAAGGGTTCCATTTGAAAATCCACCTAGTGATAGCTTAAGAAGCGTAGTTAGGAGCCAACAGTCGGTACATGTGCATCAGTTGTAGGGCAACATTTTCAACCCACTCTGATTTGGCTGGGTTGTTTAGTAGAAATGGACGAACACAGTCGTCACAAGCTGGGTTCGACCCAAACTTTCCAAATTGTTTGGTTTTAGCAAAACCAAATAAATGGTAAATTTTCTTGGACTAATCAAAAGGCCTACCTGCACATATATGTCATAGGACAAATACAGTGACACATCTTCTGAATCACTGTGATGTTCTGCCGTCACCAGCATCAGCCAATCATCAGTGTTAGGTGCGCAACTTACAGCACTGATGTCATCAGGGCCACACCTCTAATGAGGCAAGGTGAGGCGGCGGCCTCAGGCGGCACTTTCGGAGGGGGCAGTGACCACAGGACTTTTTTTTTTTAACCTAAACATCATTAAAAGTCCTTTAACTCAAGTTAAAAGACCTTTGAAGATATCATCAAAGGTCCTTTAGCTGATGTGCAATTCGGCGTTTATCTAGCACCTAAATAGATACCGAATTGCAAGTCAGCTAAAGGACCTTTGATGACATCATCAAAGGTCCTTTAACTCACTAGGCTAAGAGCAGGTTCTTTAGTGGGTGGACGTCAGGGGCCTGACAAAGGATTGCGCCGAAACGTACGTCGGGTCTGTGGCCCTGCTTAATGCCTCACCACCAGCTCTTAGCCACCTCCACACTATGGGTAAGGTAATTTATGTCACATTACTGGTTGGATATATGGACTAGATAGGTCCTACACATATATCTATTATCCCCATACCATCTACAATGCTATACATAGACATATAGGGAGTCGCCTCTCCCTTTTTTGGTAGCCTCACCATAGTGTAGGTTTGCAACCTCCATACTGCTGTTTTTACTCTTCTGTTTTTGGATGTTATACTGCTACTGTTGGTTGCATGTATGGAAGGTTTATGATGATACCACATACTTTGTTAACATTTTATATACATACAGTATGTATGACCTGTTTTAATTGTCATACTTGGTGGCGATTCAGTGCAGCGGCTATTTATTATATGGCTGTTGTTCGTTTTAGTACATTGTTCTTGGTGTTTTTAATGCTGAATAATAAACTTTTGTATTTTGGATATACATAACTATCTTGCTAATTATTCAGTTGATCTTGGGTATATACTTACCTGACCCTCTGTGGGTCCAAGTTTTTCTTCAGTTGTGTTGGTAAGCATACATTACTATGATAAGGCCGTTTCATGTGTTGTAAGGGAATACACTGGTAAATTTGCATTAGGATTCTCCTTGCTATCCCTTCATGTGTGCTATTCTTTGAGTTTAAACTGGGGCACGAAGAGAGGGGAACATTATAATGTTAGGGTGACTGTAGGAGCATTATACTTTGTAGGGGCACATGGAAAAATGGAGTCGGCTTAGAAGTGGGGGGAGCTAAATTTACAGAGGTGCGTAGAGTGCTCTAGAACCATTTCAATTTCTCATGTGGCCCCATGAGAAAATGAATTGCCCACCCCTGCTTAAACCAGTCCAAGACAGGGCCGCTCTGAAAACAAATCAAGCAGCCCTATTCTGTGCTAGTTTTGACCTCTGTGTCTGAGCGCAGGCAGCGTAATCACGCTGCCTGTATTCAGACGCAGACATCTTTTGCCAGGTGAAGAGGAGGCAGTGCGGGAGCAGCAGCGGCAAAGGATCACAAGGCAGGTAAGTAAATACTTTAGTTTTTTTATTTAATAGGCCGCTACCTGCTGGACTATCCCCCAGCAGGTTTCTCCTATTTACCCACCTCCCCGAGTTTGCTCATGGCTGCCCCCATGGCCATGCTGTGGGGCATAATTGTGGCTGCAGGGGGCCACTGTGGGACATATATATATATGGGGGTTGAGTGTGTGGAGAAGTCAGGAGTCAAAGATGTCTTTGTTGCAAACTTTACTGAGTCAAGTCACAGCTGGAATACATGGTCATAGCGGTCCTAAGGGAAGATGTCTGGAAATGTGGGAAGACGTCTCCTGTAAGTAACAAAATATTGCTGCACTGTATTCACTGTAATGTTACTGCTAGCAAAACCCCCACCCCCACTGCCTGATGCGGACCATCAAAAGAAAGGTGGTGGTGGGGCATTTTTGATAGCCCGCCTCAGGCAGCAGAAGGGCTAGGTTCACCACATAGATGTCATACACACTATATAAGGTTCTGTGAGCTAGAACATGAGGCATTTCAGTGATGCTGGAAGTAAGGAATAGATGTATAAATGATCTGTATCAGGCTGTATGAGTACTGCTAAACTTACAATAAAGTAGGAGAATTAGAACACAGTTTAGTCAGATTTCATCAGTTACAAGAAGGTTAGTCATAGAAATCATAGATAGGAGTGAGGGGAAATATTAGTGCTGGGTGAGCCTGACTGCAGAAGTAATACAGACATAGGATAGATAACCCTTTCATTGCCAATAATCTAATTCACAATAGAGCAGTTTGAGTCAGTCCTGTTAGTGAAAAATCTTTTATGATGTTTTTTTGGGCAAAAGGTTATTTTAATGAAATACAAACTGCTGTACAATACGCAAAATGCTGTATCACTCATCTGAAGAACCCCCCTTCATTTCTTAAGGAGTTTGTTGGTGCTTATTTCAATAGACAGTGTGAAAACACCTGTTAAGGGTTTTTTGGTTTGTCAGTATTAATACAAACTTGTGGAGGAAGAATGAAGGTATTTATTAGAGATGCACAAATTGGTTTGTACCCAAGTAATCCAAATTGTTTCGATTTTTACAAATCCAAACAAATAGAGATTGGAGATTTGACTTGGGCGAATTAGAATGGCCACCACATTATATTCTGGGGTCTCATTATTCAAACAAGTGTTTGCTTGCCATATTAAAAAAAAAAACATTTATGTAAACTTTGCAGATTAGACTTGTTTTTTATGCTGTTGCTGCCTTCTACAACAGCATTTGTCATGATCCAGGTTCGCAAAATGTCTAAAACTCCCTTTAAAATAGCAAAGTTTACCGTGTTAGAGATCTGAGTTAATCTGGCGTAAATACCGAGGTAGCAGGGGTAGCAGCTTCCACAGGTCATGGGAACTTAGGGGGCCTGGTGGGCCCCTGATGTTTTTTTTATTAATAGGCCATTACCTGCTGGAGTTTCCTCAGTAGGTAACGGGCCTTATTTACTTATTGATCCTCGCTCCTGTTTACAACCACCTCCACTTCCCCTTCTGCATCCCATATGATGTTGCTGGGGCCCCAGGACTGCAGAAGGAGAAGGTAAGGCAGCTGTGATCAGGATTGGTAAGCGAGGCTGCGAGCAGATGAACCTCAATAAACATTGCTATCATTATACTCTTTTCAGACCTCGGAGTATAATGATCGGAGGCCCAGGGGAGATGAGGAAACATAAAAAACAGTGTTACTTACCTCTCCCGTGCTACAAACATCTTATGGCCTATTTGGTGACAACACAGACATCACGTGGGCCAGACCAGTGTAATTATTCATTGTGATGCCGTTCTGGCTCACCTGACATCTGTACCAATATTGAAGAAGGCCGAAAGTAGCAGGGAGTATGCCGAAGCCCAAGAGAGGTAAGTAACATTGTTTTTTTATGTTGGTCACCTATTTGGGCCTCTGATCCTTATACTCTTGGTTCCGAAAAGACACCGGAGTATAATTCTTCATGGATGGGCACTGTGGTGCATAATACTGTGTGCATAATATTGCGTGAAAGGGCCACTATGGAGCACAGTACTGTGTGCAGGAGCCACTGTGGTGCATAATACTGTATACAGGGGCCACTACATGGCATAATATTGTGTGTATGGGCCACATTGGGACATAATACTGTGTGCAGTGGCCATGATGGGACATTATATTGTGTGGACAGGCCGCTATTGGACATTATACTGTTTGGAGGGGCTGCTATTAGGCATTACACCATTTGGAGGGGCCTCTATAGGACAATATACTGTCTGGAGGCCACATTGGAACATTATAGTGTTTGTAAATGGGCCTTATATTGTGTGGGGGAAGGAAAGGGGGATCCTATGCTGCGGGGGACCCCCAAGTCAAAATTTTGTTGGAGACCCAGTCTTTGCTAGTTAATTTGCTAGCATACCTGTGTTCTCAACAGGGAAAAAAAAAAAGTAAATCCATTACTCTACACCTCTGGGGGCGGTTTCTCTCCCTTCCATGAATACTTTCTAAGATCTTTGCATAAATTAATAATCCAGATGGATATAAGAAACTTTAATCTATTTTATCAGAATAAAATGTGTATCTCCGCTTATCTGGCTCCTTTCCCATACCCTCCTCCTTCTCGGTTATCACTCCTTCCTGAAACTGATAACTTGATATGAATTCTCTGCCAAATCTGCTTGGACTGTTATCTCACAGAGGTGCAGATGTAACATTACACAGATCTCTTGTCATAGAAGACAACAAAAGCCATTGGAATCTATTGTTAGTTATTTCCAGATTAAAATTGATGACCTAAGAATATGTCATCAATATCAGATCAGTGAGGATCTGACAACCAGCATCCCCATTGATCACCTGCTCTCAACTGGACACAGGCAGCTCTCTTCTAAAGTGAATGGGAGATGATCTGCAATACCCCGCCTGGCCTCTACACAGAAAACAGCACTATCTGCTTCCTGTTCCACTCTGTGTCAGCTGCTGAGAGCAGTAATTTATGGGGATGCAGAGTATCGGACCTTCGCTGATCTGATATTGGTCATCAATAAATGTAGCCTGGAAAACCCCTTTAACATTTTGCGTCACAGTATAGTTAATGCATAGTTAGTAATATTGTACTTTGCAAAATCTGTATTGGATTACAACTATCCAAAGAAGTCTATGGAAAGTGTAGGAGGAGAAGGGAAGACTGGAGGAGAGAGTAGACGCTCACACAGACAGGCTGCTGCAGCAAATGATACATTTTCTCATGCTAAGGTTGAGGTCCCACGATGCAGAAATACAGCTTTGTTTGTTACAGATTTTGCTATGTTTTTTTGAGCCAACGCTAGGAATGGATTGAGCAGAAGGTAGAATCAGCGCCGCACCTCCCATGAGGCGACCTGAAGCGAGTGCTTCAGGCGGCGCTATGCCAGGGCCTCAGGGAGGGCGGCATTTTTGCTAACCTAAGCCAGTCCAGGACAAGCTGTCCTGGACTGGCTTAGCACCAAGCGGTGGTTTGGGGAGGCCACTGGAGCAGCGCTGCTCCAGCAGCCTCCCCTCACGCTCAGGCAAAGCGCAGGCAGTCTCCGGGCCTGCTCTCTGCCGGCGAACGGCACTAAGCCATGCCCCTCCGCTAAGCCACGCCCCTCCACTAAGCCACACCCCTGATCCGCCCCCTCCCCGGCGGGAAGGGGGGGATTTCTGTAGTTCACCTCGGGCGGCGAAAGGGGCTGGTTCACCCCTGGGTAGAATTATAAGAACTTCCTATCAGTGGTGTAACTAGGAATGGCAGGACCCCGTGGTGATTTTTAACATGCCCCCCCCCCCCGACCGACGTCTGCTGAAGACCCCGACCAAATCCCGCCCCCGCATTCCTGCGCTCTCTATTATGCCCCATAGTGGCCCCTGCACACACTATTATTCCCCATAGTGGCCCCTGTACACACTATTACTCCCCATAGTGGCCCCTGTACACACTATTACTCCCCATAGTGGCCCCTACACACAGTATTATGCCCCATAGTGGCCCCTACACACAGTATTATGCCCCACTGTGGACATGCAATTAACAATTATTGTACTCTGGGGTCTTTCAGACCCCAGAATATAATAATCAGAGACCGAAGAGGGGTACCAGCATAAAAAATGATACTTACCTATCCCCAGCTCTGTGGCAGTCCTCGTTGGTGTCGACCATCTTCAATGAAGTCTGGTACGTCACATGACCCGGGATGCAAGCCCGGATCATGTGACATTAAGGAGAGTCACAGAAGTAGGCCCGAACCTGCCAGGCAAGGTTAGTAACACAGTTTTTTATGTTACCTTACCTCCCCTGGACCTCCGATCATTATACTTGGGGGTCTGAAAAGACCCCTGAGTATAATAATGATGTTTGTGCTGCCCGTGGTTTCACTTACCGATACCGGCCAATGCCAGGATCGGTAAGTAAACAGGGCCCGTTATCGGCTGGAGTAACTCCAGCCAGTAACGGCCTATTAAGAAAAGAAAAATAACCTGTCGCCGGGCCCCTAATGTCCCGGGCCCTGTGGCAGCCGCTACCCTGGTAGTTACGCCACTGCTTCCTATATATCTCCCATTCCATTTGCACCTATTCTTGGCTTTGGCTCAAAAAAACACAACAAATCTGCAACAAAAAAAGCCTAAATCCTGTAGTGGGAGAGTTGGGACGCCACCATACAATATTATTTTTGCCTGGTTTCCATTTAGACAACATCAATTAATATGTATGCCCATCTTAAAAGCTGAAACCAGTTTCCCAAGCGCTGGCCTTCAATTTTCCAAGCAGAACATCTCCAATTTCCTTTAATAATCCATCTGGTTTTTCTTTATCTAAAGACTTTTCCAAAGAATTCTGATTGATAAATGATTTTGCTTGTGCCATTTGGAAGGAAAACAAATTATTAGCAAGTTGATGTTGACTTTTGATCTTTTTTCCTACAAAAGATTCAGTAGAGTCATCAATGGAGCACTCAATAACCCCGGCTGCCCATTTGGTTGATTTATAGGCATTTGTATAATAGAATGCAGATCTACAGGTCAGAAAAGGGAAAAGCAGATCAATGCCTTACACAGCAACATATTCTGTTTCTCATATATATTTTATGGATTCGCTGTGTCTGTTGCAAAGTGTTCAGACCTGGAATGAATTTCTTGCTGAGAACACAGGACAGATGGGGTTTAATTTAGAGAGATGCAACAACACCCCCTAGGGCCAATGGTATGATTTTTATAAATGCTCCGTGACAAGTTGTAAAATATAACTTCCACAGCAGAGTGTGAAAAGTATCACAGCAATGTTTGTGATGTAAATGAAACTATGTAATATGTGATATGAATGATGACTTGCAGGAGCGTAGGAATAAAAATATTACCAAGCCTGAATTGTGACTACAGTCTGGCATGGATTTCTTATGGTCTTTATGATTAGTTTTCTAGATAGATCAACAGCAGTAAGGAGGAACATAGAGAAATATATATTACCAAGGGATAGTGTGCAGTACAACTATGACTTAACTGTTACAGTACACATACAGGAATCAACCTGCTATGCATAGGAAATTCATGAATAATTTAATTTCACCTAGTAAACCTGGATTAGGAAGCAGAGAACCCTGGAATATAAATCCAATCCTGTATTAACATGTGTCCTTAAAGAAAGACACAAAGCAGGACGGTATGTTATGCTTAGTGCAGGGCCTTAGGGCTGGTAATTGACACAGGAAGTCTGTTTGGTGTTCCTTGAATCTTTGTGACATTTACCACCCCCAGGACCAACACTACGGATAGCACAATGTATAAACCTTTCAATGGACTGTTTTAAAATTATGTATTTGCAAGAAGGCAGAGGTTAAGTTCCTTAGGTAAAAGGGGTGTATAAGGTCTAAAGAAATACATGTATATTACAGTATTTTCAATGTTATGCATGTTTTGCTAGCAATGTGTTAATACAATGTGATTGAATTATTTTGTAGATGCATTGTGTAGGGAGAAGTCATCCCATAGTATGACCCTGTGTTGGCTGCAGCTTTACACTTGGGTTAAACATGGGTGAATGTACAGTATGTAGTAGCAGCCAGGGGTGAACCTGCCCCTTTCGCCGCCCAAGGCGAACTACAGAAAGCCACCCACCCCCCCGCCGGGAGGAGGGGGCGGAACGGGGGTGTGGCTGAGCGGAGGGGCGTGGTGAATCAAAGGGGGCGGGGCTTAGCACCGTTCGCCGGCAGAGAGCAGGCACGGAGAGGGCCTACTCTCTGCCTGAGCGTGAGGGGAGGCTGCTGGAGCAGCGCTGCTCCAGTGGCCTCCCCAGACCACCGCTCGGTGCTAAGCCAGTCCAGGACAGCTCGTCCTGGACTGGCTTAGGTTAGCAAAAATGCCACCCTCCCTGGGGCCCTGACATAGCGCCGCCTGAAGCGTTCACTTCAGGTCGCCTCATGGGAGGTGCGGCGCTGTTAGCAGCCTTTGTGTATTTTCAGGGCAGTTGACATGGAGAGTGTAGGGGAATTGCTAGTTCAATCCCCTAGAACTGCTGCTGGAACAATAGAAGAAGGGAAAGACAGAGACAGTGAGCTATAAACTTAATGCAGCCCCTGTCCCTGCCTACTTGCCTGAACTGTCCTAGGCAACAGATGACAACTGGGTGGCAAACCCTTCCTAGAAATAAGTGTCACATAGAACAAGACAGGACAAAACAACACAGAAGAGGAGTCAGCAAGTCAAGGGTCAAAGCCAGAGAGACAAAGCAGTGCAAAATTGTAATCCAAAGGAGTAGTCACAAGGGAAGCCAAAGATCATATACAATAGAAAGAGCAAGTAGGAAGCTAGCAAGGACAAAGTCACAGGACAGAGTCAGAATAGCTAGAAAATCTGTGTGGGCTGATGACCTATATACACTACTCAAAAAAATAAAGGGAACACTAAGGCTAAGTTCACACGGGGAGCATAATGGTGGATCTTGGCACTGAGAGTGACGCGGGGAGCCGTGTCACTCTCGGGCCAAAACCCGCCTGCCACAAGTGTTATGGCTTCCGACAGTCGCGGCTTCCCCCTCTAGAGTATGCTCAAATGAATGGGCTGACTCCGGAGGTTGCTGCCGTGAGGCGGATGCCACAGCTCAGCGAGCCGCAGAATCCACCTGAAGAAAACATGTTGCTCATGGGAAAAAGTAGCCTGGTGGTCTCCATAGACCACCATTGTGAGGGGGCAGATTATGACATGGATTATGCGCCATAATCTGCCCACTCTGTGCTCGTGTGAACGAGCCCTTAAGCAACACAATGTAACTCCAAGCAACGCTGATTGACAATCAATTTTACATGCTATTGTGCCAATGGAATAGACAACAGATGGAAATTATTGGCAATTACCAAGACACACTCAATAAAGGAGGGTTCTGCAGGTGGGGACCACAGACCACATCTCAGTACCAATGCTTTCTGGCTGATGTTTTGGTCAGTTTTGAATGTTGGCTGTGCTTTCACACTCGTGGTAGCATGAGACGGACTCTACAACCCACACAAGTGGCTCAAGGTAGTGCCACTCATCCAGAATGGCACATCAATGCGAGCTGTGGCAAGAAGGTTTGCTGTGTCTCTCAGCATAGTGTCCAGAGGCTGGAAGCACTACCAGGAGACAGGTCAGTACACCAAGAGACGTGGATAGGGCTGTAGGAGGGCAACAACCCAGCAGCAGGACCGCAGAAAAATTGTACAAAACCCCCTCCCCTTTTCCAAGAAACCATGTCCCTTGGTAAGCAAGTAAAAATAATGATACAGTCCTATGAAAAAGTTTGGGCACCCCTATTAATCTTAATCATTTTTAGTTCTAAATATTTTGGTGTTTGCAACAGCCATTTCAGTTTGATATATCTAATAACTGATGGACACAGTAATATTTCAGGATTGAAATGAGGTTTATTGTACTAACAGAAAATGCGCAATATGCATTAAACCAAAATTTGACCGGTGCAAAAGTATGGGCACCTCAACAGAAAAGTGACATTAATATTTAGTAGATCCTCCTTTTGCAAAGATAACAGCCTCTAGTCGCTTCCTGTAGCTTTTAATCAGTTCCTGGATCCTGGATGAAGGTATTTTGGACCATTTCTTTCTACAAAACAATTCAAGTTCAGTTAAGTTTGATGGTCGCCGAACATGGACAGCCCGCTCTCAAATGATCTGAAAACAAAGATTGTTCAACATAGTTGTTCAGGGGAAGGATACAAAACGTTGTCTCAGAGATTTAACCTGTCAGTTTCCACTGTGAGGAACATAGTAAGGAAATGGAAGACCACAGGGACAGTTCTTGTTAAGCCCAGAAGTGGCAGGCCAAGAAAAATATCAGAAAGGCAGAGAAGAAGAATGGTGAGAACAGTCAAGGACAATCCACAGACCACCTCCAAAGAGCTGCAGCATCATCTTGCTGCAGATGGTGTCACTGTGCATCGGTCAACTATACAGCGCACTTTGCACAAGGAGAAGCTGTATGGGAGAGTGATGAGAAAGAAGCTGTTTCTGCACGTACGCCACAAATAGAGTTGCCTGAGGTATGAAAAAGCACATTTGGACAAGGCAGCTTCATTTTGGAAACAAAAATTGAGTTGTTTGGTTATAAAAAAAAGGCGTTATGCATGGCGTCCAAAAAGAAACAGCATTCCAAGAAAAACACTTGCTACCCACTGTAAAATTTGGTGGAGGTTCCATCATGCTTTGGGGCTGTGTGGCCAATGCCGGCATCGGGAATCTTGTTAAAGTTGAGGGTCGCATGGATTCCACTCAGTATCAGCAGATTCTTGAGAATAATGTTCAAGAATCAGTGACGAAGTTGAAGTTACGCCGGAGATGGATATTTCAGCAAGACAATGATCCAAAACACCGCTCCAAATCCTCAGGCATTCATGCAGAGGAACAATTACAATGTTCTGGAATGGCCATCCCAGTCCCCAGACCTGAATATCATTGAACATCTGTGGGATGATTTGAAGCGGGCTGTCCATGCTCGGCGACCATCAAACTTAACTGAACTTGAATTGTTTGTCCAAAATACCTTTATCCAGGATCCAGGAACTGATTAAAAGCTACAGGAAGCGACTAGAGGCTGTTATCTTTGCAAAAGGAGGATGTACTAAATATTAATGTCACTTTTCTGTTGAGGTGCCCATACTTTTGCACCGGTCAAATTTTGGTTTAATGCATATTGCGCATTTTCTGTTAGTACAATAAACCTCATTTCAATCCTGAAATATTACTGTGTCCATCAGTTAGTAGATATATCAAACTGAAATGGCTGTTGCAAATACCAAAATATTTAGAACTAAAAATGATTAAGATTAATAGGGGTGCCCAAACTTTTTCATAGGACTGTATATAACAAGATGCCGAAAAATTTTGAATAATATGCCAAAGTTTTGTTACAACTGCAAATGTAAGGGCATTTGTTTGCATAAGGAGGGGAAAAAAACAACACTGATCTATTGCTGTCAGATTTTTTTTTAATCAGTTCTGATAATAGAGTAGACTTTTGTATTATTATTATTATTATTATTATTATTATTATTATTATTATTATTTATTTATTTATTTATTTTTATTATTATTTTTTTTTTAATATTGAGCTCTATGTAAATTTATACCAATCTGTTGGCATGCATTTGCAAAAATAAAATATGAGATCAATTACCCTGAGGGGACTTTATATTTTTTTGTCAGTATATTTGCCCTGAGAATAAGAATACTACTAATTTATCCGTGCGGGGAAATTCCATTATTGATACAGTACAGTCTATGGTCTGTTCTTACCTTCCATTCAACAGGGCCTGAGCTTGAGACCCGACAGAGAAAAGTCCTAAGGAAAGCCTACAGAATAATTAATTATATTGGATCACCCCCCGGGGCCATCACCATCAACCTCACTTTGTCCAAATCCTTCAGACATTCCAGATATCAATGATCCTTTTCTTGTATCTTTTGAGAAACGGGGCTTTATTTTTGTAGCATTTGAACCAAAAAGTCTTTCCTTTTTTATTGCACTTTCTATATTTTGTAGCTCAAATTCTACCGTTCAATAATTAATTTCATTATTACATGCATCAGTCTCGTGGTGAAGACCTTTTTCTTATCAAACCGCATTCATTTTAATACTTTTTCAAACTGAGCTGAATGTCTGTACAAAAGATATACCTTATGTGATATATCTTCCTTATATTTTTATGCATACATTTTATGTTTGTGCCTGAGGATTTTCCATTCTGCATTAAAAATGAATCTGTGAAGGTCCCTAAAATACATTGTTAAAATGCGATTTGCATAAATAGGAAGAATCTAGCGGTGTAATTTTATAGGCTATGACAGTGCAGATGAGAGATGTAGAAAATATGAAGATGACCTGGTAAAAGTAATCCATTTTTACTATAATATTAGGCTTTTTTGAAATACATTCGTGGCTGGAAATTTTAGGTTACTGGGGCAATTAGACTGTGAAGCTAGAAGAATATTTTACCTGAGGTGCAGGTTTTATGGCAAGTTTGGATCTCCAATTGTCGATGGCTTTCTAATTGCCTAACTGTCACGTCTGTAGTAATGCGCTAGGCAATTTGACTGCAATAACATTTCCCATCGTAATGCGAAAAAAGTCCCCGATTTCATTAGTCCAATAGCGATCCACTTTAATCGGAAGGAGTACAATATCTCCTTAGGGAGACTACTGCTCTTACAGGACCCTTTGTAGGGTCATATAGATCATCCGTGACCTGCTAAGAATTCGGGGAAAATAATATGCAAATATGTCCTCCTTGGTTTAGTGCCACCTTTTAGAAGGTATCTACCCATAGATCAATGTCTGGTTTCCCTGGTACCTGGTGGCATGATATGGGACTCTAGCCAAGCCAGAATATCTCCAAATGGAAGAAAGGAAAGACCCATCTGTACACATTTGTACCGAAGTTATTGCCACTCATCAGTGCATAGCAGGGTATTGGCTGAGTGAGAGGCCTAGCACCTTTTCTGACCCATGTCTATGACCTCTCAGCCCGCCAACACTCTGCTTTGCACCGATGTGAGGCAATATCCCTAAAACAGATGTCTGTGATGGGTCTATATTCCTTTTGGAGGTGATATTCTGACTTGGCTACAATCCCAGATCACACCACTAGGTTCTTAGAAAACCAAGCATTGATCTATAGGGAGCTACCCTCCAAAAGGTGGCGCTAGAGTTCCACCAATGAGGACATATTTTATATACTTTTTGCACTTTAACCAAGCATTCTATGGCACAGGTTACGGCTCGTTCACATCTGCGCCTGGTCTCCATCTGACGGGTTTCCATCTACTGTCTCAAGACATGAGCGTGGGTGAGCATTTTGTGCTCTCCGCAGTGAAACCGTTTTTTTTTTAAACTGGAGACAAAGTCCTGCATGTCCGACTTTGTGCCCGGTTAAAAAAAAAACGGTTTCGCCGTGGAGAGCATAAAACGTTCACGGGCGCTCACGGCCCGGACACTTTTCAAACCCATTCAAATGAATGGGTTTGAAAAATGCCTGCAGGTTTCTGTCTCCTGCCCAGTTTCGAGCAGGAAGTAGAAACCTGTATAACGGAGGCCAGGGCGCAGATGTGAACCTGGCCTTACTGTGTGCTTATGTCAAAGAGTATTTTCTTTATAGACAATATATTTATAACTTGACATTTTGCCTGCCTGTTATGCCTCATAATGACTTTCATAATGCCTTCAAATCCTTTGGCACTTCCGTTACTATTGTAGGTGGTAATACTGTAAAAAGCAAAGTTGTTGCTGTCAAGTGATAGGAACATCAACAGAATCCATATGGGACCTTATTATAAGTCAATATGGTTTCCATTTGGTTGCCTTGTATAAAGAATTTGGAACATCTCGGTTTGCATTGTCAATGGAAGCTACGATGCAAATGTTAACATTGTCCAATATTTCTTCCCAACAACCTGCTACTTCTGCTAGTTTTTTTCCCATCCAGTGATATATATATAGGAGATCTTTCGAATATATTTCCATGGCCCTTGTACAGATTCCGTCTATTTAAGCTACAAACTGGAACATTTTTGGCTCCTTACAGTACCGTTATAAGTTCCCATCAGTTGTATGAAAAATAAATAGGAAAACCTTTACAGACCTTGTGTATTTTTATTGAGTAGAAGGAGATCTCAGGAAGTTCAACTACATCTGAGAAGCCTCAATCTGGTCTGCAACCCCCTCTCCTTGCCCATATACTATGTACTGTAGCAGAAGGATATACGTCTATATAATGTTCACTCTTCATCGACTTGACATGTATCTTCTTTACCGCTGGTGTTTTGAGCAGTACCTTAGTGAGTGATAGAAATAGAATAACTAAGAAGAACCGGAAGATCAACTACAGCCTCAACTCAAGATCTACTGTCACTGGCAACTTCATCAGTACACAAATTAACCATTAGCGGAGCCGTAGACTTGTCATATACTTACTAATTACTGTGTTGTCAGTGTGTACTCCGTGTCTCCTATTGTCACTCGTTGTCATTGTACAGAAGAGTGTCACTCGTGATTGATGGGATTGAAGACGGGAATGTGCAGTGCAGTGAAGCTTACTAAGTACTCACCTTATTATTTTTTAATTGGTTAATCATATTCCATAGAGGTTATGGTACTGGTAGTCTAATGACAGCTGGCACGCCACAGGTTGCCTATACATGTTGTAAAATAAACCAGTTATGTTTGTGGCACAGTAAGTGTAACTGATGGAAAAGCAATTCATTTGATGTGTGTTAGACATCAAAACTAATTTCCTATTTTTTAATCACTTACACAAAAATGTCATTAGGGTCGGCTATGGAATTTGTTTTTAGATGCATGAATTATTTAAATTGGTATTAATATAATTGAGGTCATTTTTGGATTTCACTTGATTGTATGAGTCCCCCTGGGCTGCTTAAGAAAGATTAATTGAATTAACCTTGGCTATTTTCAGTTGTTAAAAAATGATATTGGATTATAATGGTTTTGTATTTATTAATGTATGTTCCTCGAGGCTAAAAGATTTTGCATGTGGATCATTAAACTTAATGTTTTTCAAATATCCAACAGAAGTTTTTGATAAAAATTCTATTATCTGATTTTTAAGATGCTGAATACATATTTCATGGACTTTGGAAGACCAAGAATATAAGAGGTGGTGAGAGTTATAGTTAGGGTCGAGCCGATCTTGAGATTTCAGAATCACTTTTAAAATCCGATTTTCGATCATTTTCCAGCCGATCGAAAATTTGCTTGATCGTCAATCGGAATCCGATCTTTTCCGATCCCGATTGCTCAACTTTATTGTTAGTTTTCCCACTATGATAGGCAAGCATTGTGGGAACTAATGTGAGACCTCAATCCCGCCTAAAAAGATCAGGATTGGAATTCCGATCGCGATCGTGAAATTTGCTCGATCGACGATCGGAATCCAATGCTTTCCGATCCCAATTGCTTAACTATAGTTATAGTACACAGTGCAAAAAATTAGGATATCTCTTCAAACTAACTAAAAAAAATTTCACTCCAAACATATTACAAGTCCGGTATATAATTAAAAGAATTCTAATGACTAAGGATGGGGCATATGAAAGGGGAAGTGATTTTTCAGTGTAGCCATATTTTACTTAGATTTAACCAGAAAGTTTAGCGCATAGCCAGAAGAAAAGACAAGAAGTTATGGATTGAGTTTTTGAAAGTAAGCTGAAAAAATATGATGTATGGTGTGTATAAAGACCAACCTTATTTTACTTCAAACTTTATGCATCCTGCAGCATTGGTTATAATAGAATATGAACATTTAAGGCATGGACTATATACAGCAGCAAAGTTCCCCTATATGTTGTTTAAGCACCAAAGACTCATAAGTGTTTTCCAGGACTTTGATAACCTACTGTAAGGGAATGTCTAGAAGAGCAATTCCCCAAAAGCTGCTGGTGGAACTTGGGAGGAAGGGAACAACACGACAGCGAGTCCTAAGCTGAACCTGCCCCTTGTCCTTGCCTACTTCCCTCCACTGACCTAGGTGGCAGAGGACAACTGGGCAGCAGTCCCTTCTTATGATCTTCTTAGGACAAACAAAAACAAATAACTAGCTAGGCAAGGGGTTGGAACCAGTCAAGCAGGGCAGTACATAATCAGAATCCAAGAGAGTAGTCAAAAGAAATGCTAAAGGTAAGAAATGTAAATACAAACAGTAACAGTATAGAACTAGCATGCATCGAAAGGCAATAGCAAGCATTATGGAGTGGGCTGCAAAGGTATTTACAGGAATACACCCTATACTTGATTTCCCAGGAGAAATGTCAATCAAAAGCACTGTTAACTCCATAGTAGCCAAAGGAACAAAAGTACTGGCTGGACTGAGGCACAGCAACCGATCCTCAGCTGTGCTGCAACAAGTGCAAAGGATCACAACTGAACACACCTCCTGTGCCACAGCGTGCGAGCAAAGGCTGGTGCAGAGGACCGAACAGGCAAAGATGTTACACATACATGATAGCATCAAATGGACTCCCACTGATCAGCAGTTTGAAGCAGCACTCTATATAAGCATTGCTCCACTTTACAGGTCATGTGGACATTAAGTCCATTGGTCACACAGTCTGTTCGCAGCTTAGTCCCATTCAAGTAAATGGGCTGAGCTGCATTACCAAGCACAGATGCTGTACTATATGGCTTTGTGCTTGGTAAGTTGTAAGGAGGCCACAGAACTCACCTGCTGTGCAGCTTTATGCAGCTGACTGTGGGGGACCCGGATGTCGTAATCTTGAGAATCCTGAATATATACCTATCCTAGAGATAGGTCATCAATTGTTAAGCATAGAAAACTCTTTTAAGAAGATGGCAAAGCAAACTTTTTTTTGCTCAGATTTCGCACAGTTTAGTGAAAAATAAATTAAGAAATGAAACGCGTCTCTGTATGAGGCAGACAAAGGCATACTGTTATTTTACTGTTATTTAACTTTATAGTTAGAGAGTAGGAAAAATGGTTTGAACCTTTTTTTAATATGTTTGAAAAGCCTTTACTTGCGCAAAATTGTGAAAAAAGATTTTTTTATTTTTTTTTAAAAAAAAGGTATATTGCAAAATTCCTTATAGTCAACTTTACTGTTCAATTATGAAAAGTTGCACAACTAAACTAGGGCCCGGTTCACATCTGCGCTCGGGTTTCCTTTCAGGAGGGGGGGGGGGGGTCGACTTTAGGGATCCCCTGAACGGAAACCTAATCTGATTAAAAATTGGTTACTGTAGGAAACTCATGGACCCTATAGACTATAATGGGGTATGTGTGGTTTCCGTTCGGTTTCTGCCCAAAAAGGGTGAAAAATCTGGAGAGAAAAGTGCTGCTTACAGCTTTTTTCTCTGCATTTTTCATGCGGAGAGAGGAACAGAATGAGCCTAAGTTATGGAACGGTTCCCTACAGTACCCAGGATAGCTAAAAACACCTTTAAGTACTCTATCCCTGCAATATATGGTTTATTTACAGATATTATTTATAAACAATAATATTATGCTCCTGAGATTTCATTGAGTCAAGATATTGCACCAGAAATGGTAAAATGACACATAATTTTAAGTATCTACCTGTGGTAGAGTTACGTTACTCTAGTTTAAAAATTGAGGTCAGCTTCCCTGTCTAATCATCTTTTTTCATCATTGTAATCTGTTTCCAGTCTTGGTCAATCATTCTATTGACCATTGTCGAGTCTAGGGGAAGAAAAGCTCTTGCATATGGTAACCACTACATTAGTCTGGGGTCTGTGCAACCTCACTGCAGAATCCAGTGCAACAGGAAGCAGGTCTGTGATTATTCAACATGTAATAGATAACAGAAGGGTCATGCTTGGCCCAAAAAAGGAGCAATCCACATGTTCCTCATTTGCAAAGCCTAATCAAGAGAAGTTTTCTCATTTGTGGATTTCTATTTATTTTGTGCAGCCTTTTTGTCTAAAAATGTTTATGACATAATGTAACAAGGGGTTAGAAGCCATCAAAATTTTATAGCAAAAAAAAATAAATAATAATAATAATAATAATAATAATAATAATAATAATAATAATAATAATATGAAATAATCTTGCTGCCTTAATCTTAAAATTTTTTAAAAGGATTTTTCACTCAAATATTACCATATTTCAATTTGTAGACAATTAAGAGTTAAACATTTTTGCAAATGTGATAGTTTAGAGTCCCTACACAATCTGTCTGTGGGGATGGGTTGTTGTGCTCGGTTCTAGTGACAAGTCTATCTTTAAAGTTAGAGATGAGTGAAACAAAGCTGCCGAACTGGAATTCGATCAGAATTTCAAGAAACATTTGATTTGCATTGAATCCGGATTTCTTCACGCTTCGTAGTAACAAATTGCATTTTTTTCTAAAAATGGCTGCTGCATGTTAGGACATGGGGCAAAGAACTCTGTGAATGTGGGCTCACCCACAATGCCATGCAAGCAGCCAATTAGCAGTCAGCCAGCCCTGTGATGTAACAGCTCTTTAACCCCTTCATGACCGTCCAAGGCATCTGGAGTGGGTGCTAGCTGTAACTGACAGCTAAGACCCTGCTCCATAACCCCGGTTGGAGCACGCCTCTGATCTTGTGCTTTAACCCCTTGCATGCTGCGGAAAAACATGACCATGGCATCCAAGGGGTTCTGCCATGCTACATGTCCTCCTCGGCACCCCCTGATCTTGCCACACTTAATGCATCTTCTGCATCCCAGGGTCTGCCCAGTGCCCCCGGGCTACTAGTAGCCCCCAGTAACTGGTTGATCCTGCACACAAGTGAGGAAGTTAGCCTATGCATCTACATAGGCTGACTTCCTCTATAGACTGCAATACACATGTGCATATACATATACATATAATGCTGAACCAGCAATCAGTGCATCACTGGTTCAGGTTCCCTAGAGGGACATCACTAAAAACCACTGCAAGGCACATTAATCTACAGCATTATACAGGCTCTTTGCAGCCAGGGAATAGCTGGTTTAATGCAATTTGCCACAAATTAATTTGGATCGAATCATATCGGAAAATTCTAATGAAAATTTAGAAAAATTTGCTCATCTCTATTTAAGATCGGGTGAAGTTTGGTACCAGTATTGTTATCCTCCAGGGCTGTTGGCCCTTTTGCCCTCTCTATAATACATGACAAGTAGCGTACTCCAATTTGTCAGAAAATAAGTATACACTGATGAAGAAAGTGTCTGTCTATATTCAGCCATGAAAGCAGAGTGTTCTGTGTTTTCTCATTTGTATTACTGTATATCTTTCTTTCCATCTTTTTACACAGGAAAATCTGCTGCTGTTTTACTGGCACTCGGGGATAGGAAAGTGACGACAGGAGCCATATGGGGATCAGAACTAGCTACAGCAAAATGCAATTTAAAGTTATTGTAACTTCAATTGATGTGATGCTATATTTGATCTATTCCTACTGATTGAAGAATAAATTACATTATGAATGGTGACATAAAATTCTATCAAGTTATATGTCCAAACCAATTGCCATGCAACTGTGAAATCACAGTAAAGGTTTTTAATCAATGCTGCCAACATGCTGCAGAAAGTAAAATAAAGAGAGTGGCTGGATGAGGATTTCATACTGGTTCATTCTTTCAGAGGTATTTTAGTGCAAAAATGACTGGGAATTTCGGACTGTTTCTATGGCGTGAGCGTGCTGTTGTACTACTGTATATAGAACAATGCAATAAATGCAATGCGATTTAGGTTTCCCAAATCTCTTATCATGGCAGTCATTGTACAATGTGCACTACTTGTACATAACTAATAATTAGAGATGAGCGAGTAGTATTCGATCGAGTAGGTATTCGATCGAATACTATGGTATTCAAAATACTCGTACTCGATCGAGTACCACTCGCTATTCGAATGGAAAAGTTCGATGCAGAACCAGCATTGATTGGCCGAAAGCTATACAGTCAGCCAATCACCGCTGGTTCTTCTCCTACCTTTAGAAGTCTTCTCCGTGCAGCTTCCCCGCGGCGTCTTCCGGCACTTCATTCACTCTGCCAGGCATCGGGCCTGGGCAGAGCCGACTATGCATGTCCGCTTGTAGTGCGGGCATGCACAGTCGGCTCTCCCCAGGCCCGATGCCTGGCAGAGTGAATTCAGAGCCGGAAGACGCCACGGGGACACTGCACGGAGACTTCTCGGAGGATCCAGCCCAACCCTCACTCGTGGACTTGGTAAGTATAATTTGATTGAACGTTGCCTACCCCTGAAATGAGCATTTTCCCCTCATAGACTATAATAGGGTTCGATATTCGATTCGAGTAGTCAAATATTGAGGGGCTACTCGAAACGAATATCGAACCTCGAACATTTTACTGTTCGCTCATCTCTACTAATAATATCTCATGACTGCAGTGACATATCTTCCAAGGCATACCAATGCGGACACTTTATGAACGCTGGGCATAGAGATGTGTCTTCCCTTATTTTAGCTTGAATTTGATGAAGAATTCCTATTTTCACAAACCTAATTTTATATCATAGCAAAACCTTTGAATTCACCACACAGCCACTGGGTGACCACAAATAGTAACACAAATGATATTCAGTTTAAGAAAGAACATCCTAAATTTCTGTTGTTTTGAAAAGCTGATCATCTCCGAACACATATCCAGACATGTTGTCAGGATTTGAACCTGTGACCTGCTGTCTTGCCCGGTGTCTCCTTGCTTCCTGAGCTACTCAGCTTGTTGACTAACAGCCTGCTGGACTTCAGTGTGGAGCCTACTGCAGAGGCTCATCAGCTGATTCTCATGATTGGAACCCGCTCTGTATTACCCTGATTGGGTTGACTATATATAGGTGACTCTGACACTTCCTCTTGTGTTGGTATTGTGTTCTGTCTATCTGAATACTGCCTGGACACCTAGGAGATCTCCTTGCTGGAGCGCTTCTTCAGTTCCCTGGAACTTCAACTGCTGCCTGCAAGCTCACCGTAGCTTTAATACAGCTCCCAAATTACTACAGACTTCTACCTGGTATTGGCTTATCTGCTCTTGGACTGTTACCTCAGCCCCTGGGGCTACCCACGTGCCTGTCTCCAGCCTCCTGTGCATTACGTGACGACTGGACTCCTGATCCTGTTCCACTAGTACCGTGACAGGATACCAACACCTACAATGGAGTCCGTTGGGAAAGAAGCTTGGGAGGTCCGCTTCAAAAAGGTAGAAGCCGCCTTGGGGGCAATGTATGCGGAGGTCCAAGATATGAAGCACCAATGGGAATCTTGATAAAATGACCACTGGTAAAATCGCTATGCAAGGCCAAGCTCTGCAGGAATTGCAGACATCCATGAATGCGGTCACAGCATGTATTGCACAGCTGGATGCACAAGGCCTGATTCCCACCTCTGCTCCATCCCCAAGATTGCCGCTATTTAGATTTAATGGTGACCGGGATAAATTCAGAGGATTCGTAAACCAGTGCAATTTGTATTTTCATGCGCATCCCAACCAATATCCAACTGAAAGATCAAAGGTGTTGTGCGTCATTATGCTGTTAACACACAAAGCTATTGCCTGGGCAAATCCGCTAATTGAAACCGATGACGTCTGCCTGAATGACTACAAAGACTTCATGGAAGCCATGAAAGGGATGTTTGATGACCCCAACCGAATGGTTACAGCAGAGACCACCATACTAACATTACGGCAAGGCAGACGTTCTGTTGCGGATTATGCCATGGAATTCCGGAGATGGATTGTGGACACTAGCTGGAATGACTCCGCAAGACTAGCTCTTTTCAAGAGTGGACTTTCCAGTAGTATTAAAGACAAATTAGCACGAGCAAAAGCTCCTTCAGTCTTTTCTGAATTTATTGATCACTGCATTCAGATTGATACTCGTCTGACCGAACGTCGACAAGAGAAATGGGGCTATGCAAACCGCACGACCAGTCAATACACTACCACATCACCGCTGGGTTATAAAAAATCATCTGATCAGCAGTCCCGAGAATCCCAACCAGAATCAATGCGGATTGATGCAATTCAGAAACGGGAGAGTGCCGAGCGAAGAGAACATAGGTTTAAAGAAAATCTGTGCTTATATTGCGGAAAGTCAGGACATTTCCTTATAAATTGCCCAAGCCGCTCTGCGAATCGCCCCCGGAGAACAGTGGCCACTGTAATGGATCCTGATGCATCCAATGAAGAATCTTCAGCTTCAGAGGGGGAACAGTCAGCTGGAGAAAGTGTCCATTATATCTCATCAGTGACCTCTCAGGTTAAAAAGGAGAACAAGGATTCACATTACTTTGTCCCTCTTAAATTATTGGTCAATTCTATGTGGATCTCTACATCAGCTATGGTGGATTCCGGGGCTAGCGGAAATTTCATGGACTTTAGTTTCGCTCAGAAACATGGCATACGCTCATCTAAGAGACATTCACCTATTGTGATGGAGACTGTGGACGGGTCTCCCCTGAGTTCAGGACCTGTAGACCAGGAAACTGTACCTTTGGAGATTCACATAGAACCTCAGCATCATGAAACTCTCTCATTTTTACTAATTTCTTCTCCACACTTTCCAGTCATCTTAGGCCTACCTTGGTTACAGAAACAGAATCCTTCCATCAATTGGGGAACTAAGATGCTGAGTTTCCCCCCAAAGGTCAATGAGGTAAAGGACCAACCTGAACCAACCATTACAGTCTCTACTCAAAACCAAGAACCGCATCAGTTACCAACAGTATATGCGGATTTGAAGGATATTTGTGATAAACAGGAAGCTGACAAACTACCACCTCACCGTCCTTACGACTGCCCGATAGAATTGCTTCCTGGAGCACCCATACCTTTTGGGACTATATACCCATTATCAGGACCTGAATTAAATGCCCTTAAGGACTTCATTGAAGAGAACTTGAAAAAAGGGTTTATTCGGCCATCCTCTTCTCCTGCAGGGGCTCCTATATTCTTTGTTAAGAAATCGGACAGTTCATTACTGCCAGTGGTGGATTACAGAGAGCTTAATAAAATTACAGTAAAAAGCCGCTACCCATTGCCTCTGATCCCTGAACTGTTGGAGAAAGTTCAACGAGCAAAGGTCTTTACCAAATTAGACCTACGGGGTGCTTACAATTTAATCCGGATCAGGCCAGGTGACGAATGGAAAACTGCTTTTCGTACTCGATATGGACACTTTGAAAGTCTGGTAATGCCATTCGGGCTCTGCAATGCTACGGCTACCTTCCAACATCTAGCAAATGATATCTTCAGAGACTTACTAGATCAATTCATGGTGGTTTATCTAGATGATATACTAATTTTCTCTGGATCTCTAGAAGAACATCAGGAGCATGTAAGACGTGTATTGGAACGATTGCGGGAAAACCGACTTTACATCAAATTGGAAAAATGTGAGTTCCATCGGGAAGAGATTCAATTCCTAGGGTACATCATCTCTTCTGAGGGGTTGCAAATGGATCCCAGAAAGATTCAAGCAGTTATCAATTGGCCGACTCCCAAGACTGTAAAAGAAGTGCAAAGATTCGTAGGCTTTTCTAACTTTTACAGACGCTTTATTAAAAACTTTTCAGAGATTGTAGCCCCCATCACAGAGCTGACAAAGAAGAAGACCCACTTTTCCTGGACCCCACAAGCAGAGGAAGCTTTCTCTCGTTTGAAAGTTAAATTCACCACGGCTCCAGTACTACGTCATCCAGATCCAGAACTTGCATTTGTGGTCGAAGTAGTTGCATCGGATTGTGCGGTTGGGGCCATCCTCTCTCAGAGGTCAGGTGAAAAGAAGCTATTGCATCCATGTGCATTCTTCTCTCAACGGATGTCTTCTGCAGAGAGAAACTATGATGTGGGAAATAAAGCATTACTTGCCATCGTCTCAGCATTTAAAGAGTGGAGACACCATCTACAAGGAGCTTCACAACAGATACTAGTTCTAACTGATCACCGAAACCTAGAGTTCATTAGATCAGCTAAGTGCATCTCCCCTCGTCAGACCCGATGGAGCCTATTTTTGAATCACTTCAATCTTACAATATCATTCCGACCAGGATCTCGTAATGGAAAGGCAGATGCCCTGTCACGGATGTTTTCTAGTGATATTAATCCTTCAGCTCCACCTACTCTTATTGTCTCCGAGACAAGAATTGTAGGTATTATCCATGAAGGGGATCTGCTGGAGGACCTTAAAGCGGCCTATGACACTGATCCATTCTTATCACATCCATCAGGCGATGTACATCTATTCTTTAGAAATCAAGTATGGACTGATGGACAGCGTCTATACATACCAGAAGTAATGCGTCTGAGGATTCTACAGTTCGTACATGATTCCAGATTGGCAGGACACAAGGGAGTGCAGAAGACATATGAGCTGTTATCTCGTTTCTTCTGGTGGCCCGGCTGTCTAGAAGATGCAAAGAAATACGTCCTTTCTTGCGATACCTGTACCAGGTATAAACCTTCACGTTCCTCACCAATGGGGTTGCTGCAACCATTGTCCATTCCAGTACGACCTTGGAGTTCGATCTCAATGGACTTCATAGTGGATCTACCTAACTCAAAAGGAAAAACATCAATATTGGTAGTGGTAGATCGACTTACAAAAGCAGCTCATTTCATCCCTTGTACTGGTCTGCCTTCGGCCAAAGAAACTGCTGATTTGATAGTCCAAAATGTCTTTCGCCTTCATGGTGTGCCAGATGAGGTGGTCTCAGATCGTGGGGTGCAGTTCAAGTCCAAATTCTGGAGAAGTTTCTGTACATCACTCGATATCAAGCTTCATTTGTCAACGGCCTATCATCCCAAGACTAACGTATTCTCCCTAAAAATCCAGTGGCTCCACTAATCCCAGCAGTTACAGAAAGAATCGCGTCACTGCAACAAAATCTGAAAATGTTAAAAGAAACATTGGGAGCTGCTCAGGAGCGATATAAGAAAGCAGCAGACAAACAAACTAGGACAGAAATTTATTGGCCCCTATAAGATCTCTGAAATAATTAGTCCTCTGGCAGTACGTTTACAACTCCCGGAAACAATGAAGATTCATCCTGTTTTCCATGTGTCTCTACTGAAACTTGCTACGTCCAATCCATTTCCTGAATGGTCCTCTCAACCTCCAGATTCAGTGGAAGTGGATGGACAAGAAGAATTTGTCGTGGAAAAGATCCTGGACTCCCGTATATACAGAAACCGACTACAGTACCTAATCAAATGGCAAGGGTATAGTGTGGAAGAAAACTCATGGGAACCAGTATCTAACATCAATGTGCCTCGTTTGATTAGACGTTTCCATCAGCAGTACCCAACAAAACCAGGTCTTGTGGCGCCCAGAGGTCACCGTTAAGAGGGGAGTGATGTCAGGATTTGAACCTGTGACCTGCTGTCTTGCTCGGTGTCTCCTTGCTTCCTGAGCTACTCAGCTTGTTGACTAACAGCCTGCTGGACTTCAGTGTGGAGCCTACTGCAGAGGCTCATCAGCTGATTCTCATGATTGGAACCCGCCCTGTATTACCCTGATTGGGTTGCCTATATATAGGTGACTCTGACACTTCCTCTTGTGTTGGTATTGTGTTCTGTCTATCTGAATACTGCCTGGACACCTAGGAGATCTCCTTGCTGGAGCGCTTCTTCAGTTCCCTGGAACTTCAACTGCTGCCTGCAAGCTCACCGTAGCTTTAATACAGCTCCCGAATTACTACAGACTTCTACCTGGTATTGGCTTATCTGCTCTTGGACTGTTACCTCAGCCCCTGGGGCTACCCACGTGCCTGTCTCCAGCCTCCTGTGCATTACCTGACGACTGGACTCCTGATCCTGTTCCACTAGGACCGTGACACATGTTCAACCAAGTGTATGGGTAAGTAAGGACACAACTAAAGCATTGGACTGCCTTCCTTTTTCAAGATACTTTTGAGAATGGATACAATGTTTCCTTAGGAGTCGCAATGTGACTCCATTCACTTACTTTAGGGAGACATGGCGATCTATGGTCATACCATGGAAGTCACAGCAACAGTTGACATGTAGCCCTAGCCTTATACATATCATTTTACATTTTGGCATTCATGTTGTAACTCCTTTAACTAAAAAGTTGTGAATAACTTGGCCCTGACCGGTGTACTCAGCCTTGTACAATGTGGAAAATGTTATTTTCATTCATTGCTTGTTTTTAATCCAAATGTTTACTGCATTAGGTATGAAAACGGAAAACTATCACAGCACTTGTAGTCTCACATTACGAGGACCTCTATATTCATGTAAATCTTGTAGAAATAAATATTAAAATTCTGTATTGATTTTAGTAATAAGTCTTAACTTACAAAGTATCAATGGAGACATGTCATTCAAGTAATGTACTCACTTGGCTTCAGGTCTGTCTTGGAGAGCTCATATTTTATATACCCTCCCCCAAGATGATAATCTTATTCAATGATAGCAGCAAACTAGTAAATATCTAAATCAGATGAGCCACCTTTTGTGGCAGAACTTAAAAAGGACCATTCACATCCTCATCAATGTGTGGTATTATATTCCACTGGATAGCCAACAGTGCGCTAAATTCAGCACACTGTTGGCTTTCCCATTAAGTTCCCCGGGGCTGGAGATATCGGTGTTGTTCATTTTAGCACTGAAATTCCTCCCACTATCAGAAGGGCAAATCTTACAGCCCAGCGTAGTAGTCAAGTGGTCACTCCTAATCAGTGACTGATAGCCTTCCCCATATGAGCTGCCAAGTACTGTGTAGGTCTGTCCTCCATTGGCAACTAAACTCAGGGACAACAGGGATTTAGCTTGAAAATAAACAGTTATACTAAATATTTTCCCACAAAACTAAATATCAATCTTCCTAGCTACTCCTGCTCTATATCATACTGGCTGTATATCTGTATGTGTGCAGATTCTCCTTAAAGAGGACCTTTCACCACTTTTGGGCACATGCAGTGTTATATACTGCTGGAAAGCTGACAGTGCGCTGAATTCAGCGCACTGTCGGCTTTCCCGATCTGTGCTCGGTGTAAAGAGCTTACGGTGCCGGTACTGTAGTGCTCTATGGTCAGAAGGGCGTTTCTGACCATTAGCCAGAGACGTCCTTCTGCCTCGCGGCGCCTATCGCGCTGTGCTGTGGAGCGGGGAGGAACGCCCCCTCCCTCTGCTCACACTGCTCGTCCATAGACCAGCATTATCAGGAGCGGGAGGGGGGAGTTCCTCCCCGCTCCACAGCACAGCGCGATTGGTGCCGCGAGGCAGAAGGACGTCTCTGGCTAATGGTCAGAAACGCCCTTCTGACCATAGAGCACTACAGTACCGGCACCGTAAGCTCTTTACACCGGGCACAGATTGGGAAAGCCGACAGTGCGCTGAATTCAGCGCACTGTCAGCTTTCCAGCAGTATATAACACTGCATGTGCCCAAAAGTGGTGAAAGGTCCTCTTTAAATTCTTTTGTAAAACTTGTGGGTCTTTAATAGCTGTCAGGGTCTGAGGTTGCTTAGGTGGGGGGTGGCATAGACACACAAGTCCAGATTTTTAGTCCAAAAAGGTAGCGTTTTATTTTTACTCCACAAGAAACAGTGCAGCAACAAAAAAAGAAAAATAACAATATAAAATAAATCCCTGCCCAGCTAGGCTCTGACTAAACACATAAATAGGTTACCTCACCTAGAATAGCAGATTCAGTAGCAAAATTGAATGGTACAAGACACAGCTCCCACAGTGTGACCTTCCAGCTGGCCCTGCAGTCCAGCTCTGTCCAAAGTCTTGCTGCTGGAGCTGACCTTTTAAATCTCACTGATGAGGACAATCCACAGCAGCTGACACACTGCAGAAACATCCACAATGTGTGGACTGGAGGGGGGTGGAATGACAGGTCCCACTGCCAATCCTACCTGCCATTCCTAAAAAATACAGCCCAATACTGAGCATGTAACAAAATGCTCAGCAGACAAAAGCTGTCTGCTGAGAACAAGTCATTCCTGGACTTTCTCTCATCTTGCCCACCTGAGTAGTCTGGGTGAGATGTACACCACCTCCATTATTTTGCCGGCCATCGGCTTACATAGCGTACATGATCAATATGATAGATCAATTCTGAGTTTCAAAGAAAGGCCACAAAACTAATAAGGGGCATGGAGGAGCTCAGTTATGAGAAAAGGCTAAAGGGGTTAAATCTGTTTAGTCTGGAGTAGAGGTGTTTAAGGGGAGATCTGATAAACCTATATAAATGGCCCGTGCAAAAAATATGGGGAAAAGCTGCTCCATGTAAAAGACAAGAGGGCGCTCCCACTGTCTGGAGAAAACAAGGTTTAATCCCAAGAGTCTTTTTCACTGTAATGTGTAGAGTAGCCTACCTCAGGAACTGGTCACGGTAGTCACAGTTGACAACTTCAAAAAAGGGTTAGGTGCCTTTTTAGACAAAAATAGTATTGACTGATATGGAAATTTATAGAATGTCGTGTCACTTCCCAATCCCTTGGTTGAACTTAATGGACATATGTTCTTTTCAACCATGCTAATTGAAACCATATGATCTGTCATAATTCAGTAAAACCCATACAATGGATCCATTACGATCCACTAGGATGTTTTTATTTTCTTTCATTTTTGCTTTTTCACTCCCATTGATCTATAATATAATCGGTGTGTCAGGTTTCCATCAGTTACCTTTATTTTTTCTAGAAGAGTGCTGCATGCTACGATTTTTGGACCATCAAGAGGAAACAAAAACTTAAAGGAAAGCTCTCCAAGCTAAAAAAAAAAAAAATACATGAATTGAGAGGTTTGATTGGTATATTTGGTACTTTTTATGACAGTAACCAAAACACCACAATGCAACCGTGAACATAGAACGGAGGATCGGCCAAAGCGTCTGTTTGTACCATAAAGTTAATTTAGATGTATTTTCGAACATCTCTGTTGTTTTGTTTTATATATTTTTTATGTTTTTTATGCATAATAAATGAAATGGATAATTATTTCACTTACAGGGGGGAAAAAAAATCACAGTTTAATGCTGTTTAATAACTTCCTCTCAAGCAGCATGTTTTTCAGAACTGTTTCTTGACATTTTGAGATGCTGTTGGATGTGATTTGAAGTGTGCAAAACTTGCCATCTAGAAAAGAGATAATTACTGAAGCAGCTGTCATGTTTTTCAATGAAGTGATGTGTTGGTAGAAAGATTTGCAAGACTGCCAAGCCAAGGAACAATTTTGCTGCTGAGTGATGGAACACACATGAGCTAGAATATTTTGACTTGTAGTCTTTTCTTTACCAAATATTTGCAAGTCTGAAGAACGATAGTGCAACCCGTGCGGCATGATACCGTAGATCGCCTCAGCCTTCAGCTAACACTGCAGGGCTATGTATCTATCCGTCCTCTATAGGATTTGTAAGTGCATTTAGTAAATCTGAATCTATAGATTTGTTTGCCTTTCATCATCATAATAGTATTACATAGTATCAGGTATTGATGTGCTGCTGTTTCGGATGTGATCAATCTCTCAACAATTATATGACAAATTTTTAGTTAATGTTTTTTTTACTTGGATCACATAGCTAAGTTTGTATTGTATAAGTTCTATAAAGTTTGTATTGTATAAGTTCTATAAAGAATTTTTAAAAGACCCTGGAAAAGGTTTGGATGTAGTGGTGGGGTTGCCTTCTGCATGACCTGTTCGGTCATGTTATATTAGAAGCTTACTATTGTGTTTTAGTCATACACAGCATATGAAGATTATCATTCTAATGATGTCATATTATGATGTTCTAGGAAAGTAATGGAGGTATATACAGTTTCCCACATACCCTTCCATCATCCATAGCTATCATTAATTGCACCCTAGGTGTGATTGGAAATGGTGCTTACTTAGCTGTTGGGCCCAAGGGCAGCTGAGGTATTTGCTACTCTTTTAGTTACACCTAGTGGTGTAACTAGGAATGGGGGGCCCCGTGGTGAACTTTTGACATGGGCCGTCCTGACTGACATTCCCCCTCCCCACGCATTCCTGCATGCATTATTATGCCTGCAAACCCCAAAGTATAATGATCGGAGATCCAGGGGAGGTTACTTACCTCTCCTGGGCACCAGTGCACTCTCCGCAGGTGTTGGCCACCTTCAATGATGAAAGAGACGTCAATTGAGCTGGGGGTTTCATCACGACGCATTAGGACGCAAGCCCAGACATCGTGACATCTATGATGTCACCAAGTAAGCCCGAAGCCTTCCGGAGACCAGAGAGGTAACAGTGTTTTTTTATGTTCCCTCACCTCTCCTAGGCCTCCAATAATTATACTTAGGGGTTTAAAAAAAACCCCCTGAGGTTAATGATAGCAGTGTTTGTGGGGATCATGGGCTAATGGCCTTACTTACCGATCCCGGCTCGTGCTTACATCCGCCTCCACAGAAGGGGAAGCGCTGGTGGTGTGAGCAGGAGCCTGGATCAGTGAGTAAATAGGGCCCTTTACCTTTTGAAGTTACTCCAGCAGGTAATGGCCTATTATAATAAAAATCTGCAGTGGTAGCAGCTGTCACTGGGCCCCCTAATGTCCCGGGCCTTGTGACAGCCGCTACCCCGATAGTTACGGCCCTGGTTACACCCATGAATAGAGCTGTTACGTCCAAGTTACCAGTGTTTAGAACCATCAGATTAAGCTTTTCCAACTTATATCTAGACCAGCAAGAGTGTGAGAAATGGAAAGAGCTTGTCCTTTGCTCTTCAGTTTCTCAGATAAACTATTTAACAAGATCATGCGAAGATTTGTATCTAAGTAAACCATTTACATCAGTGGTGCCCAATATGTCGATCGCGATCTACCGGTTGATCGCAATGGACATATGGGTCGATCACGGGATGCAGCCAAGGATCCCCGGTGTCTGCTTGTTCACAGTGCAGGCTGAGAGTCGACTCTCAGTCTGCGCTGTGAACAAGCACTCCGGACACTTGCAGGCCGGGCAGCAGCAGCTCCGGGGGATGACGTGCTCCCCGCTCTTAGGGATGGAGGGGGCCAGGGTGCTGCTTGTTCACAGCACAGGCTGAGAGTCATCTACGGACACTGGCAGGTGGGGCTGCTGCAGCCCCAGCCTGCCAGTGTCCAGAGATAACTCTCTGCCTGCGCTGTGAATAAGCAGACACCGGGGATCCCTAGACAGCCACAGAACACCGCTGTCTCCTGCTCTCACACTCCACCTGGCTCCGCCCACATACCAAGCCCCACCCACAGACACGCCCTACCCCTGCCCACATGCTAACAGTCTGCTAAATTCAGCGCACTGTCGGCTTTCCCATTATGTGCCCCAGAGCTGGAGATATCGGGACCATTACTGATGTCTGCCCACTGTCAGAAGAGTATTCTTGACAGTCTAGATGGGCTATGAGGAACGCCCCTCCTAACAGTACTTGTCCATAGCTTTGTACTGTCTAAGGGGGCATTCCTTACTACCCAGCAATGATGGTAAGCTGTGAAGAACGTCCCCCAGTACTAGTCTATGGACAAGTACTGTCAGGAGGGTTGTTCCATACAGCCCAGCTAGACTGTCAGGAACGCCCTTCTAACAGTGGGCAGATATCGATAACGGCACCAATATCTCCAACCCCAGGGAAAACTGAAAGCTTTCTAGTGGTGTATAAAACTCCATGTGCCTGAGGACATGCAAGGTAGCACCAGAGCTTGCATAGACTTCTTATCAGATGTACCTCCATAAGTACTTCTGCCTCTCCCAACCCCCAGGCAGTATTTTCTCGAAAGCGAGCCTATCATGTCACCTTCTAATATATTGTAGGCCTCCTGATATAAATGTCTCGGCGTAATAAACAGCTCTCCCAATCTGATTTCTTGGTTCAATCTCATTACCAAATCGGTTTAGCTTTTACAGTAGTTTATTTGTTGACATTTCATGCTTCTTAACTTATACACATTCTTTAGCTTCATTTTTGCAACTCAGACCTAATTTAATCTCTACAAAATAATGCGCATAAATCTGTTACTTTCTCCCTTCTCCGGTTTAATATATATATGGAAAGGCGAATAATTCCATTTGTCTGGATTGCATCCAAAACCCGGCAACCTTTAATCGAAATCTAAATAACATTGGAGGAAAAACAGGTATTCAGCTGAAGTTCAAATTACTCTGTCATTCTTATTGCATTGAAGATATGGTTTTACTAAACATGGTAAATAGGTACAAGAAAATTGCTTTATGACAAGGTTGCGTCCTTTTCTTTTCGAAAAATTTGTTGCATGCCTTCTTTTGCCAATTTCCTTGATTCTTTTTAAAGTAACTTTTTTTACTCGTCACATTCAGAAGACAGAAGACAAAATGGTGACACAGCAAATCCTTCTGTCTCATTCGAGAGGTCAATAGAATGGAGCATTTTATCGAGAATTGCATTTAAGGTCCTGCAGTAAAAAAAAATAAAATGATAAAGCTGTATTATTATTGTAATGTGTCTGAGAAAGTAGAAGAAGTGAAGAAGACACGAGATGCATAGTCTAAAAATAAGAGATGACCGTGGTGCAAAGTGGCTATAAAAAAGGGACATTTTTCACTGCCGTTTTGCAGACGTGCCCCATAGAGATTAAGGGAAAAAATAAGACATGACCTATTAAAAAAAAAAAAAAAATGTGTTGATGTGAATACAGTTCATTACATTTATACTATTTTTTTTTTTTATATTTTTTTCATTGTAACATATAAAAGATAAATGACTTGATTTGTGATTACAGAAGATATTTGTTAACAGGTTTTCTAGGACTTACCTATTGATGGTTTGTCCTTATGATCAGTCATCAATATGTAAGGAGTGAGGGTCTGATCACCGGACCTCCCACATCAGCTGGTTGAAGAGGCCAGAATGTTCAAGTTAGTGCTGTGGCCTCTTCACTCAACACCAAACGCAAAGCCATAAGTTGTGTAGGGACTGTGCTTAGTATAGCAACTCAGACCCTTTGAGATGAATGGGACTGAGCTGCTACTGTACCATATGACCAATGAGTGCGACGAGTGTTGAGGCTTCTTTGGTTCAGACTTTTGCTATCTCCTTCCTCCCTGCAGCTTCTGCCTCCTTATTGGTTCAGACATCTGAGGTCTCCCCACAGTTCTTCCTCCTCATTGGTTCAGATTACTGCAGTCTCCCCACAGCTCTCCCTCCTCATTGGTTCAGCCTACTGCTTTTCCCCCCCTCCCTGCAGCTTCTGCCTTCACATTGGTTCAGACTTTTGCTGTCCCCCCCCTCCTCACAGCTCTGCCTCCTCATTGGTGTAGACTACTGCTGACCCCTCCCCTTGCTTCTGCCTCCTCATTGGTGCAGACTACTGCTGACCCCTCCCCCAGCTTCTGCCTCCTCATTGGTTCATTCTACTGCTGTCTCCTTCCTCCCTGCAGTTTCTGCCTCCTCATTGGTTGGGCCTACTGCAATCTCCCCACAGCTCTCCCTCCTCATTGGTTCAGCCTACTGCTGTCTCCCTACAGCTCCCCCTCCTCATTGGTTCAGCCTACTGCTGTCTCCCCCCCACCCTGCAGCTTCTGCCTCCTCATTGGTTCAGACTACTACTGTATCCCCACAGCTCTCCCTACTCATTGGTGCAGACTACTGCTGACCCCTCCCCCAGCTTCTGCCTCCTCATTGGTTCAGACTACTACTGTATCCCCACAGCTCTCCCTACTCATTGGTGCAGACTACTGCTGACCCCTCCCCCAGCTTCTGCCTCCTCATTGGTTCAGACTACTACTGTATCCCCACAGCTCTCCCTACTCATTGGTGCAGACTACTGCTGACCCCTCCCCCAGCTTCTGCCTCCTCATTGGTTCAGACTACTACTGTATCCCCACAGCTCTCCCTACTCATTGGTGCAGACTACTGCTGACCCCTCCCCCAGCTTCTGCCTCCTCATTGGTTCAGACTACTACTGTATCCCCACAGCTCTCCCTACTCATTGGTGCAGACTACTGCTGACCCCTCCCCCAGCTTCTGCCTCCTCATTGGTTCAGACTACTACTGTATCCCCACAGCTCTCCCTACTCATTGGTGCAGACTACTGCTGACCCCTCCCCCAGCTTCTGCCTCCTCATTGGTTCAGACTACTGCTGTCTCCTTCCTCCCTGCAGTTTCTTTTTTCTTTTTTTTTTTTTTATGTAGATTGTGAGCCCCACATAGGGAAAAAAATGTACATTGTGAACTCTATCAGTATGTCTTTTTTTGTAATATGGGATGGAAATCCATGCAAACACGGGGAGAACATACAAACTCCTTGCAGATGGTTTTCTGCCCTTGGTGGGATTTGAACCCCAGGACTCCAGCGCTGCAAGGCTGCAGTGCTAACCACTGAGCCACCGTGTGGCCCCCTCCCTCCCTGCAGTTTCTGCCTCCTCATTGGTTGGGCCTATTGCAGTCTCCCCACAGCTCTGCCTCCTCATTGGCTCAGCTTACTGCTGCCCCCCTCCTCCCTGCAGCCCTTGCTCCTCAGTATATGATAATGCACAGAATCCTGGACCTCCTGTGCAGAGACAATGAACACCAGACAATTGCTAAACACAAACTGAGGCAAATGAGCCCTAGTAAGGGGGGTCTAGAGGACGCCTTTAAGTGCAGGCTCTGGAGGACTCTTAGAATCCACTTAAGACTATAATAGAATATAGAGATTCCCGGTTTCCTTTCCTTAGGAGTATATATTGCATGGTAGTAAAGTAATACAATCTTTTTCGGGCCGTGTTTTTAATTCTATGCGTTTCACTTTCTCACTGTAAAAATACATGAGGAAAAGACTGTGCCTTCTGAAGTGTGAAAGTGAATTGTGCAAAGAGGTCGTGGTAAAGGTCGCACAGCAGGTTTGATGTGTCAGGGAATAAAAGATGGGATCACATCTGGAACAGTTTGCAGAATAAATAAATGTGAAAGCTCATATATCACCACGCACCTTCCAATCAGTGCGGGAAAGAGAAATAAAGTCTTTAATAACCTTGTGCCACCGACTACCAGTATTAAGGGGCTAATCTCTAAACAGGTGGATAGCGGAGTAAATGCTCAGCACCTACAGACAGGAGCAGCTACATAAAATTAGGTTTTACATCCTTGAGATTCTCTATCTTGGAGTGGACATCAAACTCCCCTCTTCTTGTTGAGTCTGTCCCATAGGCCCACGTTCACCTGACGGAGGTCAAAAAGTTTCCCGGGCTGGTCTGCATCAACATAGTGTTTCTTCTAATAACTTGATGGGAAAGTGCAGCCGATCTGCTGATCTCTGATGTACATCCCTAGGGCATTGATAATGCATTACAGAACATTTACAGTACAAGTCATTACGGCTTAGTTTAGATCATTTTATTACGTTTGGATATTTTATAAAACAATAGCCCTTTTATGAAAAAAAAAAAAAAGTTTTTGTCTTGTCATCTTCTTAAAGCTATCTTTTCCACCATGCATGGTGAGCTTTACTTTTTATTGCTACCACTCTGCAATAAATGTCACTTATTAATTTATTCTGGTTTTTTTTTTTTTGTATGTAATGTAACTTATTTTTTTGTGCAGGATACATTTGTAGTATGAGGGATTCTATCATTGGAAAAACGTTTTTCCGCAGCGCTTTACAGGCATAGTCAGTCACTGTCCCATATAGGGTTCACAATCTACATTCCCTATCAATATGTCTTTCTAGTGTGGGAGGAACCCGGAGTAGCAGGAGGAAACCCACACAAACACGGGGAGAACATACAAATGCATGTACATAAGCAACAACATTTTTTTTCAGTCCATATATGACTTGTATTCTGCATTATTAGCAGTATCTGCAGGCTCAACCAATTTGTTGGCTGGAGACTAGCTGCTAAGTTGTTTGTCATAGACAACACACATAAGGAGAGGATAATCTGTTCCTTAATGATCTCTGTGTGCATTCACACGTAAGAAAATGGCGCTGAATTTGAAGTGGAATCCGCGTCAGATTCAGTTCTAAAAAAAAACTTGACTTCAGTGGGAGTTTTTTTTTCAGCGCTGAATCTGACGTGGATTCCACACCAAATTCAGCTCCATTTTCCTCCGTGTGAACACACCTGGGGTGCATTAACTGATGATTGAAAGGAATATGGCAAACTGAATGCCCCTGACTTTAACTCTGGAATATCTGCTGAATTCCTTCTTCGTAGGGTGAGTAGGAAATAATGTTGCAGATGTGTCATGTTACAAGTCACCATAGACGTCTAAGAAGAGCGAAGGGAGAGAAGAAGCCAAGAAATTGGGGCGAGACAGAGGGAAAGAAAAGAATGCAAGGAGCTACATAGGAAACTCTCTATTTCACATCAAGGCCTTATATGAACACATGTTGGTACTTCTTTATAATGTCCTATATGATCCTATTGCAGACACTGAGAATGTAAAGGTCAGTACACATGGAGTTTTTTGGAGCTGATTTTGATGCTTAATAGAACTCTATTGGGATGCTTTTTTTGGAGGCTGAATTTGAGACGCATTCAGCATCAAATTCAGCACCAAAAAACCCAGCGTTAATGGACCCTAAGGGCCAGTTTACACAGAGTAAAATGGTGTGTAAAATTACACTCCAAAATACACATGTAAAATAAGACTCCCATAGACTTCATGTAAAAAAAACACTCCAAAATACACATCAAAATACACGTGTAAAATGTCATTTAAGTCAATGGGAGTCTTATTTTACACGTGTAAAATTACACTCCAAAATACACACAATTTTACTCTGTGAACTCACGCTGAGTTTTTTGATGCTGAATTTGTCTCAAATTCAGCCTCCAAAAAAGCCTCCCAATAGAGAGGACATTATAGAGAAGTACCAACATGTGTTCATGCGAATAAGGCCTTGATGTGAAATAGAGAGTTTCCTATGTAGCTCCTTGCATTCTTTTCTTTCCCTCTGTCTCTCCTCAATTTCTTGGCTTCTTCTCTCCCTTCGCTCTTCTTAGACTTCTATGGAGACTTGTAACATGACACATCTGCAACATTATTTCCTACTCACCCTACGAAGAAGGAATTCAGCAGATATTCCAGAGTTAAAGTCAGGGGCATTCAGTTTGCCATGTTTTCTACATTACATGGTTTCTTTGAAGTGTATGATGTTGATAAAGTTAAACTCATATCTTGGGCTATTACAGGGATATTGTAGTGAAGGATTTCATTGCATTTATCATGGAACATTACAGCATGCTTTTGTTCTTGCTTTTATGGTGTCATATATTGAATATGAAATAAATAATAATTAAAATTGCAATTTTTTATGTCTATTTTGCCAGTTCGTGCTTGATTTTTTGTTACGTTTTATTTTCATCCATGGGGTCTGTCAGACAGTTCCTATAATTTATAGAATGTACTGGCATATATCTAAATACTAGTAGATTAGCCTATGTACTAAGTTAGTTAGGGTGGCTCTAAATCTGCTCTAACAACAGGATTTGAGATGATGCAAGGTTTAACTTGACACTTAGCAAATTAGATAAACAGCTACATCAAGTTTTACCTCGTTTGTTTCAATTACTCTGTTTTATAGGCTCACATTACAGCATGTTTTAGATTCAGTTTCAACTTTCCTACATCTGTATGGTCAGATAGTTCTGGGGTTCTTCAAGGAATCCTGGACTGTCTGCGTATTCTACATATGGATCTGTGTAACAGATTTACGAAGGTGTTTGCCCTCGGTCTCTCCCTATGGATGCTGTGATCACTATTGACCACGTCATTCAAGGGGTTGCCATGAACTCTGCCATTAAAGTCACGCTGTGGCTGGGTCTTACAATTGTTGTCGCATCCATTACAGTTTCCACACAATCACTAAAACAAGTAAGATTGTTCTGATCTTGCTTTAGCATTCTTGTCTGTAAAGAATCTTCCTTACAACACTCAGACTTAATGTTTAAGAGGTTGTATACTCTATCAATAATATCTCAAAGGAGCATTGTCAGCCAGTTGTCCACAGCCAAACACTGTATATAGTAGTCTTTGTAATGTTTGTTGAGAGCAGAAAATTGACAAGTCCTCCCAAATGTTCTCTCCAGCTGTAAGGCATAGTCACAATGTATAGTACTCCAAAATAGTTATGGGACTAGTATAATGAGAGCACTTGGAACGTGGCTGAAACTGAAGCTCCCTTTTAAAATATCTCTACTAGGGCTCTCCCAACTATTTATAGTGATGTGGTCTTGTGCACCATATGGGCTTTGTGTTACACAATGCATCATATTTTTTATGTTCTTTCAATTTGTTTAATTGGAAAATTCTTAAATAATGTAGTGCTTTAATGTTGCAGGTCCTGCCCCCACACCTGTCTGTCTGCTGGGACTCCTTGACAGGGCTGCCCCCTTACCTGAATCCCTACAGCAAAACAGGGATTCCTACAGAGCAAAGACCCCACTCCCCATCTATTAAACTTTTATTTTGCCCTTTTTTCATTACCTCTATCCTGGATCTCAAAGTCAGGAAATTCTGAATGGGAGGATTTTCTAAGACTAAAAGCCTCAATGGTGTTTTTTTGTTTTCTTTTGTTAATGCATACAGGCAGCAACTCCTACTGCAGTCCAATGTGAAATGTAAAGATTGAGAGTCCTCAGTAGTTGATACCTTTTTTTAATGGCTAACAAAAAATAATGACAGATTAAAAGCTTTCGGGACTACTTGGACCCTATGCCTGATGAAGGGACCTAGCAGTCCTGAAAGCTTGCAATCTGTCATCACTTTTTGTTAGCCCTTAAAAAAAGGTATCAACTACTGAGGACTCTCAGTCTTTACATTTCATATCCACTGGCTAATACGGTACAAAGATACATTCTAATATGTCATATCTTAAAATATAGAAATTATTAAAACTTTAACATAATATAGTCAATTACAACAAACTCATTTTGGTAATAAACTTTGTTAAATGAACGTCACAAAATATATTAAATAACATTCCTTATTATAACATTCCTTACCATATTTATAGTGATCACTAAATGGCGTAAATAAAAACCGTACAATGGCCATTTGAATTGCTCCGCCAGCCCCAAATTTTAGTATCATGTAGAGATGAGTGAACACTAAAATTTTCGAGGTTTGAAATCCGATTCGAACAGCCGCACACTGTTCGACTGTTCGAATGGGTTTCGAATCCCATTATAGTCTACGGGGGGGGGAAATGCTCGTTTCAGGGGTACACAACATTCAATCAAATTCTACTTACCAAGTCCATGAGTGAGGGTAGGGCTGGATACCTGCGCAGCGTCCCCGCGTCCTCTTCTGGCCTTGAATTCACTCTGCTAGGCATCGGGCCTAGGCAGAGCCGACTGCGCATGCCCACGCCGGCGCGGACATGCGCAGTCTGCTCTGCCCAGGCGCGATGCCTAAGCAGAGTGAATGCAGAGCCGGAAGAGGACGCGGGGACGCTGCACGGAGAAGACTTCTAAAGGTAGGAGAAGAACCAGCGTTGATTGGCAATGTATAGCTTTCTGCCAATCAACGCTGGTTCTGCATCGAATCTTAACTTCGAACAGCTAGTAGTACTCGATCGAGTACGAGTATTTCGAATATCGTAGTATTCGATCGAACACCTACTTGATCGAACACTACTCGCTCATCTCTAGTATCATGACAACCATACAAAAGAAAACAAATACTATGCATAAAACTAGACAATATCTATTTCTTGTAAGTATACTTTTATTTATATATACTATATATAATATTTATATTTCATCTTCATTGCATGTAGTTTTGTGCAAATTTCGTTAAGTTATAAAAAGTCATTATGTAACATTGCTAAACAGATGTTTCCTTAACACCTTGACAGTTTGGCAAGCAATAATGAGCTCCATATGTTTATTTACTGCCAAGCTAAGAATACAATGATACAACATACCAAGAATACACTTAAATAGTATAAACTGTATAAATACAGAAAAAATCTTCTGTGTGTGAATGGTCTAGTTGGGATCGGTATTCATGTTACCATATGTGTGTTCTGTATACTGTACATTTTTAGAACTATAATAATAACAATAGTAATAATAATAGTATTAATAATAATAATGACAAATCTTGTTCATCGCTATATATAAATACAATCTGAGTTTCCATTCCGGGCACTGTAGTCAGTAGAATAAAGGAAAGATAAAGATGTTGAGCAATAGTAGAGCTGATCTGAAAGTGTTATCTGGGGTCATGACTCTCCTGTCTTCTGTTTCAATGAAGTCTGCTCTGGTGTGGCACTTTGTTTGAAAAGTGATAAAGTAGGAGAAGTGTGATGGATTTTTTCTTATGTCTACGGCTTTTTGATGTAACCTGTCATGCCTACTGTCAGAGCACACAGTCTGTCTTTCTGTTACTGTTAGGATTGTATTATGTGAAATGCTAAGAAAAGGTCAAACGACTCCATAAAAAGCTCAGCACTTAAATGTACCTGATATTTTAAGCAATGCATATTCTTGTGTTCTCATGGTTACATTGGGAGGATTAAATCAACAATGTGGGGGAACGATACAGGATCTAACATGAATGGAGTTGTACTAAAGATGTATGAAGATGTAGAAAAAGCTGTGGGGTGAGCTTCCTCTACATTGTAAAGAAATCACATGTGCCTGCGGGTGTACTTTATGGCGCAGACTTTTATAGTTTTTGCTTCTGAAGACTTTCACTAGGATAAAAGTGACATATGAAAATATGGATTTCCACTCAGTAAATTGTGACACCAGTATCTTCTACATGTGTAACATAAAAGTGACATTCCAAGGGAGTCTATCACCACCAAAACCACTTATATGCTGTTGTAGGGCCAGTAGGGACATTGTGAACATAACTTTCTGGTGTCAAAGTACAACCTATCTGTCTAGAGAATAAATTCTTATTACATATGCAAAATCAGTTGTTTGGATTACTTGGGATGGGGCCATGCCTGCTGGGGCACTATCTTCTTTTGTAGTTGCTACAAATTGCTTTCTATGGGATATGTCAGTCTTTTTGTTTTGGGGGCGGCACTGGGTGGCAAGTGGGATGGGGACAAGCACGGGGACATGGAAATGCAGATGTGGAGCAAGGTTGCGCTCAACCAACAGCGTCTACTGTGCCTACTGCTCTGCGGCAGCAAGCATTGCGCTTCCCCACAGTCTCTGGCTTGATGGCCACATTAAGTAGGGTGCAGGGTACAACCCTAATCAGGCCTGAGCACCAGGAAGAGGTGTTACAATGGCTGGTGGACAATGCTTCCAGCACATTCTCCACCAGCCAGCCAGCCAGCCTCTACTTCAACTTCTCCTCCTACCCAACAGTCTGATACTCCTTCCTCACAACATGCCCAATCTTCCCAGCAACCTAATCCCACATTTCCCACCTCCCAGGAGTGGTTTTTGGGTCCATTCACTGTCCCTCTCTCTGTCCCACCACATCCTGAATCACCAGAGGTAACAGATGAGTTGCTGTGTCCTGATGCACAAACACTGGAGCATCCATTATCTCCTGTTGTTGTTGTTGACCATGATGATGACGATGATGAGACACAGTTGCCATCAGGGCAGCCTGTTGCCGTGTGCAGTGTGAAAGAGGAGGAGCTGTCAGAGGAATTGGAAGAGGAGGTGGTGGACGACGAGGACACTGACCCGACCTGGACAGAGCAGATGTCAAGTGGGGAAAGCAGTGTAGATGTGGAGGGAAGTGCAGCACCAAAGAGGGTGGCTAGAGGTAGAGGCATGTCCAGCTTCACCGAAGCCAGGCCACAGCCAGGAGGGCCAAAAATGTTCCCTCTTGTAGCCAGTCTAGAAAAACTCGCACATCGAGGCCACGGTCTTCGGTGGTGTGGAATTTTTTTTAATGTATGTGCGGCGGACAACTATACTGTGGTTTTCACACTCTGCAAATCGAAACTGAGTAGGGGCTCTGAAAAGAGCAACCTTACAACCAGTGGCATGCACCGTCATTTGGAAGGCAAGCACTGGGCTCAGTGGCAGAGAGCAAATGCAGGACAATTGTCGTCCGGTGTTTCCGCCACTGCCTCTCTCACTGTTGCCAGTGTTGGTGATGCAGACCAGACCAGCAGCCAGGAAACCGCCATATGTGCCTCCACCACTTTGGAGACTTCTCCCTCATCCTCCCCTTTTCCTGCCTCAGCTCCTTCTCCTGCCTTAGCTCCTTCTCCTGTACCTTCATGCGCCTCTTCACAGCAACCCACCATCTCCCAGACTTTTGAGCGCAGGCAAAAATACAGCACTATCCATCCCCATGCACAAGCCTTAAATGCGCACATCTCCAAACTCCTGGCCCAGGAGATGTTGCTGTTCCGGCTTGTGGAAACTCAGGCCTTCCGTGACCTGATGGCAAGTGCGGCATCTCGCTATGCCATCCCTAGCCGTCACTTCTCCCGCTGTGCCGTCCCCGCCTTGCACCAGCACGAGACAAGTAACATCAGGCGGGTGTTAGGATTTGGTTCCGCAGGTTGCTCTCACAGCGCACAACACCACCTGTGGGTCAGTCCAAGCCCAGCTTTCGCCCTACTGAGCATGCTCAGACCTATTGGAGCCGCTCACAAGCTAAGTGCCATTTCTCACCTGTTGAGCATGAGTGGTGAGGTCATCACCACCGCCCCTATTGGGCGGGGACTTCCCTTTAAATAGCGTGAGCCAACGCCCGCCAGGTGCTCACACTTTGTCTGAAATTTCCTCAAAGTCCACGGAGTGAATGACAGTAGTCAGGAATAGGCTCCAGTATTCAGGCAGGTTGCCAGACTAGGCCTCTGTGTGGGGTTTCTCTGCTTCTATCTGGGTGCTGTTAGTTAGGACCTGTAAACCCTGAACTGTCAGCTCTACACCAGGGCTAGGAGCAATAGACATTGTTCCAGCCTGTGGAGTTGCAGCAGGTATGGTCTCTGAGATAGCCTCTGTATACTGTCAAACTTCATTCATGGCTCCTAGCTGTATGCAGGAGCATGGGTGTTTGATGACTCCAAGCTGTGTGCAGGAGTATGTTCTACCTTCCGTGGTTGCTTCCTGCTGTTGCAGAAGTGCTCCTAGCTGTGTGCAGGAGCATCACTAGCTGTCGCAGGGGCATGTGTGTTTGCTGACCTGGGGTGAGTGTTAACCCTTGGCAGCCTTGTGTTTGTTTCACTTGTACTGGTGCACCTGGCCAGTGAGCTTAACTGGCAAGATTTAGTTGCACCCTGTTCACATTGAGTATCGCACAACACCATTGTCACTACAGTTTTTCACATTGAGTACTGCGCCGCACCTCAGCTAGTGTGTATTGCACCCTGTTCACATTTAGTTCAGACATACAGTCGCCCTGTGGAACTTGCTGCAGTGTCTTACAGCCCAGTGGTTCTGTTGTTCAAAAAATATTATATATATATATATATATATATATATATATATATATACAGAACCGTAACATCGGGCCCTAAGTTCCGCAACTTGCACAAAGGTCCACTTGACCACCAATGCGTGGACAAGTGCATGCAGACAGGGACGCTACATTTCACTGACAGCACACAGGGTAAATGTAGCTGAGGCTGGGACCGGGTCATAATCTGGGGCGGTCTGCTCTTGGAAAGGGTCTTCAGCGCAACCGATGGCATAATTACGGATAAGCGCAGCTGGCTATCAGCTGACACTGCTGCCTGGCTGACACTGATAAAAATGAACAGCCACTGGATAAACCCATCAGTTTCATGTCCACCAGTGTCAAGCACCCTGACATGAAGTTTCATGTGTGTGCTCACCATCTGCAATTCCTCCTCCTCCTCATACTCCTCCACCATCAGCGTTGCACAATTGTGCTCCTACTAGGCTCAATCCACCCTGATTCCCCCAACTCTGCTGGTTAGAGGTTCAACTCACTCGAAGGGCCAAAAACACTGCCGGTGCAAGGCTCTACTCACTTCAAGGGCTACTCTGATGTTAAGAGGCTGAAGTCACCTAAAGGGCCTCAATCTCTGCTGGTAGCTCAGCTTAAGGGCCTGTAACTTAATTTTAAAGCCTCACGTTAAGGGCCAGAAAAGTGAATTTTGGAAGGTCTTACTACATCACGCACATACACACACACATCCACAATGACAGTTCAGGGTGAATACTGTTGAATTTCCCATTGCCTATTCCATCTGTGGTTGTCATGGGCAACGTGATTTAAAGGAGTGATTGGTAATGTTTCTTTAGCTTGAATTTGGGTTTCTATCCATCCAATTGGGGAAGAAAGAAGGTTTCCAGGTATTTTCCCACTTTGATAGTTTTTTGAGTGTAGAAAGTGTGTAGTTGATAGACCGTGATGGTGGGGTAAAACTGTGACTTGGGCTTGTTAGATGCCCCCAGACATGCTTCCCCTGCTGTCCCAGTTGCATTACAGAGGTGTTGGCATCATTTCCTGAGGTGTCATACTGGACTTGGTGACCCTCCTGAGTCGAATGGTGGGTTCCCCTGAAACAAAGCATTTTTCCCCATAGACTATAATGGGGTTAGATATTCAATCGAATAGTCGAATAATGAGCGGCTATTCGAAATGAATAATGAATATTGAATATTTTACTGTTCACTCATCTCTATTATTGAGCTATTTCTTCGCTAATCTCGATGTATGCTTTGGGTCATTGTCCTGCTCGCACACCATGTTGTCCTTTACATTCTTACATACATATTACTCCAGTGTAGGTAGTGCCTCTTTTTGGATACTTACATTTAACTCCTTTTGGCTATGAAACAACGCCATATTATCAGGCTTACTCTATCAGACTTGTCAGTTCCTTTCATTTCTCAATCCATTAGCCCCCTTTTCCATTGTTTGTTCCAGACCCATTTCCACCCATCAGAGCCCAGTCTCCTAACTTTAGTCTCATCGCTCAAAATCACCTGTTTCCAATCTTCTACTATCCACTTTTCCTACTTTTGTGATTCTTGTGGCAATATTGGAGTCAAGGCTTCTTCACTTTTTTTTGGCCAAGCATTCCAGACTTGTCTAATTCACATCACATAGTGCTTTCATTGATGTCCGTGACCACACTATTATGACATATATATGAGCTGCTTCTACTGTTATGTTTGTTGCACCAGAACTTACAGACCTTGTGATGGCCGACATGTTGACTCTGATATTTTGGCTGGCGTCCACCTCTTGGTATTTCAAAGGATGAACAGTCTTCATTTCATATTCTTCCAACTGTCATTCGCATTATTCAGTTTGTCAATTTTGAGACCTACAGCATTCACCCAATTGTCACTCACATGATGCAGTTTTGGAATTTTCTTGGCCAAGACACTGCAACCGATGAGCTGGATGCTGCCGTTTCTCTTTTCTTGGGAAATCTTCTTCATGGCTGATCTTCAATTTGAACCAGTGACCTTTTGCTTGGGAATCAACCTAACACCCTGGGATATTAGAGAATGTGAGAAAAGGTTGTAATTTATAGTATACACAACCAATACAGTTACATGGCAAGAATCTGCATATGCTAAATAGTTGTAGGACAAATGAATGCATGAGAGAGCCAAGATCATTGTCTATAAAATGATGGTTGTCTCATGTTCTATGCTGCAGTAGATGGTGAGACATTGAGCCTGAAAGTCAATAATTCAAAACATTGTTACCCTTTTGCTTGTCAGTGTATTAAATGAGATATAATGTCTTCTGTGGAGGAACAGTAGAGACACCTCGATTTCAACAGGTGCCTTAGTTTTGTTACACTGGAGGACTGTACAAAGTCACAACATGAGCCTATGGTAGAGTGAACCCCGTCATCAAATCTTGTGCCATATTTGAGATCTGTCAAAGCCGAACAATAGAGGCATACATATTATAAAAATTTTCCAGAACATTTTCACTCTACTGTAGACATATCTGGTTTTACTTGTTCTATTTAGTTGGATAATCTACAAATGTGACTTTGTAGATGATCACTACACAGATGTGTTTCAGATAATATGAGCTAATAAATGGTTTTTCATCCATTTACGAACCGAATGGACTAGTTGGCCAGATGAGTCTATGTATGGCCTTGAATTTCTGATGTCGTGCCATTTGCAGTATTTCTCCTAACACCTGTTTCCTGTGTGGAGCTGCTTGCAGCTCGTAATACATACTTAAAGAAAGTAGTGAAATGTAAATCATCATTACCAGATGTTTATTGTTTCTGCTCCGACCTACCTAATCAGTTTACTTGAAACATATGTTCAGTTTAATTAAACTTTTGTCTAAATGATTTATTTGCAGACTTGAAACAAGCTTGGCAAGTGCTTTGACCAACCAAGGATATCATCCTTAGGCTGTATATAATGGGAAATATGTTCATGTACAAATGTCTCCAGTGTTAGTACACAGAGATTTTCTTTAAAAACTTGGAAAACAAAACACATACCCGGAATGTGATTGTGAGAACCGAACTCTTCTCCCCCTAAATAGAGAAAGAAGGCAGGAGAACCAGCCCATCCTTGTGTTACATGCTTAAGAAACAAGACGATTCACCGTGGTTCGCAGATGATTCAATTACATCCAAATCTCCTGGAAATTTTTCGTCTTATGGAAAATTGGAGCTTCATGTAGAAATCCTTTATATCACATGCATGCAGCTTTTATATCTATAGAAAATATAGACCCCTAGTATTAAACAAGTAGTCCTTTAATAAACCATGGGATTAGCAGCATTACAGGAATATTAGGTTCCAGGCACTTAGTACAATGCACAACATTGTTCATTGAATGTATTTCGTAGTTGAATGTGTGTGAATGTGAAAGAATTGCATTGAAGTTTTATTTAATATGTGGTGAACATATCCTATACATGTAGGTATATGTAGGAAATAAAGAAAACAGCAGAATATACAGAAAAAGCCAAAAGAGAGCCCTGTTACTGAAATCCTCTCATTCTCTCCGACTATAACTTTCCTCTTTCAATGCTTTATTTGGCAAATGACACAGATTCAACCTTCTCTGTTTCTTGTCTTAGGTCTGCCCCCCCCAAAAAAAAAAAAAAAATCATCCATAGGACTTTTAATAAGATAAGATAATCCTTTAATAGTCCCACCATGGGGAAAATCAATATGTTACAGCAACATGGATAATACAGTAACATATTACAAGAAAGACACATACAAGCTCAGAATAGCAGATGGAGAAGATACTAGGAATCATGGGAACTTAGAAGAAAAAAAAGACTTCAGGATCATATAGTTCTCTGTGCGGAGTGATCTCTGCTTAGCTTGATGTTGATTCTACATCCTGGCCACGATTGGGATTGGGAAGGATCTCTAATAGTGCTCCTTCTCACACTTGGGGTGAAGCAGTCGGTCACTAACAGTATTGCCCAGTGATATCACGGTCTCATACATGGGATGGGAGTTATTCTCCAGCATGGAGCCCACCACAGACAGTATCCTTCTGTCACTCACCACCTTTAATGGGTCCAGGGGGCTCCCTAGGACAGAGCTGGCCCTTCTAACCTGCCTGTCAAGTCTAATTCTATCCCTGGCTGGTATGCTACTTTCCCAGCAGGAAACTCTGAAGAAGATTGATGATGCTACCACAGAGTTGTAGAAGGCCCTAAGAAGTGCCCCCTGGATTCCCAAGGCCCTCAGCCTCCTGAGCAGGTAGAGTCTGTTGTGACCCTTTCTGTGCAGCGCACCCATGTGATCAGCCCAATCCAGCTTATTATTGAGGAGGACCACCAGGTACTTATAGGTCTTGAATATCTCAATGCTTGTCCCCTGGATATCCACCAGCTATGGAGCACCTCTCCACTTACTAAAGTCTACCACCATCTCCTTGGTCTTCTCAGCATTAATCCTGAGGTGGTTCCACTGACACCATTGCATAAAATCCCAGTTTAAGTGTCCGTACTCCCTGTCATCTCTGTCTGTGATGAGGCCTACTATTGCAGAGTCATCGGAGTACTTCTGTAAGTAACAGCTACATGAGTTATAGCTAAAGTCAGCAGTGTACAATGTGAAGAGCAAGAACTGTACCTTGTGGTGCCCCCGTACTACAGATCAGTGTTCAAGACACAGCCCTGGGCTCTCACATTTTGGGGTTGTTTTGAGAGGTAGTCTAGGACCCCCTTTGCATACTGTTTGTGCTTACATCTAGCCTCAATATTCTCCACATATTTAGCCCACTAACATGTCTATTTATGCATTGACTTTTCAATTTGTCTTTGATTTCCTTAGATTAGTTTGAGGTTTCAGTCCAGTCATGCTACACGCTAAAATAAAAATATTTTTCCTCTACCCAAACAATCCATCTGATTTCCATACACTTGGCTTTACCATCAATATCTTGTAATGAGTTGAACAGTTTCTTGGGAAAATATTTTTTCATGTTTTATTTATTGAGGCACGCTCCTATTTATACTAATATTCTCAATGAGTAAAGTACAGCTTCAGGTGTACACTTCGCTCTTGATGACTTGAATACCGAATATTAAACAAATTTATCCATTTCATACACTTGACATTAGTAAATGACACTCTCATGAAGCATTCTGTCTTTTAATGTACTGCAGGTGTAGATAGTGTAAAAGGTCTTATGTAATGGGTTTTTAAGAAGCAGACTACAATTTGTTTAAGGCACCAAATCAGTCATTCTCTATAGTCCTTAGAAGAGTACATGAGGAAACAATTTCTATACATGTCTCCCAGACAATAATCGAGTACTACACATGAATAGTCAATGATGTCAAGTTGCTCTTTGTAGATAACAACAACCAGTTGGCCTTTAAGTATCAATTCCTCTGCACTGCACAAAAATAGAGAAAATTTAGATTTTCTGGAAAAAAAAAAGTTGTTTGCTTTCATTTTGCTCAGGGGAGAAATAAAAAATGAGCAATTCTGTTGGACTGAAGTTAGCTGCCAAGACGCCAAACAGGAGTAAAACTAATAGTGAAGTGCCTAACTTTCAGATATAAAGAACATATAATCTAATAAAACCTTCCACTTATTATAGATATAGAAAATCACACAAATAGTATAAAAGGAAAAATCATTAATGAGAATGTTTGACCTTAATGTAACACTTGAGATCTGCATGGAATACCATAAAATATTACAATAATTGTTTTTCCTTACTTGTCTTTTCTGTTCTACTGTCTTGGCTGTACTTTGGGTATTGGAATCATCGAATGGTTGTGGAACTAACTGTATGTAACAATACAATAATGTAACGTTTTTGTTCACAATAATACATTCATCTTTCTGTATATAACGCTGTTATTTCTGGTTATTCAGAAAGATTCAACCTAGTCCAAAAGATACACAAGTTTCATTGTGACTTCTAACATTTTTTTGTACTAAATTTATGCAAGAACTAGGGTTGAGGGATCGGAAAAGATCCCGCCTAAAAAAAGATTGGGAATGGAATTTCGATCCCAATTCGCTCAACCATTACCTGCAACTTAAATCAACTTAACTGTAACGTACCTGCACAGAACCGCTGCCACTCCCCGGAGCTCCAGGCCATTGTTCTCTGTCCTCTCCTCTGATTCATTCGACGTCAGAGTGTCGTGCATGTCCCCGCCTCCCTAGGCTAGTGTTACTGATGCTGGGAGTAGGCAGGGATTGTTGTGGCTTAGTAGAGTGTGGGCAGGTACAGTGTGGGGAGACGTGAGTGATTCACTATGGAGGCAGGGGCACGTACAGCGCTCTGCCATTGTCTGAATGAGTGAGGAGAGAAACTGACAGAGAAATACAGCCCGGAGCTCCAGGAAGCGGCGTACAAACCGGGAAGGGAGGCGGCAGCGGTTCTGTGTAGGTAACCAGACAGCAGGGGGGACTAAGTAGCCGGCAGATTTTTTAATCACTACACAGCGTGGCATCTAAAATGATGGAAAATGAAAGGAAATCGGATTTTAAAAATGGTCCTGAAATCTCAAGATCGGCTCAACCCTAACAAGAACCTAAAAACTCAACATATCACATGAGGGGTTAAAAGTACAATTATCATTTCTTGTTTTCTTCATCTATGACATTGTCGAATAATTCATTTATTTAGTTATATCATGGACTACTGCAGCAGCAAAGTAATAGTGTCCAAAATATCATATAAAATGAAGATAAATATACAAATATCATTGCAAACTTAACACGGCGCCCTTTATTCCCCCAATCACAACCATTAGGAGCAATGCAAATTAAAAAAATCTGTAAAAAATTAATTCATTATGTCATCTACATAACACTTTGTCCAAGATCCAAGATATGTCTATTTCATTGTCACATATCCTGATAAATGTATGATTGCTGGGGAGTCTGACTAGTGGGATCCCCAGTGATCTCGAGAGTCCTCTGTATGAATGGAGTGATAGCGAGTATATTGGTCATCAACTCCATTCATGTTAATGGAACTGAAAATCATAGAATAGAATGGAATGGTGGACCAACATGCACACTTGGGAAACCATTGGTCCCAAGTCCCATTGTTCACACCTCAGTGAGCAAACATCACTTATACTGTGGATAGGTGATAAATGCTGTTCATGGGACCACCCCTTAAATTTATAACCTTGAAACAATGTTCTTAGTATACAATTTTTATTTCATTGGGCTTTTCAAATCTGACCACTCCCTGAAAATACATACTATTCCATGTGGTGAATAGGCAATTACATTTATATATATGTTTAATTGTTTTGGTCACTTTTGTCCATAATCTGTACATTCTTGGATACTTCTGAAACAGATGAATTAGGTCACCTTTTGCCCCTGTGAGGGGGCATCTGTAGTCAAGACTTGCAGACCAAGGAACCAAGGAAACTTAATGTCATAAAACTGAAAATTGACCTTAAGGCTGCGCTTACACTACCATTACTATTGTCTGTCTCATCTGATTTGATACAATTGATACATTCATTTGATACATTCAAAGAACATTAAGGAATCATACTTAGTATCTTGGTCCATTGGGGTTTAATTTTTTTCCACCAATATCTTGACTCCATCTTTAACATTTCTTAATTTTTTTTTTTAAAAAACACCCCATACATTTTGGATACCATATAACTGTATGTTTTTATTCAACACAATCCATAAAACTTTTTTTACATTTTTCATCTTAGCATTCATTCTGTGCAACATAGTTTTGAGTTTGACCAAGACACACAATGAACTATAGTACTGCTACGATGTTCCTGGGGCCACCAAGAGGCCCATATTTGTTGTGAGCCATAATTTGGGGAAAGGCATTGCAAACAAATTGTCTATGAGCTGATGCAGTTTGTGATCATCTGAACACATTGCAATGGGAAAGAAAATGGAACACTACATGCTGTTCTCTAAGTTTACTATCATGTTCTTCTGTCATGATTTCCATAAAAAAGAAGAATTTACAGTATTATTTTTATTGGAACCCAAAGGAATCCCAATGGATAGCATTAATATCAATAAGTTTGTTCTCTCCATCCAGTTGGATCCATCAGATGACTACGATGAAATGATGACAATGACTATGATCAAATGAATCCAACCCAGCAGACATGGATGAATTATAAATGGAAGCCACAGGGCAAACAGTGTCTGGCGTCACAGTATATATTTTACAATGATCTATATGTACAGATATAACAAATAGAGATGAGCGAGTAGTATTCGATCAAATAGTAGTATTTGATTGAATAGCTCCCCTGCATAGTTATTGGTATACCCAGTCGAATACCATGCGATAAACGGGGGAAAAATTCGATTCCCCTCCCACCTACCCTGAAGCTTTTTTTTACACCAATAATAGAGATGAGCGAGTAGTATTCGATTGAGTAGGTATTCGATCGAATACTACGGTATTTGAAATACTTGTAGTCGATCGAGTACCACTCGCTATTCGAATGTAAAAGTTTGATGCAGAACCAGCATTGATTGACCGAATGCTATACGGTCGGCCAATCAATGCTGGTTCTTCTCCTACCTTTAGAAGTCTTCTCTGCGCAGCTTCCCCGCGGCATCTTCCGGCTCTGAATTCACTCTGCCAGGCATCGGGCCTGGGCAGAGCCGACTGTGCATGTCTGCTTGTAGTACGGGCATGCGCAGTCGGCTCTGCCCAGGCCCGATGCCTGGCAGAGTAAATTCAGAGCTGGAAGATGCCGCGGGGACGCTGCACGGAGAAGACTGCTCAGAGGATCCAGCCCGACCCTCATTCGTGGACTTGGTAAGTATAATTTGATCAAATGTTGCCTACCCCTGAAACGAGCATTTTCCCCCCACAGACTATGATAGGGTTCGATATTCGATTCGAGTAGTCGAATATTGAGTGGCTACTCGAAACGAATATCAAAGGGGAGGTATTCGATCGAATACTTCTCACTCACCTCTAATAACAAAGTTTCACTTGACCCTTTGGCTAGGAAGGCAGGGAAATGGTTAACCAAAATAATCATACTCACCTGTCCTACATCCCACCATCCCAGCCGCAGCTCACTGTTCCTCGTAGCCTGTATTACGTTCCAATGCCTCATCAATGATGTGATTTACCCCTCCATATGGCCATGGGAACCAATCATTGGCCTTGGATGTCACGTATATAATTGCTTATACATGGAAATATATTTATACTACCGGTATACATTGCCAACAAATGAAGAATGGGGTCTTTTCTTTGACAAGTATGCCTTTGTTCGTTTGTATAAGTATTGTAGATTTTCTTCCCTGTAGAACAAGAGGAAACACCAATGAACCTTAGAATCAGCGCTGCATATAAACCTTTTTCTAAGCCTGGATTACAAATCCATGTTTCCGAACTGGCAAAGCAATTGACATTGATTTCTTTAAGTCCTGTAAGTTCATTTAAGTACATTAAAACAGTAAAATCACATTGCCTAAAGTTCTGTGACTGCTGTATTCTTAGAATAAATGTAAAGGCTTAGAGGTGATAATTGTATTCTCGTCTGCTGATTTGTTACAATCGGGAACTAAGAGGAAATCAAGTCAAGGAGAACATGTAGTAAACAACATTTATACATACACCTTTTAAGGCTTTGTACGCTTTGCTACCCATAGCGGAGAATGTGAGGACAGCCATTTACACTTCCACTCCTGTTACATTACCTGCGGGCATAGATGTCGTTCTTGAAACCATATGTCAATATCCAGTGATGTGTAACTCATAATTAGGAACAATGGGGGAAATTGTTCGATGAACATTGTAGGAGTATTATACTAAGTGGGTCACTTTGGTCTTTTCAAGCAAAAAAGTGGTGACCCAAAAAAGTATCAAAAGGCGCCATTGTAGATATTTCTCAATTTGCATGCCACATTTGTGAAAGTGGGCTGACTTTAGCAAGGGTCAAGGCAGCCCGCAACGGGGACACCTCTGCCTATCAGATTTACTTGGCTCACACCAGAAATCTGGCACAAGTTATGTCTGAAATCTATGTCAGTCTCAGATTTCAACTCTAGCACAATGGATCTCTTGCAGTTTGCTAGACTAAATAGGAGGCCAGAACCTTGTAATAGTTCTAGTGCATCCCAGCCAGTGTTCTCTATATTAGGACCATAGGAAAGTATTTTACAACCTACTTTCATGTCCACATGTTCCGTGCGGAGATCTTGCAGCAAGCACACAGACCCCATTATAGTCTATGGGGTCCGTGTGCTTTCACTGCACACCACTTGCAAATGAGTTCAGTAGACTGTTCAGGAGGTCCCCGTGCAGACTCCCTGAATGGATTACCGAACGTAGATGTAAACCAAGGATAAGGTCGGTTGCAAACGACCGTGCTGCAACCGGCTGGCTATGAATTAAAAGGACAGGCAGCACACGTGGGACATGGGGATGTCCTCACATGCCGCCCGTGCACATGTCATGCTTCCGCGGCCGCAGAAGTAAGAGCCGCAAAATAGGACAGGAATAGGACCTATTCTGTATTTTGCAGCCTAGACTGTCTGCCCACACACAGGACCGTGAAAATCACGGTCCTGTGTATGGGCCCATTGAAATGAATGGGTCAGTGTGCTATCCATGAAAAACACATATAGCACACTAACCACTGCCACAATCGTCTGCAACCGGCTTAAGTTTTAGTTGTGTGGGAGGAATCCAGAGTATCGGGAAAAAACCCACGCACGCACGGGGAGAAAATACAGACACCTTGTAGATGTCATCTGTGGTTGGATGCAGACCTAGGTCTCCAATACCTGTGTGCTAACCATACTGCCCTACACATTAGAATAGTGTACAGTATACTGACATGTGGATCAACAGAGCTATATGGGAGAGTTAAATGTATAGTATACTGAAAAATTGATCAACAGAAATACATGGGATTTTTAGCTGTATAGTATACTGACATATGGATCAACACACCTAAATGGGAATGTTAAATGTTAGATATACCGTATACTGTAAATATATCAGATTTTCCACCATTTAAACTGAAGTGTTGAAACATAGTGTTAACCTAGTCTAAAAAGTTATATTACATTTTATCCTGAATTGTTGATACTTACCTTTGGGTGCCATATTATGGTGCTATTACTTACTAAGAGTAGGCTCTGACATATGGTGTCATCTCAGTAGGCACCATACAAGAGTGCCTAGGGATCCAGGGTATGGGGACAGAGAATGGATGTTTTGGATTAATATCACACATTTAATTGACACACAATACAATGTATTCCTTTAGAGAAGTCACCAATATTACTGTACACATGTGTAATGGAATCTTTAATCAGAAAAATCTCTTTATGTAATCCTTCATAAGCAAACACTGGGAATAAGGAATCATATGAATGACTACTCATCCTCTATACAGCTTGCATTGGGCAGTGTAAAGGCCCTTTAAACAAGTGCCAAAAGACTTGTCACATTGTCCATCAGTACTTGTTATGGACCTGAAATTGACCTTTCTAAAAGAGTCCTTAAACTGCCACTTCCTGTCACTTTTCATCTTCCATGCCTTGGTGGCAGTGTCAGCAGTCATCTCATATCAACAAGGGATTGTGGGATCACAGACATACAATGAAATGTAATGTCTCTATTATAAATCTGGAGCCTAAAGACACAGAATCAGTCAACGCTCTCCAGAAGAAATCAATAGGTTGATTTCTGACTTTTTATGTCCTGCTGTAAAACACATCTGGAACTGGAACTCCATTAAGATGGCGGCTTCATGATGATCGACTGAAAGTGGGATATAAAATATAGAGTTGAACATAAAAACAGACTTCTTTAACATTTTAAAGGGCCTCTCACCACCTTCATTACCCCCAACTTTTTGAATCCTGTAATAGACTTCCGGGATGCACGGACAACCTAATTAGCATATGAATAAAAAAAAATTATATTGGAGATGAGCGAGTAGTACTCGATCGAGTAGGTATTCGATCTAATACTACGGTATTCGAAATACTCCTACTCGATCGAGTACCACTTGCTATTCGAATGGAAAAATTCAATGCAGAACCAGCGTTGATTGGCCGAATGCTATACAGTCGGCCAATCAACGCTGGTTCTTCTCCTACCTTTAGAAGTCTTCTCCGCGCAGCTTCCCCGCGGCGTCTTCCGGCTCTGAATTCACTCTGCCAGGCATCGGGCCTGGGCAGAGCCAACTGCGCCAACCGCGCTTTGACTGTAAGCGGCCATTTTCTTGTGGTGCGGGCATGCGCAGTCGGCTCTGCCCAGGCCCAATGCCTGGCAGAGTGAATGAAGAGCCGGAAGATGCCGCGGGGAAGCTGCACGGAGAAGACTTCTCGGAGGATCCAGTCCGACCCTCACTCATGGACTTGGTAAGTTTAATTTGACCGAATGTTGCCTACCCCTGAAACGAGCTTTTTTCCCCCATAGAGTATAATAGAATTCGATTTGAGTAGTCGAATATTGAGGGGCTACTCGAAACAAATATCAAATATCAAGTATTTAACTACTCACTCATCTCTAATATATATATATATATATATATATATATATATATATATATATATATATATATATATATGTAAATTTAATTATTAATATTTTGTAATAAATCAATACTTATTATATTAATGTAATCATGTTAATAATTTCATGCCAATGTAAAATTACAACTCATCTTGGAAAAGTGTCCAGAATGCAACAATGACAAAAAAGACCCCCAGAAACAAACAAACACACAAAAAAAAAAATGTTAAAAACGATGTGTTTTATAGACCAAAAATAATGGTGTTCTGAAGAGGTTAATATGTACAGTAGACGGTAGCAGGCTCCGTGTCATGGCCACTGCGTGTGTCCTCATCCTTGCGCGGATGGTGTAAATCTATAGGCATTCAGACGTATGAATCCCAAAACTTGTTTATATTCTTATTATAATACGATATAATTGTATTACAATAGAAATAATAGAATAAATCAAAATCTTTGACCTGTGCTTCACCCGTTGTACAATTACGGCATATTAAAGTAATGATTATTGTGATGGAGTTGATTGGTAAATCATTAGCTAATTTGAATTTAATTACCATGACATTGCTCCCATTCATTATCAATAACTTTAATTAGACTTTTGGGTGAAAACAATGCAATGAATAATTAAAATACTAAAAAGAGGAAGATCTCTTAAGCATTAATAATTTAGCCGTATTGTTAATTGTAGATTCCATTCTGTTCATTTTAATGCACATTTGGCGCTGGCACGAACACTTAAATTCAGGAAGTTTTGTGTTGATAGATTTTGCAATAATACCATTTCCATTTAATAATTCATATCATCTGCTGAATAAGGTAGGGGCCGTTTTACTTATCTTTTTAGTCCATATTACAATCGTGCTTGACGTGTATATTAGCAATAAAAGGAGAAAAACTTTCTCAAAATGATACTTTTAGAAGAAAACTTCTATAATGATCCTGTTAAAGAATTAATGTGGCATTAGTGTATTGTGTTGTACAATGCCTTTGTATGAGAATGGCCATGTTACCCCAGCAGTGGCATTGGTTGACTACCAAGGGAGCAGACACAGCAGCCGGAGTGGGGCTCAACAACTATTAATGGGGTTTTCCAGGCAAATTTATTTATTTATTTTATGTTAATGGGTTAATAAGTGCATCAAAATACCTTTAGCAGTGTTTTGAGTGATTTCTGGGCTTCTCCGGGAAATCCTGGCATCCTCTGCATTTGTTTACATGGTGTAGCTTCCTGTTCTCTTATCCAACAACTATTATGATGTATTGCTCTACACTCAGAGCTGACTTTACCTCCCCCTCTAACCCCTTCCCTGTTTCCATAGCTAGCCTGACCACTACTAGCCCTTTCTAACTAACTAACTCATCCAACCCCCCCAACCCCATCATACTTACCTGTCTACCTGTCACGGCTTGCTGGTACTCTGGCTCTATTGCACATAAAAATGTAACCATAACCAAAGAAAATCGCTGGTATGGCTGGTAATCACTGGTACGGCCACACTTAGAATATTGTGTGCAATTTTGGGCACCGATATACAAAAAAGACCTAACTGAACTTGAAAAAGTGCATAGACGGGCAACCAAAATGATTAGGGGAATGGGTGGATTGGAGTACAACGATAGATTAACAAGCTTGGGGTTATTTTCTTAGAGAAAAGACGTCTACAGGGAGATCTAATAACAATGTACAAATACATGAAGGGACAATACAAAGAACTTTCTAAGGATCTTTTTACTCCTAGGCCAGTGACAGTGACAAGGGGACATCCTCTACGTCTGGAGGAGAGAAGGTTTCACCAGAAACATAGAAGGGAAGTGGTGATGGTGGATTCATTAAACAAGTTCAAAGAAGACCTGGATGCCTTTCTTGAAGAGAAAAATATAACAGGTTATGGACTCTAGATTTTAAGGATACGTTGATCCAGGATTTTTATACTGACTGCCAGATTCGGAGTCGGGAAGGAATTTTTTTCCCCTGAAATGGGGCGATTGGTATACGCCTCATGGTTTTTTTTTTTGCCTTCCCCTGGATCAACACTGTAGTGATTGTAGGGTTATAGGTTGGACTTGATGGACTAATGTCTTTATCCAACCTCATCTACTATGTAACTATATGTAACTATGTTTATATTAGGGGTACTACTTATACTAAGCTAGGAGGAACATCACTCGAACTTACTAAATGGCTTACCTAAATACATATAATTGTGATGGAGAAAAAGTATATCACATATACATAATTTTAACTCAGTTAGCAGAGCTAAAACAATAACATGATTGAATCATGGTACAATTTCTAAGGAACCCTAATTTGGGGCCATTGACTCCATGAACTTCAAGCAATAATCCTCTATAGCACTATTAAAAAATCTTCTTGATGCTGTGGTCTCTTCTTCTACGATTGGCCATCAACACATGGTTAGGGTCACATCTATATAGGAGACTCCACTGCAATGTCCGTCAGAAAACTCTGACAACTTTTTTGTCTGGGATTTTAAGTTAAAAGGACAGACAAATGATGGACACCTGAAGAACCCCATTATATTCAAAGGAGTCCCTCAGGTTCATCCATCTTCTATGTCCATCATAGAACAGATAAGAAGGCGTCTGTTTTAATATTCTTGGTCCTCTGGCAGACAAGAAAAATGGAAAAGTCAAGAAAAATGGAAAGTCATTAGCAGGTGTGAACCTCACATAATGTGTAATCTTTTGGCTTAATCCCCTTTAATCAAGATTATTATACAATATACAAAATATATTATTGGTAATTCACCAATGAAATACGTTTAAAGCTGTGGCTCTTTCCGTTATCGATGACTTTGCTGATTTTGACGCTGAATCTGCTTCAAAATCAGCCTCCAGAAAAAGCCTCTCGATAGAGTTCACACCACGTTTTTTTTAACTTCCATGTAATAGATGCAAAAAATGGATTAAAAAAATGGATGCAAACAGATGGCCATCCATTTCCATAGACTTTAATGTTAAAGAAAACCGATACGTTGCTGTCTGTTTTTTTGGGTGGACGCATAAGTATGGTATGCTACGTTTTAGTGCCCTTCAAAAAAAAAATGGACAGCAACGGATCAATGAGCATTAGCGATATGGACGCTTTGCATTAATTGTACACCATACAATTCTGAATTGTAATTGTCCAGGTAGCCTGAATCACTGCGACAAAACTATGCCAAGGAACTTCATTTCTTAGCAAGCTCCTTGTGGAATTCCCTGCACTCCAGCATCTTCTTTATCTGTGGTCTCACAAAGAGACCTGAAGGTACTTGAACACTGCCAAATCCTTACCTACAGCTGTGACAAATAGTCTGATAAAGCTCAACTTAGTGTGCAGTGATGGCATAAACACTTTGGGAACCAACTGTGACTAGGGCCTTATTCACATGTCAGTGATTTGCATCATTGATTGTAAATCAAACCCAGGTGCAGGGCACAAACATAGATCAGGTGCATATATTTCCATCAAACATTGTCTCTATGTATAGTAGTCTCCATTCCTCGCTTTGGATTGCAATGAATGATGAAAAACATTGAGTTGTGCATAAGGCTTATATGATAAAGTGGTTATGCCACAATAAATATTTGTCATTTATCAATAGGATAAAGCATACATTTCTGATCAGTGGGGTCCGATAACTGCAAAGATGCACCCTCGTCCATTAATTTCAATGGGAGCACTGGAGGTAACTATCCCTGTCGCTCCCATTGAAATCTATTGTAGCCCACCTTGTAGCCTCTGCTATCTTAAAGTTAAATGTCCCAGTCATACTTATCAGTTTTGATTTATACAGTATGTTGATTGTTCACGACTAGAGATGAGCGAACACCGTTCAATTGAATACATATTCGATCGAATATCAGGCCGTTCCAGGTATTCGATTACAATTGAATACCATGAGGCAAACGCAGTAAAAATTCATATCCCCTCCCACCTTCCCTGGTGCAATTTTTGCACCAATAACTGCGTAGGGGAGGTGGAACAGGAACTACGACAATGGAGGCATAAAAAAAATCGGAAGAAATCAGGTGACCTCCACTTCAGACGAATGGTGGATTTAACATTCGATTAATTTGAGAAAGAGAACTACGTGACAGGGAGACAGGGATAGATCTACAGGCAAGGTTAGTTAGGGATTACCTTTATTTAGGGGGGAATGTTACTCACCCAGCTCTTTGGGGCTATATCTGGTCGGGATCCCTGTCAGCTTGCGATATGCGCGAGCTGACTTTTTCCCATAGGAATGCATTGACCAGCGTTGACTGGCTAGTGTACAGCAATCAGCCAATCAACGCTGGTTCTGCCGGAGGAGGCGGAATCTAAGATCCGTCCACAGCAGTTTCCATTGTGGTCCGATCTCAGATATAGCAGTGCTGACACAGCACTGCTACACAGAGAAGCGGCAGAGCTCAGCACACGCAGAGATGCAGCAGAGCTGAGTGTGCAGCATGGTTCAACGCACACTCGGCACTGCTACATCAGATGCTGAGTGTGCGTTGAACCATGCTGCACACTCCATTTTTTGTTGTGTTTGTACTATATACAAAGTGCTTTTGTTACCAATGGCTCCTGATAGGAGCTTCATATCTAAACATTGTGGTATCCTATCATCCCTAATGCAAATGGATACATTGTTTTTATTTCTGGGCAGTGAATGTATAGAAAATCTAACATCTAAATATAAATATATAATATATTTATTTATATCCTATCCTCCTATCCTATCCTACTATTAATTAATTAATGATATAATAATAAAATAATAATAATAATAATAATAATAATCTTAAAATATGAAAGTTTGGATGTTTGTTCCTCAATCATGCAAAAACTGCCAAATGGATTTGCCTGAAATTTGCCACATACATAGATTGGAACCCTGATTAAAACATAGGCTACTTTTTATGCTGGTAAATGACGTCACTTCATGACCGCTATGAATGAATTTATGTTCAGACTACACTAAAGGACCCTTGATGATGTCATCACAGGTCCTTCAGCTCTTCTCGGATAGGATCACACTAGTGTGTTGGTGGAGATATATAGAATAAAACCGAACACTGTGTAAAAGATGCAGAAAATAGAGTGTAATGAAAGGTAAGGAGAGTAGAGAACATGTAGGCTGTAAGTGGATCAGCGTCAACAACAACATGCAGACAAAGTTGCGGACAGATACTAGTATATATATATCTTTTAGGAAAAAATAAGTACTTTTCAGAATAGCGCTGCCTTGATCACGGAAGCTTCTGATGTTCTTCTACCACTCTTTTCCAGCCTCGGAAGTCATGTGGAGTATGTCAATGTCATGACACTTTCATGTAATGTCATGACGTGATACCCCCACATGACCACTTAAGCCTGATAACAGGCCACAGCAGTCCCCCAAAGCCAGGAAGTCTAAAGATGATAGGAAAAGAACACCAAACTTAGGAGTCGTGATGGATTGTATGGATATTCACCATTTTTCTGCACCTACCCTGGGCCTTTGGTTATTATACTTGGGGGTCTGAAGATCCCAAAAAGTATAATAATAGCCCTTCCTGATCTGTGCAAACAAGTTCGGTCTGCAATGAATTTGGTGGGTGAACCTCGCGAATACTCTCAAAACGAATGTCACAAGGGTTGCCTATTAGAGATGAGCGAACACTAAAATGTTCGAGGTTCGAAATTCGATTCGAACAGCCGCTCACTGTTCGAGTGTTCGAATGGGTTTCGAACCCCATTATAGTCTATGGGGAACATAAACTCGTTAAGGGGGAAACCCAAATTCGTGTCTGGAGGGTCACCAAGTCCACTATGACACCCCAGGAAATGATACCAACACCCTGGAATGACACTGGGACAGCAGGGGAAGCATGTCTGGGGGCATAAAAGTCACTTTATTTCATGGAAATCCCTGTCAGTTTGCGATTTTCGCAAGCTAACTTTTCCCCATAGAAATGCATTGGCCAGTGCTGATTGGCCAGAGTACGGAACTCGACCAATCAGCGCTGGCTCTGCTGGAGGAGGCGGAGTCTAAGATCGCTCCACACCAGTCTCCATTCAGGTCCGACCTTAGACTCCGCCTCCTCCGGCAGAGCCAGCGCTGATTGGCCGAAGGCTGGCCAATGCATTCCTATGCGAATGCAGAGACTTAGCAGTGCTGAGTCAGTTTTGCTCAACTACACATCTGATGCACACTCGGCACTGCTACATCAGATGTAGCAATCTGATGTAGCAGAGCCGAGGGTGCACTAGAACCCCTGTGCAAACTCAGTTCACGCTAATAGAATGCATTGGCCAGCGCTGATTGGCCAATGCATTCTATTAGCCCGATGAAGTAGAGCTGAATGTGTGTGCTAAGCACACACATTCAGCACTGCTTCATCACGCCAATACAATGCATTAGCCAGTGCTGATTGGCCAGGAGGAGGCGGAGTCTAAGGTCGGACCTGAATGGAGACTGGTGTGGAGCGATCTTAGACTCCGCCTCCTCCAGCAGAGCCAGCGCTGATTGGCCGAATTCCGTACTCTGGCCAATCAGCGCTGGCCAATGCATTCTATTAGCCCGATGAAGTAGAGCTGAATGTGTGTGCTAAGCACACACATTCAGCACTGCTTCATCACGCCAATACAATGCATTAGCCAGTGCTGATTGGCCAGAGTACGGAATTCGGCCAATCAGCGCTGGCTCTGCTGGAGGAGGCGGAGTCTAAGGTCGGACCTGAATGGAGACTGGTGTGGAGCGATCTTAGACTCCGCCTCCTCCAGCAGAGCCAGCGCTGATTGGCCGAATTCCGTACTCTGGCCAATCAGCGCTGGCCAATGCATTCTATTAGCCCGATGAAGTAGAGCTGAATGTGTGTGCTTAGCACACACATTCAGCTCTACTTCATCGGGCTAATAGAATGCATTGGCCAATCAGCGCTGGCCAATGCATTCTATTAGCTTGATGAAGCAGAGTGTGCACAAGGGTTCAAGCGCACCCTCGGCTCTGATGTAGCAGAGCCGAGGGTGCACAAGGGTTCAAGTGCACCCTCGGCTCTCCTACATCAGAGCCGAGGGTGCGCTTGAACCCTTGTGCAGCCTCAGCTCTGCTACATCAGAGCCGAGGGTGCGCTTTAACCCTTGTGCACACTCTGCTTCATCAAGCTAATAGAATGCATTGGCCAGCACTGATTGGCCAGAGTACGGAATTCGGCCAATCAGCGCTGGCCAATGCATCCCTATGGGAAAAAGTTTATCTCACAAAAATCATAATTACACACCCGATAGAGCCCCAAAAAGTTATTTTTAATAACATTCCCCCCTAAATAAAGGTTATCCCTAGCTATCCCTGCCTGTACAGCTATCCCTGTCTCATAGTCACAAAGTTCACATTCTCATATGACCCGGATTTGAAATCCACTATTCGTCTAAAATGGAGGTCACCTGATTTCGGCAGCCAATGACTTTTTCCAATTTTTTTCAATGCCCCCAGTGTCGTAGTTCCTGTCCCACCTCCCCTGCGCTGTTATTGGTGCAAAAAAGGCGCCAGGGAAGGTGGGAGGGGAATCGAATTTTGGCGCACTTTACCACGCGGTGTTCGATTCGAACATGGCGAACACCCTGATATTCGATCGAACATGTGTTCGATAGAACACTGTTCGCTCATCTCTATTGCCTATCTGTAGCTAGGACCGAAATACAGTCCTATGAAAAAGTTTGGGCACCCCTATTAATCTTAATCATTTTTAGTTCTAAATATTTTGGTGTTTGCAGCAGCCATTTCAGTTTGATATATCTAATAACTGATGGATACAGTAATATTTCAGGATTGAAATGAGGTTTATTGTACTAACAGAAAATGCGCAATATGCATTAAACCAAAATTTGACCGGTGCGAAAGTATTGGCACCCTTATCATTTTATTGATTTGAATTCCCCTAACTACTTTTTACTGACTTACTGAAGCACAAAATTGGTTTTGTAACCTCAGTGAGCTTTGACCTTCATAACCAGATGTATCCGATCATAAGAAAAGGTATTTAAGGTGGCCAATTGCAAGTTGTTCTCCTATTTGAATCTCCTCTGAAGAGTGGCATCATGGGCTACTCAAAACAACTCTCAAATGATCTGAAAACAAAGATTGTTCAACATAGTTGTTCAGGGGAAGGATACAAAAAGTTGTCTCAGAGATTTAACCTGTCAGTTTCCACTGTGAGGAACATAGTAAGGAAATGGAAGAGCACAGGGACAGTTCTTGTTAAGCCCAGAAGTGGCAGGCCAAGAAAAATATCAAAGGCAGAGAAGAAGAATGGTGAGAACAGTCAAGGACAATCCACAGACCACCTCCAAAGGGCTGCAGCATCATCTTGCTGCAGATGGTGTCACTGTGCATCGGTCAACTATACAGCGCACTTTGCACAAGGAGAAGCTGTATGGGAGAGTGATGAGAAAGAAGCTGTTTCTGCACGTACGCCACAAATAGAGTTGCCTGAGGTATGAAAAAGCACATTTGGACAAGGCAGCTTCATTTTGGAAACATAAATTGAGTTGTTTGGTTATAAAAAAAGGCGTTATGCATGGCGTCCAAAAAGAAACAGCATTCCAAGAAAAACACATGCTACCCACTGTAAAATTTGGTGGAGGTTCCATCATGCTCTGGGGCTGTGTGGCCAATGCCGGCATCGGGAATCTTGTTAAAGTTGAGGGTCGCATGGATTCCACTCAGTATCAGCAGATTCTTGAGAATAATGTTCAAGAATCAGTGACGAAGTTGAAGTTACGCCGGGGATGGATATTTCAGCAAGACAATGATCCAAAACACCGCTCCAAATCCTCAGGCATTCATGCAGAGGAACAATTACAATGTTCTGGAATGGCCATCCCAGTCCCCAGACCTGAATATCATTGAACATTTGTGGGATGATTTGAAGCGGGCTGTCCATGCTCGGCGACCATCAAACTTAACTGAACTTGAATTGTTTGTCCAAAATACCTTTATCCAGGATCCAGGAACTGATTAAAATCTACAGGAAGCGACTAGAGGCTGTTATCTTTGCAAAAGGAGGATCTACTAAATATTAATGTCACTTTTCTGTTGAGGTGCCCATACTTTTGCACCGGCCAATTTTTGGTTTAATGCATATTGCACATTTTCTGTTAGTACAATAAACCTCATTTCAATCCTGAAATATTACTGTGTCCATCAGTTATTAGATATATCAAACTGAAATGGCTGTTGCAAATACCAAAATATTTAGAACTAAAAATGATTAAGATTAATAGGGGTGCCCAAACTTTTTCATAGGACTGTATGTTATTCAATGTAATTTAGCGTTACACTATTATAGTAATCACATTATCCTGTTATAGTAAGAAAATACCTTTTTGTACAATTGTACTATTAGTACACAGATACATATACCTATCCTATAATGCATTCATTAGCTAGAGTGGTGGTGCTTATTGGTTTATTGTACATTCATCACCATGATTTACAACAATCCTAACAACTAAAATCTAATAACATACACTAGAAATATATAGGGAAAACGCTACAATCACAGTTTTGGCTATATTTTACACTAGAGCTTTCTGTTCTCTGTTATATATCTGAGTCCACTATGGGAGTCTGATGATCAAGTATTGCTGCTGGGAAGATAACTGTCAAAGGAACATACATATTTCATTTATATGATTAAAGATTTATTGGCAATATAGTACAATAGCACACTTGCTTTTGCCAAGTTCTTCTTATTTATTTTGAAAAATGGATCTGTAGGTAGAATTCATTCAAAGCAAAAAATGAGCACATCATAAACCACATTATAGGGAAGTAAATATAGAAATTGAGTCGTTGAATTTGTTTGTTTCAAATTTTATAAAAATAACTGTCTAATGGAAAACTAAATGGACGTGACAGTCGTTCATCATTTTCATGTGCGCACTTCCAGCATCCAATTTAAATATACAAAAATGTGCCCAAAGTTAAATAAAAGACAATAAAAAATTGAGGAAAATCAGGAGAAGGCTAAAGCTCCGAAGCTAACGAAACTCAGCTAAAAAAAAAAATGTGGCAAAAACTCAATGCTTTTTTTTGTGCAGAATTCTTCATTGAGTTTTTCCTGCAGTTTTCTTTCTCTATTGAATATATAGGGATAATGCTTGCAATTCCACAACCAAAATTAACATGTTTTCAGCTTTTCCTTAATTTGTGGATGAGATTAATAAATGGAAGGGATGGGACGGTTAAATCCTAACCAAATGGTACGTATACAATATAGAATTCTTGATTGATACAATTAAAAGAATGTAGAAAAATGGGGTCACTGGACCACAACACATGCAAACACAAAAGGGGTGAAAACATACACCTGTCCTGATAGCAATGGAGAGGGTATAAATGCATCCACCCATTCCATTCAGCATAGACTGACCCCAATATCATAGAGCCCACAGACAAAACACATAGATAAGTGGGTTCTAGTCCCTCAGGGGACATCAACCAAAAGAGCCTAAAGATAGAGAAATATTAAAGGCACTTGGATGATGGTGCACTGACTATGAAACACCACAATGCACTGAGTCCAGTTCACAGGATATGTGGTGGCGTCCTATCAATTAACAAGGTCCTACTTAGCAGAATTTGTGAAACTGCTAAATTCTAACACCTGACGCATTTCCAAAACTGACTTTCAGAAATTTCATCATAGGTATGTAGAATTAGGAGGAAGAAACTGGAATTCTAAGGGTTAATTTTTGGAGTGTTACCGGCAATGTATAAAATCCGGCATTCTATAGAATGCCTAGGCTTTGTATACAATGCCAAAAACTAGCTGGCAATGTATGTAACGATTCGTCATTTCACACATTGCCTAGGCGTTCCATAGAATGCCAAATGAGAAAGCATCAAAGTATGAAATAGGTGACATCTCCAATTGCTTCGTTCCGGTGGCAAAGTATCAAATAGGTGACATCTCCGATAGTGCTTCGTTCTGGCAAGCAAAGCATGTGACTTTGAACCCACCGCCCACACGCGATACCACAACGGTTGCTGCCTCAGGCTTAGAGTTAGTGTGTTGTGGTCGCCTCTGACTTAAAATTAGTTTGCTGTTCGTGAGTGTCCATGAACATGGCGGGGGAGGAGGAGCAAGCTGTAGTGTTGGAGAAAGACATAAGACAATGATTCGACGATGAACTGTCCAAAATTCGAGGGAAAGTTGCCAAAAACAGTATTTTCTTAAGCAAAACTACTTACCAGAAGTTAATAAATGATGTCAAAAAAGCCAAAATAACTACTAATAAGGAACCCAGAGACCATTGGTTGCTGAATCGCTATGATGTGATGATTGTAGAAAACAAAAGTAAACTCATTTATCCTGTTAAAGAAGGCATCAGTACTATACAGTATTTACAGTATTATGTCACGGACTCCGAGGTATTTCACGTACTTCATGAAGCTCATTTGGCTATTGGACATGGAGGAGGACTTGATGATAGAATTTTCAAAGATCTTGCAACCAAATACAACACACCGTTACATGTCATGATATTGGCTATTGGACATGTAGGATGTGATAGAAGGTTGAAACAACTTTCAACTAAATACAAAAAAACATTAGACGTCATAATATTGAACTGTGCATCCACCTTTGGGAACCTTCTTGCCAGAAAAAAACACCAGCAGAAAAGTACTCTCATTCTATTTTGGTTTTTCATACTTTGCTTAATAGCATTTGTCATTCTATACAATGCCTATGGAAACTATGTATCGATTCTCACATTTCACACATTGCCTAAAAATTCTATACGATGCCGGTAACATATATACTGTTTAGAGATGAGCGAGTAGTATTCTATCGAGTAGGTATTCGATCGAATACTACGGTATTCAAAATACTCATACTCGATCGAATACTACTCGCTATTCGAATGGAAAAATTCAATGCAGAACCAGCGTTGATTGGCCAAATGCTATACAGTCGGCCAATCAACACTGGTTCTTCTCCTACCTTTAGAAGTCTTCTCCGCGCAGCATCCCTGCGGCGTCTTCCGGCTCTGAATTCACTCTGCCAGGCATCGGGCCTGGGCAGAGCCCACTGCGCATGCCCGCGCTACAAGAAAATGGCCGCTTTGACTGTAAGCGGCCATTTTCTTGTAGTGCGGGCATGCGCGGGCACAGAGAAGACTTCTCGGAGAATCCAGCCCGACCCTCACTCGTGGACTTGGTAAGTTCAATTTGATCGAATGTTGCCTACCCCTGAAACGAGCATTTTCCCCCATAGACTATAATAAGAATCGATATTCGATTCAAGTAATCGAATATTGAGGGGCTACTCGAAACGAATATCGAGTATTTAACTACTCGCTCATCTCTAATACTGACGTATACACAATGTTTAGTCACAAAAGAAAAAAATTACAAGTATTTGGATGAAGTGACGCTAGTTATATGTCAAACTATGGGTTTCTGTTTATAAGATATAATCTACACTCACAATGACCTTCAGGCCGGGGGTCCACGGGGTGTAAACGCTGCAGTTTGCCCATGGCAAAAACGCTGTGGAAATAAGTACTGCATTTCACAGTCACAGCAAAGTGGATGGGATTCAAGCAATTTCCATCCTGACTTTGCAGCAAACATGTGGTTTCCAAAAATGTTGCAGATTTGGAAATTGCAGCATGTCAATTATACCTACAGAGATGTTGGTGATTTCCCTATACCGTATTTTCTGGACTATAAGGCGCACATAAAATACTAGAATTTTCTCAGAAATTGCAAGTGTGTCTTATAGTCCGGTGTGCCTTATGTATGGATCTGTCCTACCTCTAATGGAAGTTGCAGAAACTCAATTTGAAGCTGTCTCTTCCCCAATACAACTGGTTGGGTCCCGGTCGTGCTGTCGCTGGTCTCTCCGCTGTGCCGAAGTGACCGCTCCGTGACTGCTGCACTCTGTGGCGCGATGTTAGGACAGCATTCGGCCATGTTGGCTGCTGGCCATGCCCCCTCGCTGCATTACGTGTTCTTCACAGCAGTCTGTTGTGTGGGCGGGGCCTGGGCCGCAGCCCCGCCTAGTTTCTGTGTCACACTGGAGAGCAGGGAGCGCATCATCCCCCGGAGCTGCTGATGCTTCTGTCCCCTGTGTCACCCTATATGGTGCGCCTTATAGTCTGGTGCACCTTATATATGAATCTAGATGCCTTAGCAGGCATTTTTTGCAGGTGCGCCTTATAGTCCGAAAAATACGGTAGGTATAATTGAAGCAGAAAGTCCATAGAGGAAACATCTGCAAACTTTCTGTGCAAAGAGCTGCGATGTTGCCGCAGTTTTACCTGTAGGACATCATGTGGGGCTTTAGCCCCAAACACATTTTATTAAGAACTTTTTCATCATACAAATTTAATACAGACCCTCAATGGACTACAGCCCACATCACAACCACTAGGTGGCCACATACAGACACATACTGTTAGGGAATAGCCAGATGATAATTCCCCAGAAGCTGCTGGTGAACCCTGGAGGGAGGGGCACAAGGGACAGTGAGCCCTAAACTGAAGCCCCCCGCTTGCCCTTCCTATTGCCAGACCCTATCCTAGGTAATAGGCGACAACCACGAAGACAGTCCCTCCCTGAATACGTGAAACACAAAACGCAGACAAGACGTACAACAACAAAGGGAGGTCAGGTAGCCAGGGTTCGGTAACGAGAGCGATGCAGTGCCAAATCGGAGTCAAGAGAATAGTCAGTAGGAAAGCCAGAGGTCAAGGATTAGCATACAAGTAAATAACAGCAAGAGATACCAGAAAGCAAGGGCAATAACCGGCACCAGTGTGACTGTGAGCAAAGACTAAATAGGGAAGGAAGAACCCGCCCAGAACCTGACAGGAAGAAAAGCTGTCAATCACAGGCAAGACAGATTAACCACTTAATGAACAGAGGCAACATTGGCAGAAGACGGGTGTGGTGCAAATCCAATTAAGGACTAGAGCCGTGTTCACACAGTGCAACTAAAAACCTTAAGCAGATTATCAAACTGCACACGCCTCCGGCGCCGCAGCATGCGAGCAGAGGGTGGCGCAGAGGCCCGAACAGGCAGAGATGTTACACATACGGCATAAACAGTTCAACAAAGTCATGTTTTCTTTCAAAGCCGTTCATCTTGTGCCTCACATTTTAATATCTAGAAGTCAAAAACAATGGCAAAGGAAGATATATATTTATATGGCTTCTGACTTTTTTTCTATGTAAAATAGATATGGAAAAAAAACACAAACAACCTGCAAAAACACATGCTAGGTGATGATGCAGCATTGTAAAGTAGCAGCCAAAATAGTGTGACTTTATTCCTTTATTTGTCATGCATTTATTCAGTGTGATTGAGAGTGAGATGTTATGTCAGGTGAATGCAGTCTTGGAGCTAGCACCGACAATAAGCTCTATTTTCATTGGCACAGGGTTCAGAAATAAATATTGCAAGTGCGTTCACAGCTTGACAGTACACAGACTATCTGCAACAGACACTACTTCAAAGGCATTTCCATTGGTAACCCAGTTAATGAAGGAGTAAACAGGTGGATTCCGGGCTCCTTCTAAGTATAGCAATGTTACAATTTCTTCATTAACAATATAGACGGTGAGATTCATTAAATATGTAATAATATACTTTGTACCACAACTGCTTCACAGCTTCGCTTAGAATTAGCGCTCATTCAGAATAGTAATGAGAGATGTGAGGTATTTATGTATTTTTTTCACCTCTGTTTCAGTTTCTTAAGTAAGGAACTTGTCACATTTGTTATGCAAATTCCTTTTCACCGCATATAATTTCGGGAATACGTGAGAATGCCTCTCTGGATGCCTTGAAGTAATATTTTTTTTTTTTTAAATTAACATTTTACTCTTGAAAGCCGCCTGCCTTTCAAAGGAGAACATAAGAGCTGTATAATTGCTCTCTTTTCACAGAGGTGAAAGAATCAATGAAACATTTAAACCATCTGATGAAAAAAAATAAGAATAGGACTTTTTGAAAACAAAGCACTTGTATGCATTAAATGAACCTAAGTATGCAATTAGACAGAAAATACATGCCATCTACTTAATAAGTACCCATTCTGATGGAGCTCCATTGTGCACCGGCTAAATGGCATAGGTTTAATTAGGAGAATTGATTTTACATTACTGCCGAGCCCAGTATAAATATAATAATAATAAAAAGCACACATAATAAAAGAAGTGCAGCAGAGGCACGTCGTATTTTGTCAGTTTTGTGCCAAGTCTCTGCAATCATCCTAATTTCTGTAACAATGCCATTGTCTGCCTTTCAGAAGTCAATAAACAAGTTGTTTTAGATGCATTATGAATAGTGCTTTTGGCTGTAACGAAATGTATTTACTGCACATTTTCGGCTACTTCTTATACAGCAGTTTAATGTGGTGCAGTAATCAATAAAGGACTTTCACTGGTAATATTAGGACTACGGTTCCACCATGATGGGCCTTGATGGTGATTAATAGCCCGGCCTTTATTATACTATATACTTGGGATTTATGGTTTCATTTTCTCAGCACCCTCTAAAGGTAAATTTGGTAAAGGGCAAATTTGTTAGAATGATAGTCATTGGGAAGAAAAAAAACTTTATAAAACCAGCCATGTTGCATTGGAGGAAATATTATGTTGAACACTAACATACTGTTATATAGTCCATTAGATGCACCAAAAAACTAAATCTAGAAATAGGCAAATGAGACTGGTGCATTGGATGAAATTTAGTGACCAGTGCCAGGCAGCTGCTGCCAAGGCAAATAAAATTATAGGATGCATCAAAAGAGGTCTAGATTCTCATTGCAAGAACATAGTTATACCTTTGCATGGCCACACTTAGACCATTGTGCGCAATTTTGAGCTAAGGTATACAAGAAAGACATAATCGAACTAGAAAAAGTGCAACCAAAATTATTAGGGGAATGGGTGGATTGGAGTACAACGATAGATTAACAAACTTGGGGTTGTAGTTTGGAATTGATGGACTGATGTCTTCATCCAACCTCATCTACTATGTAACTCTATGTGGGTGCTCTGACATGCCCCAACTATATCTCATTTGCATATTTAAAAAAACAGCTTTTTCAAGGAAATGTTTCATCTTTTGGACTATCTGAAGGTAGGATGGTGGTCAACATAATATCTCCTTGAATATCAAGTTTCCTTCTGATAGTCCCTTCGAGAATAGCTGTAACTGAAGTGTACAGTCTTAATGCATACAACATAATTACAATTCCATACAACCTCTCAATAACGCTAGAGTCACATGACTATTGTAAAAAACAGTCATGAAAAATGGATGAAACGTTGGATTTTCACAGCCATTTTGCATCCATGGGGCACCCGTTCTTCACAAATTGCTCATGGATTTGAGTCTATGTTAGATACATGAAAATGAGTCAGAAATAGCATGTGTCCTACTATTTGATGGACTATTCACATGGCCAGTCATAAAAAATAAACATGTGAATCGCCCCATAGACTTACGTTGATGTGAAAATTATTAAGCAAAGATTGGATAGCACCGAACAGACCGTGGTTTCCAATGGAACTGTCCGTTGGGAGGTGGGGTTACCAATCAGGGGGCCTCCACCCAATATCATTGGATATACTCCTGCAGTAGTTGCCCAAACAATCCCAGGAGGGGTGGAAGTAATCAATCTGAAATTGACCAATCTGGCAATTCCCCAACACGTGGAGAAAGAGCCAAAGAAAGCACTGCACTAGCAGTGCTCTGGATAAAATGAAATCCTTTATTGAGTTATCCTTTATTGGTGTTATTGGTGTGTCTTCAAGAAAGGATTTTATGTTATCAAGAGCTAGGAAAATCCATACGCAACCAAAATCCAGTATTTTCAACAGGATGCAAAAATATGTTGTGAACCTAGCCTAAGAAAATGAAGGAATGGTGGAAATTAGTACAATAGGGGAAAATAAGGAAAGTGATTGTTCGTCCAATGATCCTAATCTTTAGAGATCATGACTAGAGATGAGCGAGTAGTGTTCGATCGAGTAGGTGTTCAATCGAATACTATGGTATTCGTGATACTCGTACTCGATCGAACACTACTAGAAGTTTAAGGTTCGATGCAGAACCAGCGTTGATTGGCAGAATGCTATACATTCTGCCAATCAACGCTGGTTCTTCTCTTACCTTTAGAAGTCTTCTCCGTGCAGCGTCCCCGGCTGGAATTCACTCTGCCTAGGCATCCGGCCTAGGCAGAGCTGACTGCCCTCGCATGCGCAGTCGGCTCTGCTCAAGCGCTGGGCCGGGCAGAGCCATCTGCGAATGCGCAGTGGACTTGGTAAGTATAATGTTATCGAATTTTGCGTACCCCTGAAACAAGCATTTCCCCCCATAGTCTATAATGGGGTTCGAAATCCGTTCGGATTTCGAACCTTGGACATTTTAGTGTTTGCTCATCTCTAATTATGACAGATGGTGGGAGAGATATCTGGAGACCAACACCAGCAGTGCTTTTCCATCACTGAAAATATAATACCAGCTATAAACATGTTCTGTATAGTACATCTGAAGAGCAAGCCTTGTAAGCATTACCACTGGAAGGCTCATTGTATGATATCCCATAGAGATGAGCATACCAGTATAAAGTGAACTGGAGTTTTTCAGTTTTGGTCTTGGCCTGGACCTAAAACACTTGGGATTTGTCACTCAGAATCTAAGAGCTCCATATTAACATATTACGTCATTAATATACCATGAAGCCCAGTGGAGGCCTGGAAAAACAAATAATAATGACTAGAGATGAGCGAACAGTGTTCTATCGAACTCATGTTCGATCGGATATTAGGCTGTTCGGCATGTTCGAATCGAATCGAACACCGCGTGGTAAAGTGCGCCATTACTCGATTCCCCTCCCACCTTCCCTGGCGCCTTTTTTGCTCCAATAACAGCGCAGGGTAGGTGGGACAGGAACTACGACACCGGTGACGTTGAAAAAAGTAGGCAAAACCCATTGGCTGCCGAAAACATGTGACCTCTAATTTAAAAGAACAGCGCCGCCCAGCTTCGCGTCATTCTGAGCTTGCAATTCACCGGGGACGGAGGTTACTGTCCAGTTAGCTAGGGCTTAGATTCTGGGTAGGCAGGGACAGGCTAGGATAGGAAGGAGAAGACAACCACAACAGCTCTTATAAGAGCTAAATTCCAGGGAGAAGCTTGTCAGTGTAACGTGGCACTGACGGGCTCAATCGCCGCAACCCAGCTTTCCCAGGATCCTGAATGGAATACACTGTCAGTGTATTCCCGTATACCCGATATATACCCCGATACCCGTTCCAACGGTGTGCCCCCCCACCTTCACCCCAGAAATACCCTGCAAGTCCCCTAGCAATAGAATTGGGGCTATATACACCCACAATTTTTACTACTGGTATACAGTGCCATTGTCTGACTGGGAATTCAAAGAATATATTGGGAATACAAATACCCTCATTTCTTGCTACTGCCATATAGTGCCAGTGTCTGACTGGGAATTCAAAGAATATATTGGGGTTACGTGCACCCACAATTTTTACTACTGGTATACAGTGCCATTGTCTGACTGGGAATTCAAAGAATATATTGGGAATACAAATACCCTCATTTCTTGCTACTGCCATATAGTGCCAGTGTCTGACTGGGAATTCAAAGAATATATTGGGGTTACGTGCACCCACAATTTTTACTACTGGTATACAGTGCCATTGTCTGACTGGGAATTCAAAGAATATATTGGGAATACAAATACCCTCATTTCTTGCTACTGCCATATAGTGCCAGTGTCTGACTGGGAATTCAAAGAATATATTGGGGTTACGTGCACCCACAATTTTTACTACTGGTATACAGTGCCATTGTCTGACTGGGAATTCAAAGAATATATTGGGAATACAAATACCCTCATTTCTTGCTACTGCCATATAGTGCCAGTGTCTGACTGGGAATTCAAAGAATATATTGGGGTTACGTGCACCCACAATTTTTACTACTGGTATACAGTGCCATTGTCTGACTGGGAATTCAAAGAATATATTGGGAATACAAATACCCTCATTTCTTGCTACTGCCATATAGTGCCAGTGTCTGACTGGGAATTCAAAGAATATATTGGGGTTACGTGCACCCACAATTTTTACTACTGGTATACAGTGCCATTGTCTGACTGGGAATTCAAAGAATATATTGGGAATACAAATACCCTCATTTCTTGCTACTGCCATATAGTGCCAGTGTCTGACTGGGAATTCAAAGAATATATTGGGGTTACGTGCACCCACAATTTTTACTACTGGTATACAGTGCCATTGTCTGACTGGGAATTCAAAGAATATATTGGGAATACAAATACCCTCATTTCTTGCTACTGCCATATAGTGCCAGTGTCTGACTGGGAATTCAAAGAATATATTGGGGTTACGTGCACCCACAATTTTTACTACTGGTATACAGTGCCATTGTCTGACTGGGAATTCAAAGAATATATTGGGAATACAAATACCCTCATTTCTTGCTACTGCCATATAGTGCCAGTGTCTGACTGGGAATTCAAAGAATATATTGGGGTTACGTGCACCCACAATTTTTACTACTGGTATACAGTGCCATTGTCTGACTGGGAATTCAAAGAATATATTGGGGTTACGTGCACCCACAATTTTTACTACTGGTATACAGTGCCATTGTCTGACTGGGAATTCAAAGAATATATTGGGGTTATAAATACCCTCATTTCTTGCTACTGCCATATAGTGCCAGTGTCTGACTGGGAATTCAAAGAATATATTGGGGTTACGTGCACCCACAATTTTTACTACTGGTATACAGTGCCAATTTCTAACTAGGAATTCAAAATGCGCAAGGCTCCCGGAAAGGGACGTGGACGAGGCCGTGGGCGAGGTCGGGGGAATGGTTCTGGGGAGCAAGGTAGCAGTGAAGCCACAGGGCGTCCCGTGCCTACTCCTGTGGGGCAGCAAGCATTGCGCCACTCCACAGTGCCAGGGTTGCTTGCCACATTAACTAAACTGCAGGGTACAAACCTTAGTAGGCCCGAGAACCAGGAACAGGTCTTGCAATGGCTGTCAGAGAACGCTTACAGCACATTGTCCAGCAGCCAGTCAGACTCTGCCTCCTCTCCTCCTATTACCCAACAGTCTTGTCTTCCTTCCTCCCAAAATTCCGAAGCTTTACAGAACAATAACCCAAACTGTCCCTGCTCCCCAGAGCTGTTCTCCGCTCCTTTCATTGTCCCTCAACCTGCCTCTCCACGTCACGATTCCACGAACCTAACAGAGGAGCATCTGTGTCCAGATGCTCAAACACTAGAGTCTCCTCCATCTCCGTTCGATTTGGTGGTGGATGACCAGCAACCCACCCTCATCGACGATGATGTGACGCAGTTGCCGTCAGGGCATCCAGTTGACCGGCGCATTGTGCGGGAGGAGGAGATGAGACAGGAGTTGGAAGAGGAAGTGGTGGATGATGAGGACACTGACCCGACCTGGACAGGGGGGATGTCAAGCGGGGAAAGTAGTGTGGATGTTGAGGCAGGTGCAGCACCAAAAAGGGTAGCTAGAGGCAGAGGCAGAGGTCAGCAGCTTAGGCGAAGCCAGGCCACACCCGGAATCTCCCAAGATGTTCCAGTTCGTACCCAGCCCCGAAAAACTCCCACCTCGAGGGCACGTTTCTCGAAGGTGTGGAGTTTTTTCAAGGAATGCGCCGAGGACAGATATAGTGTTGTCTGCACAATTTGCCTCTCGAAATTGATTAGGGGCTCTGAGAAGAGCAACCTGTCCACCACTTCAATGCGCCGTCATTTGGAATCCAAGCACTGGAATCAGTGGCAGGCAGCAACGGCAGGACAAAGGCCGCCTGCCGTTCACGCCACTGCCACTGCCTCTGCCACTGCCTCTGCCTCTGCCACTGCCACTGCTGACTGTGCTGGCGATGCACTCCAGAGGACGAGCCAGGACACCACTTCATCTGCCTCCGCCACTTTGTTGACTTCTACCTCATCCTCCCCTGGTCCTGTCTTATCTCCTTCTCCTGCACCATCAAAGGCACCATCAGGCGTTTCTTTACAACAACCCACCATCTCTCAGACATTGGAGCGGCGGCAGAAATACACTGCTAACCACCCACACGCGCAAGCCTTGAACGCCAACATCGCTAAACTGCTGGCCCAGGAGATGTTGGCGTTCCGGCTTGTTGAAACTCCCGCCTTCCTGGACCTGATGGCAACTGCGGCACCTCGCTATGCCGTCCCTAGCCGTCACTACTTCTCCCGGTGTGCCGTCCCCGCCTTGCACCAGCATGTGTCACTCAACATCAGGCGGGCCCTTAGTTCCGCGCTTTGCACAAAGGTCCACTTGACCACCGACGCGTGGACAAGTGCATGCGGACAGGGACGCTACATTTCACTGACGGCACACTGGGTGAATGTAGTTGAGGCTGGGACTGCTTCCCAAACTGGCCCGGTGTACCTCGTCTCCCCGCCTAACATTCCTGGCAGGGACACGAGAAGAACACCCCCCTCCTCCTCCTCCTCTACCGCCTCCTCCTCCGCCACCGCCTCCTCCTCCGCCACCGCCTCCTCCTCCGCTGTTAGATTGACCCCAGCTACGAGTTGGAAACGTTGCAGCACTGGCGTTGGTAGACGTCAGCAGGCTGTGCTGAAGCTGATCAGCTTGGGGGACAGACAGCACACTGCCTCCGAGGTGAGGGATGCCCTCCTCGATGAGACAGCAATATGGTTTGAGCCGCTGCACCTGGGCCCAGGCATGGTCGTTTGTGATAACGGCCGGAACCTGGTAGCAGCTCTGGAGCTTGCCGGACTCCAACATGTTCCATGCCTGGCCCACGTCTTCAACCTAGTGGTGCAACGTTTCCTAAAGAGCTACCCCAATGTTCCAGAGCTACTGGTGAAAGTGCGGCGCATGTGCGCCCACTTTCACAAGTCGAAAGTAGCCGCTGCTAGCTTAAAATCTCTCCAGCAACGCCTGCATGTGCCACAACACCGGCTTTTGTGCGACGTCCCCACACGCTGGAACTCAACGTTTCAGATGTTGAATAGAGTGGTTGAGCAGCAGAGACCTTTGATGGAATACCAGCTACAAAACCCTAGGGTGCCACAAAGTCAGCTGCCTCAGTTTCACATCCATGAGTGGCCATGGATGAGAGACCTTTGTGACATCCTACGGGTCTTTGAGGAGTCCACAAGGAGGGTGAGCTCTGAGGATGCGATGGTGAGCCTTACAATCCCGCTCTTGTGTGTTCTGAGAGAATCCCTGATTGACATCAGGGATAACTCAGATCACACAGAGGAGTTAGGGATAGCATCCGATCCGTCACAGCTGGAGAGTAGGTCCACACATCTGTCCGCTTCACTGCGTTTAATGGAGGAGGAGGAGGAGGAGGAGGAGGAGGAAGAAGAGTTGTCCGATGATGTGATGGTGATACAGGAGGCTTCCGGGCAACTTCGAATCGTCCCATTGTTGCAGCGCGGATGGGTAGACATGGAGGATGAGGAGGAAATGGAGATTGAACTTTCCGGTGGGGCCAGAGGAGTCATGCCAACTAACACTGTGGCAGACATGGATGAGTTCATGTTGGGGTGCTTTACAACCGACAAGCGTATTGTCAAAATCATGGAGGACAACCAGTACTGGATCTTTGCTATCCTTGACCCCCGGTATAAAAACAACATCTCGTCTTTTATTCCGGTAGAGGGGAGGGCCAATCGCATCAATGCTTGCCACAGGCAATTGGTGCAGAATATGATGGAGATGTTTCCAGCATGTGACGTTGGCGGCAGGGAGGGCAGTTCCTCCAGTAGGCAACCAAGTTCTTACCGGTCCACACAAACGAGGGGCACACTGTCTAAGGTCTGGGACACCTTGATGGCACCCCCTCGCCAAAGTGCCGCCACGGAGGGTCCTAGTGTCACCAGGCGTGAGAAGTATAGGCGCATGTTGCGGGAATACCTTTCCGACCACAGCCCTGTCCTCTCCGACCCCTCTGCGCCCTACACGTATTGGGTGTCGAAGTTGGACCTGTGGCTTGAACTTGCCCTATATGCCTTGGAGGTGCTGTCCTGTCCTGCCGCCAGCGTCCTATCTGAGAGGGTGTTCAGTGCAGCCGGTGGCATCATCACTGACAAGCGCACCCGTCTGTCAGCTGAGAGTGCCGACCGGCTCACTTTGATAAAAATGAACCACCACTGGATAGAGCCTTCATTTTTGTGCCCACCTGTGTAAAGCACCCCAACATGAAACTCCATGTCTGTACTCAACCTCTCCAATTCCTCCGCATCCTCATACTCATCCACCATAAGCGTTGCACAATTCTGCTAATACTAGGCTCCCTCCACCCTGATTTCCCCCAACTCTGCTGGTTAGAGGCTCCCTCCACCCTGATTTCCACCAACTCTGCTGGTTAGAGGCTCCCTCCACCCTGCTTTCCCACAACTCTGCTGGTTAGAGGCTCCCTCCACCATGAATTTGCCCAAACTGGGCTGGTTAGAGGCTCCCTCCACCATGAATTGGTCCAAACTTGGCTGTTTAGAGGCTCCCTCCACCATGAATTGGTCCAAACTGGGGTGGTTAGAGGCTCCCTCCACCATTAATTGGTCCAAACTGGGCTGGTTAGAGGCTCCCTCCACCATTAATTGGTCCAAACTGGGCTGGTTAGAGGCTCCCTCCACCATGAATTGGTCCAAACTGGGGTTTTTAGAGGCTCCCTCCACCATGAATTGGTCCAAACTGGGCTGGTTAGAGGCTCCCTCCACCATGAATTTGCCCAAACTGGGCTGTTTAGAGGCTCCCTCCACCATGAATTTGCCCAAACTGGGCTGGTTAGAGGCTCCCTCCACCATGAATTGGTCCAAACTGGGGTTTTTAGAGGCTCCCTCCACCATGAATTGGTCCAAACTTGGCTGTTTAGAGGCTCCCTCCACCATTAATTGGTCCAAACTGGGCTGGTTAGAGGCTCCCTCCACCATGAATTTGCCCAAACTGGGCTGTTTAGAGGCTCCCTCCACCATGAATTTGCCCAAACTGGGCTGGTTAGAGGCTCCCTCCACCATGAATTGGTCCAAACTGGGGTTTTTAGAGGCTCCCTCCACCATGAATTGGTCCAAACTTGGCTGTTTAGAGGCTCCCTCCACCATTAATTGGTCCAAACTGGGCTGGTTAGAGGCTCCCTCCACCATGAATTGGTCCAAACTGGGTTTTTTAGAGGCTCCCTCCACCATGAATTTGCCCAAACTGGGCTGTTTAGAGGCTCCCTCCACCATGAATTGGTCCAAACTGGGCTGGTTAGAGGCTCCCTCCACCATGAATTTCCCAAAACTTGGCTGTTTAGAGGCTCCCTCCACCATGAATTTCCCAAAACTTGGCTGTTTAGAGGCTCCCTCCACCATGAATTGGTCCAAACTGGGTTTTTTAGAGGCTCCCTCCACCATGAATTGGTCCAAACTGGGCTGTTTAGAGGCTCCCTCCACCATGAATTTGCCCAAACTGGGCTGTTTAGCGGCTCCCTCCACCATGAATTGGTCCAAACTGGGGTGGTTAGAGGCTCCCTCCACCATTAATTGGTCCAAACTGGGCTGGTTAGAGGCTCCCTCCACCATTAATTGGTCCAAACTGGGCTGGTTAGAGGCTCCCTCCACCATTAATTGGTCCAAACTGGGCTGGTTAGAGGCTCCCTCCACCATTAATTGGTCCAAACTGGGCTGGTTAGAGGCTCCCTCCACCATGAATTTGCCCAAACTGGGCTGTTTAGAGGCTCCCTCCACCATGAATTGGTCCAAACTTGGCTGTTTAGAGGCTCCCTCCACCATTAATTGGTCCAAACTGGGCTGGTTAGAGGCTCCCTCCACCATGAATTGGTCCAAACTGGGTTTTTTAGAGGCTCCCTCCACCATGAATTGGTCCAAACTGGGGTTTTTAGAGGCTCCCTCTACCATGAATTGGTCCAAACTGGGCTGTTTAGCGGCTCCCTCCACCATTAATTGGTCCAAACTGGGCTGGTTAGAGGCTCCCTCCACCATGAATTTGCCCAAACTGGGCTGTTTAGAGGCTCCCTCCACCATGAATTTGCCCAAACTGGGCTGGTTAGAGGCTCCCTCCACCATGAATTGGTCCAAACTGGGGTTTTTAGAGGCTCCCTCCACCATGAATTGGTCCAAACTTGGCTGTTTAGAGGCTCCCTCCACCATTAATTGGTCCAAACTGGGCTGGTTAGAGGCTCCCTCCACCATGAATTGGTCCAAACTGGGTTTTTTAGAGGCTCCCTCCACCATGAATTTGCCCAAACTGGGCTGTTTAGAGGCTCCCTCCACCATGAATTGGTCCAAACTGGGCTGGTTAGAGGCTCCCTCCACCATGAATTTCCCAAAACTTGGCTGTTTAGAGGCTCCCTCCACCATTAATTGGTCCAAACTGGGCTGGTTAGAGGCTCCCTCCACCATGAATTTGCCCAAACTGGGCTGTTTAGAGGCTCCCTCCACCATGAATTTGCCCAAACTGGGCTGTTTAGAGGCTCCCTCCACCATGAATTGGTCCAAACTGGGTTTTTTAGAGGCTCCCTCCACCATGAATTGGTCCAAACTGGGCTGTTTAGAGGCTCCCTCCACCATGAATTTGCCCAAACTGGGCTGTTTAGCAGCTCCCTCCACCATTAATTGGTCCAAACTGGGCTGGTTAGAGGCTCCCTCCACCATGAATTTGCCCAAACTGGGCTGGTTAGAGGCTCCCTCCACCATGAATTGGTCCAAACTGGGGTTTTTAGAGGCTCCCTCCACCATGAATTGGTCCAAACTTGGCTGTTTAGAGGCTCCCTCCACCATGAATTGGTCCAAACTGGGGTGGTTAGAGGCTCCCTCCACCATTAATTGGTCCAAACTGGGCTGGTTAGAGGCTCCCTCCACCATTAATTGGTCCAAACTGGGCTGGTTAGAGGCTCCCTCCACCATTAATTGGTCCAAACTGGGCTGGTTAGAGGCTCCCTCCACCATTAATTGGTCCAAACTGGGCTGGTTAGAGGCTCCCTCCACCATGAATTGGTCCAAACTGGGCTGTTTAGAGGCTCCCTCCACCATGAATTTGCCCAAACTGGGCTGGTTAGAGGCTCCCTCCACCATGAATTGGTCCAAACTGGGGTTTTTAGAGGCTCCCTCCACCATGAATTGGTCCAAACTTGGCTGTTTAGAGGCTCCCTCCACCATGAATTGGTCCAAACTGGGGTGGTTAGAGGCTCCCTCCACCATTAATTGGTCCAAACTGGGCTGGTTAGAGGCTCCCTCCACCATTAATTGGTCCAAACTGGGCTGGTTAGAGGCTCCCTCCACCATGAATTTGCCCAAACTGGGCTGGTTAGAGGCTCCCTCCACCATGAATTGGTCCAAACTGGGTTTTTTAGAGGCTCCCTCCACCATGAATTTGCCCAAACTGGGCTGGTTAGAGGCTCCCTCCACCATGAATTGGTCCAAACTGGGGTTTTTAGAGGCTCCCTCCACCATGAATTTGCCCAAACTGGGGTGTTTAGAGGCTCCCTCCACCATGAATTTGCCCAAACTCTGCTGGTTAGAGGCTCAATCCACCCTGATTTTCAAAACAAATGTTGGTGCCAACCTCAACTTACTACAAGGGCCAAATTCACTGCTGGTGACAAGCTCTCCTCACTGCAAGTGCCAAATACACATGTTTCAAGGTGTTTTCCTACTGTCAGAGAGGTGGTATTGAGTGTGTAAAGTGTGTAGTTGTTAGGCTGTGATGTTGGGGTAATAGAGGGTCTTTGGTGTGTTAGATGCCCCCAGACATGCTTCCCCTGCTGTCCCAGTGTCATTCCAGAGGTGTTGGCATCATTTCCTGGGGTGTCATAGTGGACTTGGTGACCCTCCAGACACGGATTTGGGTTTCCCCCTTAACGAGTATCTGTTCCCCATAGACTATAATGGGGTTCGAAACCCGTTCGAACACACGAACATTGAGCGGCTGTTCGAATCGAATTTCGAACCTCGAACATTTTAGTGTTCGCTCATCTCTAATAATGACCTTATCTAACCTCTCCTGGACTCCCCTGCAGCATCTGTTGGTGCCTGGGCATCCAATTCTATCCTCTTCAGACCCGCTGGCTGATGTCATGTTTCTATAATGGAATACTGAGGTCCATTCACATGGGACGTGCCAATGTCATGATGCTTTAATGCATGTGACATTATCCACAAGACCAGAAAATAATGCTGTGGGAGCTCAGGAGAAATGAGCCAAGTAAGTATAAGTGTTTATTATTTTGCATCACTTCCCATGGGCCTCTACTTATTATACTATGGGGCCTCAAGAGACCCTGGTGTATAATGATAGTGCTTCCATTTCATCCCGAATAAGTTTGGACCAAAGCATAATAGATGAGCAAATTCACGAATATTGATCAAAATAAACTCACGCGTTTCACTCATCTCCAGTAATGCATAAGACCTTTCTTATTTTTAGTTTCTTATTTTCTCAAAAACATTTACGCCATGGATCTCTTACAATTTGCTTCTCTTTTTCGCGTGTCTTGTTAGTCGCCAGTTTGTACATATGACATAATATTACCAAAATCTATTAGTCATTAACCAGATGGCGATCGCGTTTTACTTCCTATCCACTTTGTAATCCTTCAATCCGTATATGTTCCCTATTGCTTAGAATGTGTCATTTTCTCCTGAGAACTCTTCTATCAAACCATCATGTCTCTGTCAATATGAAATCAGCCCCTCTGCTGTGTGGTTTGTCTCGCGCTGAATTACATGATAGCCCACACTCTTGTTAACGTGAGTTTCTCCCTATGTGGAGACAGGATTCATGTCCGTGGTGAGCTTGCTCTCTGTTTCCATCCATTGATCTGTTTTGTATCAATGTTCAGTACTTTACTCACAGTCATCACTCATCGTCCTTACTAGAGGTTTGATTTTAGACAGGCTCTGCACAGAGCAGCAGTTTTTCTAGGCTCTCATCCAATTTATTCACTGGTCAATCAGCTGATGTTTCTTCCTGCGATTCTTTAACAATTGACATAATTGATCACTTCTTTTACTTTGTTGTTCCGGGCTGTCCGACAGCCATTATTATCTCTAGAACTGTAAATTTAACCCTTGCTAGAAAAAGCATCATACTGATTCAATTAAAATATAATTTGTAAGTATGGCCTCAATTTTCACCTCAACATCATGTGACCATTGGCTAAGGTGCAAGAGTGGGGGTCCAGATGCGAAACCTCTATATCCTCAACCCAATGGGTATTGAGTCAAAGGCAATCAATGTTTATTCATTGTAACTTGTATAACTATTTCATATACCATGATCGGGATCCTTTATCATGATACTATTACATATTAGTAGATAACATTCCCATAAAACTCCCTTTTTCCAATTAAAAAAAAAAAAAAAACCCTCAAGCTCCAAACTACCAAATGTTATCAAAATTTCATCTTGTACCCTAAAAAGTTATTCTAAGAATAGAAAAAATTTTTAACAACTGCTTTTTGCTTCATGAATGAAGCTTCCCTTTCTAGTTCTCATTTCTGATATTGGAGTTGACCCACATTTACTAATAGTTACACAGTATAAACTAACACTAGGTTCACAATGGATTTAGCTGCCACTCAGCTCCCAAGCAGTCACCATCTTTAAACACCCGGTACAGTGGATGTCGGGAAAGGGTTAAAGGGGTACTCCCATCTCCAAGATCCTATCCATACAGCTAGCTTATGTAAATTGAAAAGTTTTCAGCTTTAGCAATACTGCTTTGTTTTCTTGCTATGTGAAATGATTCCTTACATTGTTTACACATTGTTTCCATAGAGCTGGACCTGTGTGATAAGACAGGAAAGATAACATCACACAGTGCTCTCACTGTTATCTACAGCTCTGCCTACAGCTAATTTCAGTTTGCCCTGTCTGTTATCTCTCTATGTAAACACACAGATAACACTGAGTCTGCTCTCTAGAATCATGCGCATGTTATTTGATCTGTAGTTATATTAGATTTCTGGAAATCATATTAAGCATTGTGATTCTTCAGAGTGTCCTGTTCAGCAAGCTGGGGGGAGGCAGCTTTGATTGTTTGATAAGGAATACAGGAAGTGAGAAGAGACAGCAGGGCAAAGCTACTGAAAGTGCTGAGTGATGGGAAAACCCCTTAAAGGGGTATTCCAGCCAGAAACATGTATCATATCTAGGGTTGAGCCGATCTTGAAATTTCAAGATCGATTTTAAAATCTGATTTCCGATCATTTTTTAGCCGATCTCGATCGTGAAATTTGCTCGATCGCCGATCAGAATCCGATCTTTTCCGATCCCGATCCTAAACCCTAGTCAATGCTTTTCTATGGGAAAAGTCACTTTTGGGGTTGAGCCGATCTTGAGATTTCAAGATCGATTTTAAAATCCAATTTCCGATCATTTTCCAGCCGATCTCGATCATGAAATTTACTCGATCGCCGATCGGAATCCGATCCCGATCGCTCAACCCTAATCGTATCCAATATGCACTGTTGGAATCCCTAGAAGCAGTCATAGACAGAAAATGGAGTAGCAAAGCACCTATCCACTGGATAGGGAAAAAAAAATTTCTGGCTGAAACACACAAATCATGGATAATGGTTGCAGAAGACCGCCCTATAAGGAAATGTAATGTGATGTAATTAAATGCTATATTTTCTACAGAGCTTCTTAGACACGGGCAATTTCTTCCTGAGATCGGAGCTCTGAAACCGATTCTTTTAGCCTTGTTCAAAGTAACATATAGAATTCTTCGAAATATTTTCACAAATAAAATATGCACAGCTGTTTCTTCTTAGTGAAATAAATAGCTTAAAGTCACATCTTTGTGTATAAGGTTTTAACTTCTCAATTTTGCATCATTTGTACATGGCATTTTTCCATCTTTACATACTGTAATTTATTTTATATACTGTAGGTACTCTCTACAAGAGAATTATTGGCACTATTATATTTGAGGTAGAGATACATTATTGTGAAGTGGGAAAATCTTCCATGAACATAAGAGTAAAACAGTGTAATTCACTGAACTAAACAGGATCTACATCAGGGATGCCCAATATGTTGATCGCGATCTACCGGTCGATCGCAAAGGACGTATGGGTCAATCACAGGATGCAGCCAGGGATCCCCGGAGTCTGCTTGTTCACAGTGCAGGATGAGAGTCAACTCTCAGCCTGCGCTGTGAACAAGCACTTCGGACACTTGCAGGCCGGGCAGCAGCAGCTCCGGGGGATGACGCGCTCCCCGCTCTTAGGGATGGAGGGGGCCGGGGTGCTGCTTGTTCACAGCGCAGGCTGAGAGTCATCTCTGGACACTGGCAGGCGGGGCTGCCTGCCAGTGTGCAGAGATAACTCTCAGCCTGCGCTGTGAACAAGAAGACACCGAGGATCCCTGGGCGGCCACAGAACGCAGCTGCCTCCTGCTCTCACGCTCCGCCCGACCCTGCCCACATGCCCGGCCCCGCCCACAGACATGCCCCGCCCACAAGAAGTGGGTAGTCGATCTTTTGCCTTGGTCAGTTTATAAAGTAGCTCACATGCTGAAAAAGTGTGAGCACCCCTGATCTACATTATTCCTGGATTAAAGATTAGTCCACACTTGACTGATCTTCAGGTGGTTAAGTAATGGAATTTCTCACCAACTCAATTTAACACAACATCACAACATGCCAACCAAAGTCTTAAAAGACTGCAATCCACACCTATACTTTCTATCAGAACATTAAATACAGGTGTGACACAATATCAAGAAAAAATATTGGGTGGAATGTATTATTATTGGAATTCCATACAACAGTCTTAATAAAGTCCACAGTTGGTGTGGGATGTGGTTGAATTCTTAAGAGGCTCTCAATATATCAGGTGCATTCCCATGTACCAGAATTGAAATTTATAGATTTTAGGAATAACTAGGGAGTTATAGTAAATTTGTCAGGATAAGGCATCCCCACTCCGGCCCATCTCCAGAAACCTTTCTAATAAGTTGCAAGCAGGGCATAGAATCGATAGGTCCCTGTGTGACAAAGATGCAACACATTTATACCCAGAAAACTGACATAGATGGGTTAGTAAATTCTCCCATTATGTTGTAAAATTAGTCATTCATGGCACACATATTGGGACATGTCCAGCTGAAAGAGAAATGTATAACAGAACATATATGTAAATGAGTTCATCTTCTCCCACACTTAGGCCCGGTTCACATCTGCGTTCGGGGTTCCGTTTGGGGAGTCCGCTTGGGGACCCCCGAATGGAAACATAAGCATTAACAAGCGGTTATCTATGGAAACCACATGGACCCCATAGACTTTAATAGCATCCATGTGGCTTATGCACAAATCCTGCGGAGAGAAATGTACTGCTTGCAGCGCTTTTCTCTCTGCATGGTCCATGCGGAAACCACATGGTGCCACATTATGGTCCATGGGTTTGTCAGGTAACCCACAGATCCCAAGTGGACTCCCCGAATGGAAACCCGAACGCAGATGTGAGTAGGGCCTAAATGTAAAGTGTTTCCAGCTTATACAAAACATCAACTGGATTGTTGAACTCAATAGAGATGCTGTGGCATTACGTGAAATGACTAGTTACCATACAATGCCTCTAATCTCTGTTCTGTCTCTACCTACCTGTCACTGTTTTTTACTACCAGTCCAGAACCATTGAAATCAGTGTTTTAGCTGTTTTTTGATACATTATCAAGTGCCGTAGCCACTTCATTCTAGCACAATGGGTGATATCTTTATTATTGTATGCAGGATTCCGAATTTGTATTTCTATTGCAGATCTGTGGCATTTGGCCCAATGTCTTGTACACCACTTGTGATTGCTATAATTGAGATTACGCAGGTGTTCTTCTCTTTAGACCTGCAGCAGTAAAGCTGTTGGATGAACCCCCTATTATGCCAGTTATTCCAATATTTCAGACATGCCATACCTTTATCGCTATTTATATGAACAATAGTAGTGTGCAGGCTCCATTATCTCAGTGGCCATATAATACTGAAGCAGTTTGCTCATGCAGTGTTTCATCTAAAACACCATGTGAGAAGTTTATGCTCACCCCTATGAAAACGCTTATCTGAATAAGCCCTAATACACAGGCGAACGCTACAGGAAAGAGGACGGGATTCTGACAATAACAATAATAGAGCTTGCAAGACGTCCCCATGGTTAACTCCTTACATGCTGCAACATGACCTTACCCTGCACAGTTTATCAGTCCTATCAGCCTCGGAAGATCTATGAAATTCCCCCAAGACCCTCTCCTCGCCTGTAATTTTATCAAGTAATTAGCTGAGTATCTTTCTCTTCTCAAGAATTCCAGCCTGCTATTTTCCAAATGAAATGCCACAGTAAAGGTAAATGAAAGTAACAGCACATAATTAGACATTTTTTTCATTAAGCAAATTTTGCACCTGGTACCTGTGGAAATATAGCTGCAGCACTTGAAAAATTACTTCGCCAGCGTACAGTGCCATGAAAATTTATCTTGGAGATGATTTTATTGCATGGTTACCCGAGGCAATTAAATCAATAAATCTCAGCTGTCAGGAAGGTTGGCTTAAAGCCAGGTGTAAATGAAATGCATGAATATCAGTAAATAAAAGCTTCCTGACAACTCATTTCAGGAATTATTTAGCATTTTGAACCTTTCACTTTTGATCTGCAATGATCTAATTAAACGCTTTCGGGGAATCACTGACTGCTAAATAAACGCGGAAAATGAAAAGTAATCAAACAATCCTCCTTTATAGTTCCATAAGACAAAAGCACAAGACTGTACATTTAGAGCAGATACCCCTAACCCTCATTGTGACTGTTCTTGGGGTGTTCTAAGCTAAACAAAACAATCGCATGTGAAGAATAAATTATATTTTATTAAATTATTTATATTATGTTTCATGGACCAAAATTGTTAATAAGTTAATTGGTTACAAAGTAACTTCACCATAGCATAAGTTACTATAGTAAAGCTAAATTCCACTGTTTAATTCTATATATGTAGTAGCTTACATAGTTACATAGTAGATGAGGTTGGATGAAGACATCAGTCCATTAAGTCCAACCTATAACCCTACAATCCACTACAGTGTTGATCCAGAGGAAGGCAAAAAAACCCATGAGGCTCATGCCAATTGTCCCATTTCAGGGGGGAAAAAATCCCTCCCGACTCCAATCTGGCAGTCAGTATAAAATCCGGGATCAACGTGTCCTTAAAATCTAGAGTCCATAACCCATAATATTGTTCTCTTCAAGAAAGGCATCCAGGCCCTCTTCGAGGCTTGGTAAACTGAAGACAAACTCAACTCATAAAATAATATAATAAGCTATTTTAAAAGCTGCTAAGAAGTAGAGATGGGCGAACATGTTTATAACAAATTTCCCAAAAATATTGGGTATGGTCTTCTTCCAGCCTCTTAGGTGACATCATGGCCATGGGAAACTGCAAAGGCTTGTGGCTGGGTCTCAGAGATCATGTTGTGTGCACTAATATTATGGCACTCAGGAGTTCAAAAAAGTCCACAGAACAAACTAAGAGGACTATGATGGATTGCCAGACACCATGAGCCTGGGAGAGGTGAAGGAAGGTCAGTATCAGTATTTATTGTGTTTCCAGACCTCTCCTCATTTCACTCTTGGGTCTGATGAGATCTTAAGGTATAATAATAGCACTTCCAATTCAAAACAAAAATTGTCAGACAAATATTTCAAATATTCGGAAACGTGAGGTTCACAAACTCAAAGACTAAAGTCTACAGGCAACTCATTTGCTCTAATGTTAACTCCAAATGCAAATGTTCTAAGGCACTGTTGTGACAAGGACTCATTGTTCTGCAAGGATCTGGGACTATCAAAGCATCCTCTGGCACTATATAACATTCCCCCAGGTATCTGCTTCCATAACCATTTATGATATGGCTTATAAATTATCTTGCCTATATTGCCCCCAATACACTTTCCCTACCAATCCATAGTATTTCTATTTATAAAACACACTTGAAATTTCCCTCTATCCACTTCACTCAATTGCACTACTGAACAGTTGAATATCACTCTTAAATATGTCTTTTCCTTTTATAGGGAAATTGATTTCTTATACCAGCATACTGAAGGGAATATCTGAGCATACCTTGAAAACCAAAGCCACTTCAACTCAGTGCTCAAAGAGAATTCAGGGCTGCCACGCCTATAAAGAGTATGTAAGCCTGACAGCCTGGGTCCTAAACTTATCTTGAACAACATCTGTATAGAGTCTGCGTGTTCATCCCACATTTGGTTAGTTCTCCTCCTGCTACAGATGTGTCCATTGCAAACTTAAGTCAAACTTCGTTAAGGTCAATTCAATGTTCAAATATGCTGGCAAAACTCTTGACAGGCTGTATCTTACAACATAAGCACTGGTTTACATATATCTTAATCTGGATGAGTCCAGCTTAGTGGAAAGCAGGGGCACAGCTATAGGAGATGCAAAGGTTGGAATCACTACAAGGTTCAGGAGCCTGAGGGGGCCAATTGGCCACCCAACAATATAAGACGCCAGTATTATACATAGCACATGGTAAGTGGGGGCCCTGTTAAAGATATTGCATTGGACCTCAAAAGCTTCAAGTTACACCTCCACCTCAACATATGGGGTGCACCGAGCATCTGGAAGAAATCCATCGGAGTACCCTAAGGGAATTCCCTTGTATGGGTATATTCCTATATTGGTGGTCGGATGGGGGGGGGGGGTCAGCAGTAGTTAGCTCCACTACCCACAGGGAAGGGTAGTGTAGAAATAGGCTATGACGACCAAGGCAACAACTCTTCCCAATGAAGAATTAGTTGTGCCAGAAAGTACTGTGCTAAATCCAACTTGTAGACAATCTTGCTTTATTTGAAACACACTGAAAACTTAACACACAAATCCCTGAAACGCTCTGGCAAGTGTCGTGTGTTAAGTTTTCTGTGTGCTTCAAATAAAGCGAGATTGTCTACAAGTCAGATTTAGCGCAGTACTTTCAGGCACAATTAATCCTTCATTGGGAAGAGTTGTTACCTTGGTCGTCATAAGCTAAAGAAAAAATATATAAAAGGTTACATGTTTAGATTCTAGAGATGAGCGAGTAGTATTCGATCGAGTAGGTATTCGATCGAATACTACGGTATTCGAAATACTCGTACTCGATCGAGTACCACTCGCTATTCGAATGGAAAAGTTCGATGCAGAACCAGCATTGATTGGCCGAATGCTATACAGTCGGCCAATCAACGCTGGTTCTTCTCCAACCTTTAGAAGTCTTCTCTGTGCAGCTTCCCCGCGGCCGGAAGATGCCACAGGGACGCTGCACGGAGAAGACTTCTCGGAGGATCCAGCTCAACCCTCACTTGTGGACTTGGTAAGTATAATTTGATGGAATGTTGCCTACCCCTGAAACGAGCATTTTCCCCCCATAGACTATAATAGGGTTCGATATTCGATTCGAGTAGTCGAATATTGAGGGGCTACTCGAAACGAATATCGAATCTCGAACATTTTACTGTTCGCTCATCTCTATTAGATTCGTCTCCTTCTAAGGTCTAAAACATACTAAAGCTTCTACACACTACTGCTTACTTGGTCTGCTAAAACAGTGGTTGCACACAGACCCCTGGAGACCCCATTGAATATAATTGGGTATGTCGGGTGCCCATTGGGTATCAGTCATTTTAAAGTTGAACCTAGCTTGAAAGGTCAATTTGTTTCCTACGATATTGGTCCTGTCTATTGAAGACAGAAAAAATTATAAAATTATATTGTTAGCCTTATGCATATAAAAGGTTGTGGCAAAATTAAAATTTCTGCAGTTTAACCAATTGCAGAAGTTTGGCTTTACTCTGTTACATCTGTATATCTACAGTACACATGTATATAATCACACTCACAGATGGAAAAAAAATTAGTTACACATAGTAATTTTTAATAAAAATTTTATTTGACCATTTTTAAATAATTTGTTGCTCCGGCAGCATAATTAATCCCTCTATGAGAGACACAGACATACCAGGTTAGACAACATTATTTATACATAGACATTGTATTTAAAAACATCAGAACTGCACTTAAGCCCCTGGTTGCCAAAAGAGACGACATAACTTTGTTTGGCAAAGTTCTGCGGAATCCTTATACAACGGAAAGGTAAAACTATTTCAGTACATGAGCAAATACCACCCCATGCCCTAAAACAGTCATGTTTTTCTACATTGGAATTACAGATTTTTTGTTTGTCATGAATAAAACAAACAACATAAAAAAAAATTATAAAAAAGCAATTGTGCAACACTGTAAAACGCAAAGCAAAATGAAGCAGGATACAATTGTATACATTCAAAGCAAAATATAGAAAAGGAGCAAATAAAACAGGACTTGGTACCTTTAGAACCACAGCATGGTATTCATTGCTTAAACACTATAACAATTAAGGTCTGTACAAAACATTGGAACTTACGAAATCGTTAGAAAGAATAACATGCTCATTAAAACAAGGATACCTTGCGGAATCAAGATTATGTTCTATATGGACCCTGCTTAAAAAAATACAAAGTTTTTTTTTTTCTTGAAATAGACAAATGGAAGAAAAAGTGACCATAAAAATGTGGCAATTCTAAGTCTTTGCTAAAATAATGAAATGACAGAAACATGAACTTTTTACCAAAATAAGTCAGGTAGAATGACTGTAAAAAAAAACCTTTACAGTTCCTTTATATTTGTATCATTAAATGCACATATTTTGGTGTGAGATTCATTTTCTTTTAGTCTTAATTTTGACTGCGCCCTGTAAATTAGAGCCGGTCACTAGTAACATCTATGCGCCCTGGTACAATGATGTCACTTGAAAGGGTCATTTCTACGACAAACCCATCTTGCACTGATAACCTGTCAATCAGATGAGTTATTAAAGGATGTCTGAGCTCTGGAACCCCCACCATTATCACCACCTGTTCCCAAAATTAGAGCAGGTGGGGAATCGGCTGTCCCTCTTCATAGAGATGGACACCTTTACAAACAAACGGAGGGGATCCCGGAGATCAGATCACATTCTAGTTTTAGAATAATATGGCTATTTTAGGTTTAGATTAAGCTGGCTACTTTCTTCCTTAGACAGTGCCCCACACCTCCACAGTTTATGTCAGGTATTGCAAATCAGTCCCATTTACTACAGTGGAGTTGATACGCAATATAGGCATGGCACAGTTTTTGGAAGAAAGTAGCCATGTTTTTCTAATCTTATACAACTCCTTTAAAGTGACATATTTAGTCGATGTTATAAAGCTGTCAGTGGAATATAAAATAGTATGTTCCATTTACAGTTTCAAACAAGGGTCATGATGACTAGTGGCACAAAAGAGGATCCCAAAAAGGCTACTCAATTGCCTTACTCCTTAGTCCACCCCTGTAAATGGGTTATCCCGGCACTTTAACTTACTTTCTCCAGAAATTTGTTCAAGCCGGACCTAGGGGATCCAGGATACTTAAGATCCCAAGTCACACCATCAGAAGCAGCCCCTGTCCCTTCCGTCATCTCTAGTTTTTATAGGTAGTTACCTAGAGTTGCAATGGGGGCGAACGTTACTATAGTCTGAGGAAGTAAGTCAAAGTTCCTGGACAATCCCATCCCATTGTACATTTCTGACTATAGGTTCCTGTGACCACAGCTCGATCTGCAGATATGTTAGCAAGTGACCAAAACTTTGGTGGAAATACATGACGTAGAGTATTACAATCCAATAGGCTTTCAGATGATACAACGAATAAACCAGATGAGGAACGGTATATGACTAGACTACATCTTTTGCAATCATGCAAGTATGTACACAAGTATTTATACTATGTACAAAATTCACCTTATTACAACCGCTGGTGTTTCTCTTTATAAGGACAGAGTGAGTTGAATATTCTTTGTACAGTCAAAGGTCCCTAATGGTTAACACTGACAGTCAAATATATCCGTCTGAAATGTGTGTACATCTTTAAAGAAAAGGAAAATCTTTGGCATGCAAAACCTAGAAACTGCCTTAACGTGCTCTAATCCTGTCTGGGTAGACAGTCAGAGACGGGCATTTAGTAACGGATTCTGGTAGACTGTACATGCATAATAGCTGCTCCACTCCATTCACCTGATCCTGAACTGAATAAAACATATCAAATTTGGCTTGTGTTATATTGAAAAGCACATTAGACCTAGATAAGGATGACAAATGTGCAGAATAAAGCTGGCTAGGATCTTTCAGCAAGCAATTAACTTCACAGATTTCCCCATTAAAATGGATGTTTTGCTTGGCCAAAAGTGTATATTAATCCCTATGGAAATGAGAGGCGAGTGGTTGTCAGACACACGTGGCACTGCTATATATGATACGGGGACAATAGTAGCAGTGGAGAAAGTCAAAACTGTCTAAATGACACTGCATGTCCCCAAAGTTCGGCTACTGGGATTTAACGAAAAGCCACCCTTTCGATTCCTGCTGAAACTAAGACTACCACCAATGATACATCTAAGATCTTACAGAAGATTTTGCAGCACCTCCACCCCTTTACATTCTTCAATAGGTGCCACTCTACTGTAGTTTGAATTTTTTTCTAGTCCTCACCATTCCTGAGCAATTGTTGCTGCTAATTTCATCGTTCAATATACTAATTAGTCTCTTTACTATCAGATGGGTGGTTATGGACTGGACACTGCCCATATGACAGTAGAGAGCCTCATTAGCATAATGGGTGCTCAAAATAAGAGAAATGATTGCTCAAAAATGGTGCAGGCTGGAGAAAAACTTCTGACTGTGCCGGAGTGGCACCAATTGAAGGACGCGGAGTTGGAACTGGTGGAGGTGGTGGAAGGACATCTTTAAGAGAAAGCATTGAAAAAGTAATGTTCAACTATTCCCTATGTATTGTATGGGGTGGTGATATGTGTGCAGTTGTGTGGCTGTATGGGGTATTTCTCTGTTTCATACAATGATGGTGGCTCCTTTCAGGGGCAAGTTGAGAAGCTCATCTTAAGGGCTGTATCTAGGCACATTTTTCCTCCGCTCTATTGCTTTAAACAGTTTACAGTACAGCTACAGGTATTTTAGTGATATATTGTCAGTTTTTAAGTGTTGTGAATGTTGAAACACAAGCTGAGGAGGAAGAAGAACAAACTTTTTCATGATTTTAAAGAAACATTAGAGTTCCGTCATGGAATAGAATTTTTCCAGATTTTTCTCGGCCTAATTCTATGCCAGTTTTATTGACCACCTCACTACAATGGCATAACAGTCAGTGTAAACATATAAATACACATGATGAATATATATATATATATATATATATATATATATATACATAATGAGTGGATCAACAGACACAATGCAAATTTGTTAAATAAGGAGTCAGCTTTAGTAGGAATCTACAACCCAAACACAACTGACCTTGAAAGACCAGGTGCACCAAACATGGGATAAGGTTAGTTTCACTCTACTTAGGCCTGGTTCACATCTGTGCCTGGCTTTCCGTTCAAGGAGTCCGCTTGGGGACCCCCCTGCAGGGAAACCCGCGGATGCCATAGACTATAATGAGGTCCGCGTGGTTTCCACTCTGTTCCGAATCATGCGGAGATAACTATACTCTATGGGGTCCACAGGTTTCCTAGGTAAATGCTTCTTTAACCATATAGGTTTCCATTCAGGGGGTCTCCAAGAGAACTCCGTGAACGCAGATGTGAACCGGGCCTGAATCTTGGCAGGGAGACTCAGTGTGCTTATCTGCTTGTGTCGGATTTACCAGCCTTTACGCTATATTGGGACACAGTATGTCACAGACAGATAGGGACTCCTAGCATCATAGATAACCATCATGCGAGGAGTCTGTCTCCTGGAATAGCATACAGACTGGTAAATACGGCGCACCCACAGATCAAGTTTCACTGCCGAAACATGTTAGTGTGAAACCAGCCTACGCCCCTCACATTGTGGAAATGAAGTTTTTGGCTGCTGTGGGAAAAAATGCAATGTGTTTTTTTAGCTGCAGTTCACTACGTGGGGACTTAGCCTTAAAAATAAATTTTCAGAAGCAAGATTGCACTTTCACCCTGAAAATGTATGTTTATTCTACAGCTAAGAACCCCTAAAGCAGTATATAAGTGGTTTAGAAGCAAATTAGGTAGTGGTAGACTCCCTTTAACTTGACACCTAAATTTGGATGCATCACTTTATTAAAATGTGTTAACTTCACACTTAAAGTACCTGTCACAAATTAGAAAATCAAAGATGTGAGAATAAAAGCTAATTTACAACTAACCTTCCAGGAGCCATATGCTTTCAACAAAAAAACAAATTGTTCAGGGGCACAGGGGCGAAATGAAGTTGAGAAGTCAAGTTTAAGTTTGCTGCATCAGTGCATTTAACTAGCTAAGTATCAAGTTAAAGGTTTTCACATTTGTAATGTAGATAGTCAGCAGTTTCTTAAATTTTAAGTAGGGTATCATAGTGCCCGCGCACGTCAGATTAATATTGACGTAAATCGCTGATTTTGTTGAGACCACCCAACGATCTGATGTTTATGGAAACCTCCGAACATCCTCTCCCCCAACGAAATCTAATGGCTTACTTCCTTTCCCATAACAGAACTCATTGCACATTGACTGGTTGAAAGGAATATCTGTCGGCTGAACAAAAAGATGTATTTTACGCAACAAGGAAAGAAGAAATGTTGAGGCTGTTTTTTCCAAAAAAATGTAAAAAATTTATATCTTTTAAATGTCCTTTAAAGATAAGTTACTGTGAGAGTAGAGGGTTATATTTGTAGATATATCTTTGATGATAGAATAGATATCTAATGCATGTGTTACTTGCTATTGCCAAGATTAATACTATACGGTGTGAAACGGGCAGATGGTTTCATTTAGCCTTAGCTGCCAACAATTATTTTAGGAATCAGAGTGTCTGATCTATATGCAGAGATGCAACTACATAGTAGAATGGGAGCCAGCAGGCAGGAGGCGCCCTGACTTCAGTGTATGGAAAAAGCACATATCCCTGTAGTATGATCATGAGACTATTTACCATAAAACATAAGCGCCTGTCTTTTGGAGGGTATTAAACCATTACACCGACAAAAATCAGATGTTTTTTGATTTGACTCAACAGAATTCAGCAACTGATGTATAGACAGAGCGTGTGTACCTATTACAAATTCCACTAGAAGATGATCTTAAAAGTTTTTGTCATTGGCAATGATACCCAAAACAGATTTCCAAATAGTTCTTAAAAATTTTGCAGAGATAGGCAGTCCGGAAACCATATTGTGAAATTTGCCAATATTTACCAAGCTGTGCCCCTTTCTGGTAATGAATGAAACTCTAAATACTGTTTTACGATAGGTTCAGGTTTCCATTGGTCGTGTCCACTTGGTCACCTGATGAATGGAAACCTAATCTGCTTAAAAAAAGTGGTCACCCATGGAATTAGAGTCTTAGAGTAGGGACTTTTCTCACCACATTTTTTAAGCGGATTCGGGGATGGAAATCAGAAATAGGTGCGAACCTAGTCTTAGGGTGTAGGCTACATTGGAAGAATTCTGGGAAAAATCTGTACCATTACCATACAGCACTGATCATGGTTGTGAGTATATATATTTGCCAGAAATGTGTCTATGCTTCAGTAAATTTCCAGTTTTTATGCACCTTTCAATTGTGTGGTCAATGGTAAAAACGACAGAAAACCAGTCTAAAAAGTGCTTTGAAAAATTGTGGTCTTAAAAATTCTCAACAAACCCCGAAAGCTGTGCAGTTTTCAAAAAAAGGCAGTCCATATGGCTGTTTTGGGGTTCTTGGAGAGACATGGCCCTTATTCGCACAATAGATCTGTTTTTCACATGTCTATGTCTGATATATCAATCCCTTTTTAGCTTTTACTGAATCTCCATGGCTGTCGAAATGTATTCTTGATGGAGCATTTTTATATTTGTTCATGTGAATACAGCCATAGACACAACCGTGAGATGGATGGTTGTTCAAAAATTGGACATCAAACAGCCGTGATGTGAATAAGGCCTAAGCTACGTGTTCTCCAGTCCCAGGTGGTTAGGAACTGGTAGTGTTAACAAGGCCAAGATGGGGTCCCAATTTTATTCTATGGTGCTTATTGGCTTCTAGGTATACCTTTGCACCACAGAGTAATATCTTACAACTAAGAAACATAGGTGCATGTACAGTAAAACAGATAACGAGGACAATAGAGCAAGGAGTCTACACTTGGTCAGGTTGCAACTTCCTGTTTGCAGAGAGGAGCAGCTCTGGAGTACAAAGTTCTGCTCAAACAAAAGAATGGCTGGGAAACCACTATGAGCGCATGTAACTTTGCATGAGAAAAGCTGAATTTAATGCCTATTATAAAGTTCCATCATTAGGATACTAACTTGCAAAGGCGCTATTCATACTAAGTATCTAACACTAAAATAAATAATACAGATCATTTACAGTAATTAACACATCGAAAAGGTTGCTTCCAGTTAGAAAACACAAGACTGATCACTAACCTATGGGATATGTAATGTAGAGGACAGTTTATTGAGGCAACCATAAACCAAGGTAATAAAGCTTCTTCAGAATTTGCACACATAGCAAAGTCCTGTATCAGGATAGCATTTGCTAATTCAGACAAAAAAGCTCAATTCTGATCGGTGGTCATTTTTAACAACAATAATGTGCAACCTGCACCATATTATTACATACACCTAAATACATCCGAAGAGCAATCATTAAATACAGTACAGCATTAGAATAAAATATATACATGATTATATGGCCGTGTAAACCAGTTTCAGCAACCTGCCAATAAATCACTTAAATAATACATTACCAGTACGTACCAGTTTACCTTTTCTGTCAAGTGAATGAAAATTTTATCTTTATTTTCCAGATTTATTATTTCTTCTATTTATTAATGTGTATAGGAAAACAGTATACCAGCCAAATTGGCCACCATTCTACTCGAGTGGATTACGTCTAGCTTTTTATGCTCCAGAATGACCGTGATAAAAGCTAGCTTTGTTGGGTATTAAAATCTATACAATCATATAAAAATTGGTAGCTTAATCGAATTGAAGTGTTTTGCCCAATATCTATCTTGATCTGTTTACCAGATACAGCTGAATAGGTGTCCTCAGTGTTCTAAGCAACAAATTTTAATTTCAGACCACCTCTGCTATCTAGCGGCAGTGGCCGGGCTGGTGAAGTAAGTCCCGGTTCCCAGCCATCTCTATTTTCTTCATTTTGATTGATGCTCTGAAAAGGTGGAGTTGGCTACTAAGCCCTGGACGGACTAAAACAATGGACTAAATCTCAAGTACATTGATAGTCTTGAGAACACACCGCTGGCCTTAACTGTCCATCAAATAGGATAGTCACCGAAACCAGGAAGTGGAGGGGAGAGGAGAGAAATTGAAACACTGAGATAGGAGAAACCCTTTTAGCACTTTTCCAAGCAAATTTTTTGGGAAACCCGGGTCACAGCCCATACGAACCCTGTAACAATGTTCCTATAGTTTGTCTCAATGCTTTCAATCAGATAAGAGGTAGCCAGGTGACCTGTATACCATATGCTCAATGCTGTAGTTGGACTCCAAAATGCTACTTTGCCTTCTCCAGGGTATAGAACTGAGCAACATTTTGCTCCCAGTGAAGTCAAGTCAACAACCTGACAGAAAAGGAAAACTGAAGGAAGATTATTTTTTTTCTCTTTTAGAGGAAATGTTCCATAAAACAAAAAAATGCCCTTACCGTCATAAATAATAAATATGGCTCGACTGCCCAGCCGAACAGGGGTTAATGGTATTCTTAATCTACAGGCACTTTTCGTACTAAATAATTTAGAGAAACAGTCTCTAGAATCGCTCGTATTGCTGTGATTATTCCTTTGGTTGCCACAGCAGCCGTTAATGCAACAGGAGATCTGCACTTAACTCTAGTGTAGCTAGGTTCAGGTCAATAGTATAATTTATCTGTTAAGACTCTCAAAGTGGAAAGTGAGAGCCGGTAACACTGATTCATATTTATCCCCACCACAATCTGTTGCCTTCTTAGGCTGCGCCGAACAAACATCCACCACAGACCTGAACTGCACGAGCCAGTACACGGATACTTTATCACCCCGGGCTGCTACAGTATATTATTCGGTCTGGAAAAGCCATTGAACAAAGGCAGCAGATAATTAACTTTAATACTTTACTGAAATCGCTGCTCAGTTCACACTCACGGTACATGCATCAGCTCTCCTCATCCTTTTCAGCTGAAACGAAGACTGGATGCTATCCTAGTAAGGAAATTAGAGAGATTTTTCAACCTTCTCTATGAGAATATTTTTACTTTTTTCCATTATTTTAGGTCCCATGCACATGGTTGAATTATGGATTCATTATACGGCTCTGTAATGGAGCTCCAGAAACTTTCTCTGGGCCCATACCGTACTCCAATGTTATATTGCACACCAGATTGTGGTGTCATGTCCTAGAAATCTTGCTTCTATGGGAAAATACTGTACCAGGCAATGTTACTTCAAGTGGTTCGCCATTTGAAGACATGGTTACACCATCACAAAGGTCCACAACTGTATTATTATCAATTATACTTGTATTATTATTAATTGAATCTATAGATGTAGAAAAAATTTTAACTTACATCTGATAACTTGTTGCAGGGTGAAATCTTATAACAAAAATCATTAAAAAACTACAATTTTTGTTCAATTGTTTCTTAGTTGTCAATGTTAAGGACTAGAGATCAGCCGATCCGAACAGCACGCACCCAAAGAAATGAATGGAAGCACCTGTGACGCTGACTTTGCCGGCGGTCGGCCGGCGTCACAGGTGCTTCCATTCATTTCTTAGGGTGCGTGCTGTTCGGATCGGCTGATCCGAACAGTGTTCGCTCATCTCTATTAAGGACTGCTACATCTGGAAATTCTCATGAATATATTTATTTTTATGAAAAATAAAGTAACATTATTTTGATCATTTTGATTGACTATTGTGTATTTCTATATTATAGAAGTTAAAGTCAAAGGTACATTGCTTAAGGTATCAATACAGCAACATTTGGTTTTGTCAGGATCAACCAACTATCTTATGTGTATGGGTGGATTTTTCCATGACAGAAGATATCATGGGAAAAAGGGGTTGAATATTTTAAATTTCAAGATTCCTGATCTTACAGGTGACAAACCACCATCAGATGAGTCTGGTAGTGGCTTACTACCCTCCCTCCATAGAGAACACATGCACGTGCTGCCAAGCTGGACATGTATTTGCATGGGAGGAGGGGAGGCCGGAAGGAATAGTTGCCAGATATACAAGAATTTGGCCGATAGCTATTGAAGAGTATGGGCACCTTTAGAACAACATTTACACCCTTGTCTAGAATCATCAATTTTAGCTTGCTCTGGTTAAAGTCATACTTGTAGTCTTTAGCATAAATCCAACACTGCGAAGGATTTGCCTTGAGGCATCAATGAAAATCTACCAGTTTCGTGACTGTAAATATATGCTAGAATATATGTACAGGACTAATCCAACCCTCTCGGTGATTTACCAACAGGGACAAGACTATATCCATTTGCTGACATCAGTGTTAAGTGCAAACCCCCAAGAGCTTTTAGGGCTCCAAGCAACGTAAAGTTAAGCCTTAGTGGTTTTTAGACTTCCTCATTGCTACAATCATGAAAGTTACAAGTGACAAGTCATCGATCGATGTCTAGACATGGCTTAGGAATTTAAATATGTAAATGGGATTGTGTAAGTTGTGATAATGTATCTGAGAAAATAAAAGCAAATAAATAAAAGCCTAAAAACTAACCCTTAACCATTTTGTATTTTTTGTGCTTTATTGTTGAGCATCACATCGACAAATGTACACTTTGAGAAATGAGATTAAAATTCATCGACACATGATGTGTGCAGTCAAGCACATTTGGTTTATAAACTGAAGTCTGAGGTAACGTATGAATACATAATAATTTTAATAACTTATTTGATTCACTTCATTTTCACCGTCTACTGGGCTGGGAGGTAGCAAATATAAGACCTAAATAATTTACTAGGAATTCAAGGTGTAATACTAGTCTGGAACATGTCAATGTCTTTTAAGTCAAATCTTCATTAAAGGGGTGTCGAACAATTAAACATCACATTTCGCTGTTAGATCATAAAACATATACAGTAACAATTTATGAATTGATATAAAGTACCATATCATGGCGCCCTCTCACTCATGCGGAGTATTTTATTACCACTGCTCCGATCCTTTTGGGTCATTCCGGCTAATGTACAGGCCAGCCGTTACGAATAGGTAAACTAGAAGCAGTGTCTTCAGACCAGGGGATCTTTTAAGAGTACTCAGAAGAACACCATAACAATATCTACATTCTATTGTATCTAAGAGAGAAATAATAACTTAAAGGGGTTGTTGAGGGACTAAAATATTGAGCTCCACTTCCTCTTTTCAGGCCTATGACATCACATCCATTGGTAACATGGCTATGCTGCAACTTAGAACCATTCAAATGAATTGGGATGAGTTGCAATACCAAGCATAGCCACTATACAAATACGGCACTGTGTTTGGTAAGAAGTGAAATGGACATCGCAATCAATTTAATAGTTTTGGACAACCCCTTTAATTTTTATTTGTAGGACAACCTCTTAGTCAGTAGCAAAAGCTGACATGGCAACTGCATGACAACTGCTTTAGTAAATGAATTTCTTCTAAGATATGATGCAAATATCATACAGCTATTCAAAATTGATAAATCGATTAAATCACTTTGGCAAAAATTAAATACATAATACATAAAAGTCCTGCAGAGATGTGGTGGAACGATGTGTTCCAGTTTAGTCAATGCTAAGAAGGTGTCCTATTTACTAAATATTTCAATGATCACAACTTCATTCACTCCAATGACATTGCACATAAATAAGCACTGTATAGGCTTATACAGTAACATCAAAAGGTAGAACTGGAATCGAGTCAATTTCCTGTGCAAAACAAAAAGTTGCAATAATTCGATCAGGATGTATCGTACTACTTTTACATAATACTGTTATCTCTCACATGTCCCAAGTGTCTCCATTCCCTGTTAATGGGTTTTAACATGGATTTTACCAAAATTTTGGGTGTGTTGAGATAAAGCAAGTTGCACCATGCACTAACCCATAGTTTTCAAAAAATGTCAAAAATGGCTTTGTAATGGCCCACTTGCCAACTGATCACTGAAAACAGAGAATCAAGACAATAGTAGGGTAAATGGGGATAGGGCTATAATGTGTATGAAGTAGGGTTGAGCCAATCTTGAGATTTCAGGATCGTTTTTAAAATCAGATTTTTAATCATTTTCCAGCTGATCCCGATCGTGAAATCTGCTTGATCACCGATTGGGATCTGATCTTTCCCAATCTCGATCGCTCAAAACTACTCAGCAGTTTGTCTATGACTAGGGTTGAGCCAATCTTGAGATTTCAGGATCCTTTTTAAAATCCAATTTTCGATAATTTTCCAGCTGATCCCGATCGTGAAATTTGCGCAATCGCCAATCGGGATCTGATCTTTCCTGATCCCGATCGCTCAACCCTAATATGAAGCCTTATTGGCAGGTTCTTCTCATCCTTTTTTCCCCAAATTTTGGGAACTGAAATGAAAGCTTCATACAATACTGCAATGCTCAAGAATTTAAGAAACACATTTGAAATACCAGAATGTAAAGCTGTTTCCGCCACATTTGGCTTGCTGGGGTTCACAAGTATACAAGTTTATTAAAAATGATTACGTTGATAGGATAGCCTTCATCATAGGCTTTAACACTGATTCTTCAAAATTTTTTCTTCATATTTATCCAATATATTCTTTTGTAAAACTTACAGAAGAACCGAGAGTAAACAATATCCACTCTACATCTTACGAAATAAAACTGCAAAGCTCCATCGAAACATAATACTTAAAATATTTCTTCCCAATTAAAGTGTTTTCATAAAACACTTGCTCAATGAAGACGTTTTGTTCCAAATCTTCACAAAGTGCATCATGTTCTTAAGTAAAGGCAGTGAAGACTAAAAATAATATCTTTAAAAATGTACCGTTTCATAAAGCACGTAGGAATGGATCCAAGAGACGAAAGGCATATTAAAGATTTGGAAATGAATGGTTGAATTGGTTAATGCTACGATGTGATCTGAATTTCCAATGAAGGTAAAATCCACTTCCAACAGACATTATATAAAAATTTGAAGTCAAGATAATGAGTGGATTTCCACCAGCCAAAGTCTTTTTTTTGCTGGTAGAGGTAGAATGTAGGAAAATGTGTGATGAGTAAAGCAGACACTACAATAATTGAGATTCAATGCGTAGCCAGTGAAGTCCTTGTCGAACATATCGGACCAGGTCAGTCATGGTACTGTGTTGAGTTAAGGGCTCCATCACTGTGTTAAGGTCTTGAAAGAACTCTGCAATAGCATAAAATATGCAATGTTAGAAATATATAAAGACATTGTATATAATTTGCAAATTAATAGTTCAAGTTACTATAAGAAACTTTGTATTATATAGTATAAGAAGAAAATGCTTCTCTCTCCTGCCTGCTAAACTGCTCGGTTTACTGCCAAATCTCTCTTTGGTGAAGATAAGCAGAAATTCATAAAAGTCTATGGTGAGGGGGTGGGGGGGTGGAGGAACCTCATGAATGAAAAAGCAGAGGGATACATGCTAGAGTGTCTAGTAGATTTCTTGCAGTTTTTAGTTCTTTGAATTTTTCAGCAGATTTTAGCAGTACTATCTAGTATACAGTAGCTGTATAGAAAGATATCTTAGTGTTATATGCTTCAGAATGACCCTGTCTGCTTTTTATTAACTTCTCTTCCTCCTTCCCCCTACCCTCTTCTGATATTTTTACAAACTGCAGCCCATCTTCACTTAAGCTGGGACTGAACAGTGAATTTAGCAGTTTAGCAGGCAGGAGCCGAGTCAATAAAAGGAGATAGAAGCATTTTCCTCCAATAAGATATATTGCAAAGTTTCTTATAGTCACCTCAAATACAATTTGAAGCAACAATTTTCTTTGAAGGAGTTTTCCATTATGAATAAAAACTGACTAAAGGGAATGTATGACACAATACACAGTCAATAAAAGACTGTCAGGAACCACTGGCACTAGTACTGGTGTACAGGAGAATTTTCAGATGGGTAATGGTTGTTATTTTAGGCAGTCTCTTCCTTTAGCAAATTTTTTTGCTGATTTTAGAAAAACACTTTTAGACTGAGGCCCCAAGTTGTGGAAACAACATTTTTTCTTTGTTGCTGATTTTGTTTTTTGAGCGAAAGCCAGGAGTGGATTGAGCAGAAGGTAGAAGTATAAGAACTTCCCATATAATTCTCATTCCTTTTGTAGCCTTTCTTGACTTTGGCTCAAAAAAACGCAGCAAAATCTGCAACAAAAAAAGCTGCGTTATCCTAAGTAAAGTATTACATAACTGAAATTCAGATTAAGACTTTAATAAAGAAAAAAAAAGAAAAAAAAAAAAAAACCTGCCTTCATCCCATTTGCAGTCCCATAATTGGAACTAATTAAGTATATTGGGGATTAAAAAAAACGTATATTAACATAAGATTATTCTCCAGTTCCAACTATTGATCAAGTTCCAAACCTGGAATTTTTGCCATATTAGAATCACATGAAATATATGATGGGTGCCCATGCTTAAAGAGTAACTAAACGTCCTGTTATAAAAACTTTGTCATATTGACGTCTCAGAAGTTTTGACTGGTGAGGGTCTGGGTGCTGACATCTCCCTTGATTCCTGCAATGAAGTCGAGGATTGTGCCCCTTCAGCTGTTACAGTATCCAAAAAGAGGTGAAGATAGATTTCTTGACTTCCATGAACTCATACTAGTCCTGTCTACCCAAGGAGAGCTGGCCAAAGATAGAAGGGGCACAGTGCTCCACTTACAACTACTCATGTTTTCTGCATTGAGTGGTGGTGGTCTTCTAGACATCCAACGATCATAAGTTCTGAGATATCACTATTACTTATCAAAACTCTTACGAAAGGGCATTTACTTTTTAAGACAGCCAGTAATAAAAGTTATTAACTGCTTCTGAGACAATACAGAAGTAAGAGTGAGGATGGCAAGTTCCTTCCATGGGTAAACTACAAAACCTACTTTTCTTGCTTGGCAAACCTCAAAATAAAATTCCAAATTTATCAATCCTAATTTTCACTCTTGAGGACCAATAGTGGGGTCTTTAACATACAGAATCTCTTTAAGTTTGTGGTTATAATGAAGATCACATATGAATACGTGAAGACTATAGAAGGTTCTTGAGTTTTTTTCAAACCGTTACGAATTAGAGCATAAAAGGGTGGAACACTTTGTGAATGGTGCGGCCTTCACTTGCTCATGATAAATGTGTTGAATTGCAAAACAGATGGGTATTATAAACAATGCATTTATTCTTCATTATCACCTGACTAGATTTACCGAAGAACAACTGTATTTCATTTCCATCATGACACACTGATTATAAATAGAGATTGGGATTTTACTAAAAGTGTCAGGCATATTTTATTTTTTAACTAAAGCGAACAAGACTATGCTTTGATTGGAGAATTTAAGGCCAGGGCTCCGCAACAGTAAGGCATCACTTATAAGTAGCTTCACAATGACAGCCATAGTGGAATTTTTTGTGATAATCTCAAACTTTCTCCATAAGAAAATACTGAAGATGTAGAATGAGAGACTACAGATGAGTAGAATGAATAGGCGGGGTGCTCAAGAGAACCTAGGCATGGGTGGATACCAAGAACCTAGCCATATCTGAGCATCTGCTCACAGTACTATAGTGGGGTGAGTTTGTTTCAATAGAAGAAAGTTTTTGAGGGTTGTAAACGGAATACAATATATAAATTATACAGGGAATGTCAGCCTTACATGTAATCTAATGGAGATCTAATAACAATGTACAAATACATGAAGGCAAAGACCTTTCTAATAGCTAGATTTGTGATAATGACAAGGAGACATCCGCTATGCCGAGAGCAAAGAACATTTCACCGGCATCATAGACAGGGACTCCTTACCGTAAGGGGGCGTTCACACTACTGCCGCCGTTCGCCACTGGGTTTCCATCCTAAACCCCGGGCAAATTGGTCAGGGGCATTTTGCTGGTGATCAGCTTTAAAACTCATTCAAACTCATTGAATGGGTGTTTAAAGGTAAACATCGGTGTCCGGATGCAGCCTCTCTGCCTGGAAACAATTTTTTTTAAAAAAATGACCCCTAATCAGTTTCCCTGGGGTTTAGGACGGAAACCCCAGGGCAGACAGTGATAGTAGTGTGAACCCCCCTTAGTGCAGTGAGGTTAAGTAGATCACTGCCGCAGGATGTGGTGATGGTGGATTCGTTATGCATGTTCAAAAGGGGCCAAGATGTCTTGCTTGAACGGAAAAATATTACAGATTTTAAATTTTTGGCAAGTTGTTCCAGATTTTTATACTGATTGCTGGATTTGTAGTTGGGAAGGTTTTTTTTTTACCCTGACATGGGGCCATTGGCATCAGGTATAGTTATAGGGGTTCAGTAGTAGAAGTTGCTACCAGGCCCTGGACCTTGAATGGCCTCCAAGGGTCCACCTGCTATATAAAATAAACCATTATGGCACATGTTAAAAGGTAGGGACCCCATTACAGATTTTGCAGGGGGCCCAGAAGTGTACAGTTACGCCTCTAATCTCAGCATTAGAATTTATGCTTATCTGAACTATTCATATGAACAAAAGATAAAGGAGATATTTTTCACAATTTCACAATTATGACCCTAAAGGGGGTTATCCTACAAACACATCACCTATCCATTAGAGATCATCTAAGTTATTGTTTTCTTAGGACCCCACCATTTCATTCAATGACTATGGAATTGACGGGGACAGCCAAGTACAGCACAACTCTGTTTCCTTCAGACCGATAGGCATTCATAGATTGTAAGCTCTTGTGAACAGGGCCCTCAGTCCCATTGTGCGAAATGACATTCTTTGTTTTGTATCTGTCTGTATCTGAACCCTACAAATTGTACAGTGCTGCGGAATATGTTGGCGCTATATAAATAAAATTTATTATTATTATTATTAGGCATTAGAGATGAGTGAACACTAAAATGTCCGAGGTTCGAAATCCGATTCGAACAGCCGCACACTGTTCGACTGTTTGAACGGATTTCGAACCCCATTATAGTCTATGGGGGGAAATGCTCATTTCAGGGGTAGGCAACATTCGATAAAATCATACTTACCAAGTCCACGAGTGACGGTCAGGCTGGATTCTGCTTGAAGTCTTCTCCCGGCGCAGGGTCCCCGCGTCCTCTTTGGGTGGAATTCACTCTGCCTAGGCATCCGGCCTAGGCAGAACCGACTGCGCATGCGCGTGCATGCATGCGCAGTCGGCTCTGCCCAGGCCCGACGCCTGAGCAGAGCGGACTGCGCATGCGCGTGTATGCGCGTGCATGCGCAGTCAGCTCTGCCTAGGCCGGATGCCTAGGCAGAGTGAATTCCACCCGGAAGAAGACGCGGGGACGCAGCGCGGAGAAGACTTCGGAAAGGTAAGAGAAGAACCAGCATTGATTGGCAGAATGTATAGCATTCTGCCAATCAACGCTGGTTCTGCATCGAACCTTAAACTTCGAACAGCTAGTAGTGTTGGATCGAGTACGAGTATTTTGAATACCGTAGTATTCGATCGAAAACCTACTCGATCGAGTACTACTCACTCATCTCTAATAGGCATCAAATACAGCAACAATGTGCTTATGTGACAATCGCTCCACTGTAACCATACAGTAACAAGTACTAGGGGGCCCCTTTTATTGCTTATGGAAGTCTTAATGTTGGGTAACCCAATGGTCGTACATTTATCGCCTACCCTGTGGATAGAACATGAATGATTTAGCCCCTTTAATGGTTGATTATAATCTGAAAGACTTCATATAACCAAATCTTTACTTTTGTTACTAATTGTAATTGGTTTGTCACTATTTACAATACATTCCCTATGATGTTCATGAGTAAATATAGATTATATTAAATAAGCTTTAATAAATAGGATTTACTTTAAG